>NC_064565.1:83137527-83440557 GCF_937001465.1 Orcinus orca
AATATGCATTTAAGTTTCCTCCATGTTTTTCCATGGCTTGAAAGCTCATTTCTTCTTAGTGCTAAATAATATTCCATTGTCTGGATATACTGTTTCTCCATTCACTTACTGAAGGGCATCTTGGTTGCTTCCAAGTTTTGGCAATCATGAATAAGCCTGATATAAACATCTTTGTGCAGGGTTTTGTGTGGACATGTTTTCAGCTCACTTGGGTTAATACCTGAGAGCGCAGTTGCTAGATTCTATTGTATGAGTATAGTTAGTTTTGTAAGAAACCTAAAGTTTTGTAAGAAACTTACAAAATTTTTGTAAGAAACCTTCTAAAGTGGCTGTACCATTTTGCATTCTACCAGCAATGAATGAGAGTTCCTGTTCTTCCACATCCCTGCTTGCATTCAGTGCTGTCAGTATTGTGGATTTTGGCCATTCTAATGTGGGTGTAGTGTAGTGGTATCTCATTGCAGTTTTAATTTGCGATTTCCTAATGACGTATGATATTAAGCATCTCTTCAAATGCTTCTTTGCCAATTGTGTATCTTCTCTGGTGAGGTGTCCCTTAAGGCCTTTGCCCCATTTTTAAATTGGTTTGTTTTAAATTGTTTTAAAATTTCTTGTTGTGGAGTTTTAAGAATTCTTTGTATATTTTGGATAATATTCTACAAATATTTCCTCTTAGTCTGTGGCTTGTCTTCTCATTCTCTTGACACTGTCTTTCACAGAGCATAAGTTTTTCATTTTAATAAAGCCCCTGTATCAATTATTTCTCTCACGGATTATGGCTTTGGTGTTGTACCTAAAAAGTCATTGTGAAACCCAAGGTCATCTAGATTTTCTCCTATGTCGTCTTCTAGGAGTTTTATATTCTTTTTTACATTTAGGTCTGTGATCAATTTCGAATTAATTTTTGTGAGGGGTGTAACATCTATGTTTATATTCACTTTTTTGTGTGTGGATATCCACTTGTTCTAGCATCATTTGTTGAAAAGACTACTTTTCTCCATTGTATTATATTTGCTCCTTTGTCAAAGATTAGTTGACTGTCTTTTTGTGGGCGTATATATATTTTATCTGATTTAGTTGTGTGTAGAAAAACTCAAATTCATAGACTCCTATCTTAAGTCTGGGTAATGAAAAAGTAAGCAGAAAATTACTACTTTAATAAGATATACAAAAGATATGGAAGACATTTCTAAGTGAACCACTGATATACAGCATGGTGACTATAATTAATATTACCGTATTGTATATTTGAAAGTTGCTAAGAGAGTAGATCTTCCAAGTTCTTATCACAAGAAAAAAACTGTAACTATGTGAGGTTTTGGATGTTTAACTAGACTTATTGTGGTGATCATTTTGCAATATATACATATATTGAATCATTACATTGTCACCTGAACTAATACAATGTTATATATCAATTATATTTCATTATAAAAAATAAACATTTAATGAAGAAAAAAAGTGGACCACTGAGATATGTAATTATTTCCACGTTACATAAATTTGATATAAAAGTTATCTGTAAACTTTATTTTTAAAAATGTATAAGATTCAAAAAAGGAGAAAAAACTTAAACATGATTGTGAAGTCGAGATAATTCAAAGATGCAAAAAGCTGATGGTTTTATTATTTATTTAAAAAATTACTTCTTTTATATATATATATATATATATATATGGAATAGTACATGTGTAAGGAATAGCAAATTTCAGCTGTTTTTTTTTTTTTTTGGTCACTTACAGTGTTGTTCTTCTCAGATGTTCTGGGATTTTTACCTTGAGACAGTTTTCTCCTAAGGGTATTATCATCAGTTAAGATAGTAATACAGGGGTAGAGAAAAATACTTAGAGGGTGGATAGTGGGCCAAACCAGTCCCACTAGCTTGTGCTGTGGTTTGAGAAGGAGTTGGGGTGTGTCATGTCCAGACACAGAGCACTTGGCACCTTCATCTAGGCTATCTCAACCCATATGTGCCATTTTGCCATTTCAACAGGGTGAAATGAAGGATTAAATGAAGGATCCTGAAGGATGCCTGCCAGGGAGTCAATCTCTCAATAACTCTGAGAGTTAATAACTCTCAAAAATCTCTCAATAACTGTTCCACAATATTCTTCTTTGAATATACTCGTTAATGAGTTACACTCATTAGAGAATATGGCCAGTACAATTTACTGTATTTATAGAGATTTACTTTGTGACTAAAATATTATCAACTTTTAGAAATGTTCTATGGATGCTAGAAAAGAAATAGCCTTCTCATTGCAAGGCACAAAATTCAGTATGTATTATTCATATATAATATTTTTTAGGTCTTATTTATTCAAATCTGAGTTATGATCATCATATTAAAGTCTTCCATCACAGTTACGTTTCTTTCTTCTAGTATTTCTAACAGATTTACTTTATATTTTTGATGTTACATTATTAGACTTATTCATTATAGATTTAAACTTTTATCACAATAAACTGGTCTTGTTTACTGCTTTTTACTTTGTTTTTTTTATTATTATTTTTGGCTGCATGGGGTCTTTGTTGCTGCACACAGACTTTCTCTAGTTGCAGCGAGTGGGGGCTACTCTTCGTTGCGGTGCGAGGGCTTCTTATTGCGGTGGCTTCTCTTGTTGTGGAGCACAGGCTCTAGGCGCATGGGCTTCAGTAGTTGTGTCACACGGGCTCAGTAGTTGTGGCTCATGGGCTCAGTAGTTGTGGCTCATGGGCTTAGTTGCTCCATGCCATGTGGGATCTTCCCGGACCAGGGCTTGAACCCATGTCCCCTGGATTGGCAGGCGGATTCTTAACCACTGTGCCACCAGGGAAGCCTACTGCTTTTTACTTTGAAATTTACTTTCTTATATTAATGTCATCCTGTTTTTTTTTTCCCCTACTGTTGTTCACATTTGCCTGACATGTGTTGGCTGAAAACACTCAATCTGGTGTTCATTGTACTTTTGAAGTTAATTTTTATCTTTATTAAAGTAATATATAAAAGTTTTGAAAGTCAAAGAGTGGTTAAAGGGTAAGAAACTACCCCTCCCCTGCCACTGCACTCCTATCCTGAAATTTCACCATAATCTTCCTTTTGCAGTAATTGTGCCAAGTAGTTGGTGGACCCTTTTGTTTTTTTAGTTTTAATCTGTTTTTTTTTTTTTAACTGATGTATAGTTGATTTAGAGTATTATATTAGTTTTAGGTTTGTAACATAGTGATTCAGTGTTTTTATACAGTATACGCAAGTTGAAGTTATTATAAAACATTGGCTATATTCCCTGTGCTATACAATATATCCTTGTAGCTTATTTTATACATAGTAATTTGTACCTCCTAATCTCCCACTCCTATCTTGCCCCTCCCTTCTCCCATCTTGCCCCTCCCCTCTTCCCTCTCCCCACTGGTAACCACTAGTTTGTTTTCTACAACTGTGAGTCTGTTTTGTTATATTCATTTTTTTATTTTATTAAAAATTGTTTTTATTGGCGTATAGGTGATTTACAGTGTTGTGTTAGTTTCAGGTATACAGCAAAGTGAATGAGTTATACATATACATATATCCACTCTTTTTTTAGATTCTATTCCCATGCAGCCATTACAGAGTATTGAATAGAGTTCCCTGTGCTATACAGTAGCTTCTTATAAGTTATCTATTTTATATATAGTAGTGTGTATATGTCAGTCCCAATCTCCCAATTTATCTCTCCCCCGTCGCCCCCCGCCCTTAATGCCTGGTAACGATAAGTTTGTTTTCTACATCTGTGACTCTACTTCTGTTCTGTAAATAAGTTCATTTATACCTTTTTTTTTAGATTCCATATATAAGCGATATCATATATTTGTCTTTCTGTGTCTGACTTACTTCACTCAGTATGACAATCTCTAGGTCCATCCATGTTGCTGCAAATGGCATTATTTTGTTCTTTTTTATTGCTGAGTAATATTCCGTTGTATATATGTACCACACCTTCTTTATGCATTCCTCTGTTGATGGACATTTAGGTTGCTTCCATGTTCTGGCTATTGTAAATAGTGCTGCAGTGAACATTGTGGTACACGACTCTTTTTGAATTATGGTTTTCTCCGGGTATTTGCCCAGTAGTGGGATTGTTCGATCATATGGTAGTTCTACTTTTAGTTTTTTAAGGAACCTCCATACTGTTATCCATAGTGGCTGTACCAATTTACATTCCCACCAACAGTGTAGGAGGGTTCCCTTTTCTCCATACCCTCTCCAGCATTTATTGTTTGTAGATTTTTCGATGATGGCCATTCTGACTAGTGTGAGGTGATACCTCACTGTAGTTTTGATTTGCATTTCTCTAAAAATTTGTGATGTTAAGCATCTTTTCATGTGCTTTTGGGTCTTTGGAGAAATGTCTCTAGATCTTCCACTCATTTTATGATTGGGTTATTTGCTTTTCTGATATTAAGCTACATGAGCTGTTTATATATTTTGGAGATTAATCCCTTGTCAGTTGCTTTGTTTGCAAATATTTTCTCCCATTCTGAGAACTGTCTTTTTGTTTTGTTTATGGTTTCCTTTGCTGCGCAAATGCTTTTAAGTTTAATTAGATCCCATTTGTTTATTTTTGCTTTTATTTTCATTACTCTAGGAGGTGGATCAAAAAAAGATCTTGCTGTGATTTATGTCAAAGAGTGTTCTGTCTGTGTTTTCCTGTATGAGTTTTATAGTGTCTGGCCTTACATTTAGGTCTTTAATCCATTTTGAGTTTATTTTTGTATACGGTGTTAGGGAGTGTTCTAATTTCATTCTTTTTTTTTAAATTTTATTTTTGGCTGCATTGGGTCTTCGTTGCTGTGCATGGGCTTTCTCTAGTTGCGGCGAGTGGGGGCTACTCTTCATTGTGGTGCATGGGCTTCTCATTGCGGTGGCTTCTCTTGCTGCAGAGCACAGGCTCTAGGCATGCGGGCTTCAGTAGTTGTGGAGAGCAGGCTTCAGTAGTTGTGGCTTGCAGGCTCTAGAGCGCAGGTTCAGTAGTTGTGGCGCACAGGCTTAGTTGCTCCGTGGCATGTGGGATCTTCCCGGACCAGGGCTCGAACCCGTGTCCCCTGCATTGGCAGGCGGATTCTTAACCACTGCACCACCAGGGAAGTCCCTAATTTCATTCTTTTACATGTAGCTATACAGTTTTCCCAGCACCATTTATTGAAGAGACTGTCTTTTCTCCATTGTATACTTACATCCTTTGTCATAGCTTAGGTGACCATAGGTGTGTGGGTTTATTTCTGGGCTTTCTATCCTGTTCCATTGATCTATATTTCTGTTTTTTTTTGCCAGTACCATACTGTCTTGATTACTGTAGCTTTGTAGTATAGTCTGAAGTCAGACAGCCTGATTCCTCCAGCTCCGTTTTTCTTTCTCAAGATTGCTTTGGCTATTCGGGGTCTTTTGTGCTTCCATACAAATTGTAAAATCTTTTGTTCGAGTTCTGTGAGAAA
This sequence comes from Orcinus orca, assembly GCF_937001465.1. Taxonomy (NCBI): domain Eukaryota; kingdom Metazoa; phylum Chordata; class Mammalia; order Artiodactyla; family Delphinidae; genus Orcinus; species Orcinus orca. Next base: position 83,142,979 of record NC_064565.1, read on the forward strand.
TGCCATTGGTATGTTTGTGTTTTTAGACTTGACGTATAAGTGATAACACACAATAATTGTCTTTGTGTGACTTATTTCACTAAGCATAATACCCTCTAGGTCCATCCATGTTATTGCAAATGGCAGAATTTCATTCTTTTTTATGGCTGAGTAACATTCCATTGTGTGTGTAAATATATATAAATAAAATAAATAAATAAATAAATATAAATATATGTAATACACAACATCTTCTTTATCCATTTATCTGTCAATGGACACTTAGGTTGCTTTCATATGTTGGCTACTGTAAATAATGCTACTATGAACAGTGGGGTGCATGTATCTTTCCACATTAGTGTTTTCATTTTCTTCTGGTACATACCTAAGAGTGGAATTGCTGGGTTGTATGGCAGTTTTATTTTTATTTTTTGAGGAACCTCCTTTTGGAAAACATACTGTTCTCCACAGTGGCTGTACCAGTTTACATTCCCACCAGCCGTGCATGAGGGTTCCCTTTTCTCTACATCCTTGCCAACACTTATTTGTTGTCTTTTTTTTTTTTGGCTGCATTGGGTCTTTGTTGCTGCATGTGGGCTTTCTCTAGTTGCAGCAACTGGGGGCTACTCTTCAATGCAGTGCGTGGGCTTCTTATTGTGGTGGCTTCTCTTGTTGTGAAGCATGGGCTCTAGGCACATGGACATCAATAATTGCAGCACACAGGCTCAGTAGTTGCAGTATGTGGGCCCTAGAGTGCATGCGCTTCAGTAGTTGTGGCATGTAGGCTCAGTAGTTGTGGCTTGCAGGCTCAAGAGCACAGGCTCAGTAGTTGTGGCACACGGGCTTAGTTGCTCTGTGGCATGTGAAATCTTCCCAGACCAGGGATTGAACCCATGTCCTCTGCATTGGCCGGTGGATTCTTAACCACTGCACCACCAGGGAAGTCCCTGTTGTCTTTTTGATGATAGCTTTTCTGACAGGCATGAGTTGATATCTCACTGTGGTTTTCATTTGCATGTCTCTGATGATTAGCGATGTTGAGCATATTTCATGTGCCTATTGGCCATCTGTATCTCTTTTTTGGAAAAACGTCTATTCAGGTCTTCTGCCCATTTTTTTTAAAAAAAATAAATTTATTTATTCATTTTTGGCTGTGTTGAGTCTTCGTTGCTGCGCGAGGGCTTTCTCTAGTTGTGGCGAGTGGGGGCTACTCTTTGTTGCCGTGTGTGGGCTTCTCATTGTGGTGGCTTCTCTTGTTGCGGATCACGGGCTGTAGGCATGTGGGCTTCTGTAGTTGCAGCAGGCGGGCTCAGTAGTTGTGGTGCACGGGCTCTGGAGTGCTGGTTCAGCAGTTGTGGCACACGGGCTTAGTTGCTCCGTGGCATGTGGGATCTTCCCGGACCAGGGCTCGAACCCGTGTGTCCTGCATTGGCAGGTGGATTCTTATCCACTGCACCACCAGGGAAGTCCCTGCCTATTTTTTAATTGGGTTGTTGGGGTTTGTTTGGTATTAAGTTGTATGAGTTATTTATTTTTGATATTAACCCCTTATTGGTCATATCAATTGCAAATATTTTCTCCCATTCAGTGGGTTGTGTTTTGATTTTGTTGATGGTTTCCATTGCTGTGCAAAAGATTTTAAGTTTAATTAGTCCCATTTGTTTATTTTTGCTTTTATTTCCTTTGCCTTAGGAGACAGACCCAAAAAATATTGCTACAATTTATGTCAAAGAGTGTTCTGCCTATGTTTTCTTCTAGGAGTTTTATGGTTTCTGGTCTTGCATTTAGGTATTTAATCTACTTTGAGTTTATTTTTGTATGTGGTATGAGAAAATATTCTAATTTTTATTTACATGTAGCTGTTCAGTTTTCCCAGCACCATGTATTGAAGAGAGTGTCTTTTCTCCATTGTATGCTCTTGACTCCTTTTTCATAGATTGACCATAAGTGTGTAGGTTTATTTCCGGGCTCTCTATTCTATTCCATTGGTCTATGTGTCTGTTTTTGTGCCAGTACCATATTGTTTTGAATACTGTAGCTTTGTAGTATAAAGTCAGGGAGTGTGATACCTCTAGCTTTGTTCTTTTTTCTTAAGACTGCTTTGGCTATTTGGGGTCTTATGTGGTTCCATATAAATTTTAGGATTATTCGTTGTAGTTGATTTAATTCTTTATAGTTTTCAGAGTATAGGTGTTTGACCTCCTTGGTTAGGTTTATTCCTAGGTATTTTATTTTATTTTAATTAATTTATTTATTTTTATTTTATTTTTTTGCGGTACGCGGGCCTCTCACTGTTGTGGCCTCTCCCGTTGCGGAGCACAGGCTCCGGACACACAGGCTCAGCGGCCATGTAAATTTTTTTACTCCCCTCGTCCATGTTTTGTGTTTTTGATGTCATATTGTACATTTCATGTTTATCATTTCACTGTCTAAGGTAATTATAGTTGGTTTTACAATTTTTTATCTTTTAATCTTAGGACTAGCTTATTTAAGTGGTTGCTCCACAGTCTTTACTATGTATTTGCCTTTACTAGTGGTATTTTTCCTTTCCTATAGATTCTTACTTTTTGTGGCCTTTTCTTTTTCACTTAGAGAAGACCCTTTAACATTTCTTTTAGGGTAGGTTTAGTATTGCTGAATTCTTTTAGTTTTTGCTTGTCTGAAAAATTCTGTATCTCTCCTTTTATTCTAAATGATAATCTTGCTTGGTAGGGTGTCCTAGGTTGCAGGTTTTTCCCTTTCAGGACTTTGAATATATTATGCCACTCCCTTCTGGCCTGCAAAGTTTCTGCAGAGAAATCAGCTGATAGCCTTATGGGGGTTCCCTTGAACTGACTCTTTGTTTTTCTCTTGCTGCCTTCAGAATCCTCTCATTATCTTTAAATTTTGCCATTTTATTTATGATATGTCTTGGTGTGGGTCTGTTTGGGTTCATCTTGTTTGGGACCCTCTGTGGTTCCTGTAGCTGGATATCTCTTTCCTTCTTTAGGTTTAGTAAGTTTTCAGCCATAATTTCATGAAATACATTTTCAACCCCTTTCTCTCTCTCTTCTCCTTATAATGTGAATGTTTTCACACTTGATGTTGTCCTAGAGGTCCCTTAAACTGTTCTCATTTTTTAAATTTGTTTTTCTTTCTGCTGTTCTGATTGGGTGGTTTCCATTATTCTACCTTCGAGATCACATATGCATCACCTGGTCTGCTGTTAAGTCCCTCTAGTTTCTTTTCATTTCAGTTATCATATTCTTCTGTACTGATTGATTCTTTTTCATATTTTCTAGTTCTTTGTTACAATTGTCACTGTGTTAATCAATTCTTTTCCCTAATTCAGTTAGCATTCTTATTACTAACGCTTGAACTCTTTATCTGGTAAATTATTTATTCTGTTTCATTAGTTGTTTTTTCAGGGTTATTCTCTTATTCATTCATTTGAAACAAACTGCTCTCTCTTCTCGTTCTGCTTAAATTTCTCCATTTCTATGAAATTAGCTCAATCAGTTACCTATTGTGGTTTTGAAAGGGTGTCCTTATGTGGGACTGTCCCTATACAGTCTGTTCGTGCCCAGTGGCTTTGGTGGGAAAGCTGGATCCGATGTGATCATGAGTTACGTCTTTCCCCAGGGTATGCTAGCAGCTATCACCTTGATAAGAGGTGGGGCTGGACATGGAGGGGACAGAGCTAGAGCCAGAGCTAGGTGTGAGCCAGGGATTCTCCACTGCTCAGTGGCCAACACTACCCTATTGAAGGAAGGGTCAGGTCCCAAGTTCCTGGAGCAGAAGTCCTGAGGGTCAAGTCAGAGCTGGCTCCCTTCCCTCTAATTGTGTTCTCCCTCCTCCCAGCACTGTCACCCTTGCCCCAAAAGGGAGCAGTGCTGGAACAAGAGGGACTGGAACAGGCTTTTGGCATGGGTTGGGGTGTAGGCTGTGGTGGTCCTGGCAGCAGTCTGCATTCCAGACTGCTCCCAATCCGCTGACTCTGCTGGTGCCAGCAATGGCTGCCCTTGCCCTGTTTAGATGCTGTGTCAGGTCTGAGCCGGCTCTGTTCCCCAAAACTGTGCACTCCCCTTGGCTGCAGTAGCCCTTGCCTGGAATGGAGTTGCACCACAGAGTAGGTGGGGCTGGAGTGCCCAGTGTGGGTCGGGGTGTGAGCTGTGGCAGTCCCAGCACCAGTGAGCGTTCTGGACCACTCCCGACCCACTGCCTCCACTAGTGCCAGAAATGGCCACCCTTGCCCTATTCAGATGCTTTTCTGTGTTTGAGCTGGCTCTGTCCCCCAGAGCTGTGCACTCCCCTTGGCCATGGAAGGCTATGAGCCAGTGTGAAGCTGTACTGCAGAGCAAGTGGGGCTGGAGTTGGTGTTTGTCTCAGGCCGGGGTGCACACCGGGGTGGTGGCAGGAAACTGGCCAGAGTCCCAGGCAGTTTCTATCTGCTTCCTCTGCCTTGTTTTGGTAGTGTGTGTGGTCTTCACAAGTGGAGTCTAGGTTTCTTACAGCCCTGCTGTCAGTCCCTCTGGTTTTCAAACCTGCTAAGGCAACTTGTCTTCTCAGTGTCAGACCCCCAGGCTGGGGATACCTGAAAGGTGGATTGAACCTCTCACTCCCCAGGGAGTGAGCCTGTGTAATCCCTCTCCTCTTCCCTGTTCCCTCCCGACCTGATCATTTCTCTTCCCTTCCTACCCAATTCCATCTGGATCTTGGATCTTTGTTACGACCTTGGTTGTATAAGAGTCTTTCTGCCAGATGACTTCCAGTGTGTTTTCAGTGAGAATTGCTCCACGTGTAGATATATTTTTGATGTGTTTGTAGTGGGAGGTGAGCTCTACCTGCATCCTCCTACTCCACCTTTATGATCTCCCTCTGGGCCCTTTTAATCTAGACACTCCTGTCATTAACTTCCTAGGGAATTTTCTTGTACTAATTTTTTCCTAATTTCCCCCAAAACATTTTCTCTATGTCTTTTTCCAGAATTAATATTTGACTTCTTGAATTAATCTTCTGATTTTATCTTTTTCTCTATTATTATTCACCTCTGTCTTTTAAAAATCTGTTTTCTAAAATCTTTTGCCTATAATGTCTAACCCTTTCACATGTAATTTATTTCAGATATCACATTAGTGGTAAAACTAGTGAAATCTGAAGAAGGTATATAGTTAAGAGAATTGTATTATGGTTCATTTCCTGTACCAGTGCCCTCCAGTCAAAGAACAGCAGGGTGAAGTATACATAGAAACTATTATTTCTGTGACTTTTCTGTAAATCTGAAATTATTTCAGAATACAAAGCTGAAAAAAATTAAAAGGACTAAGATTTTTTTTTTTTTTTTTTTTGCGGTATGTGGGCCTCTCACTGTTGTGGCTTCTCCCTTTGTGGAGCACAGGCTCTGGACATGCAGGCTCAGTGGCCATGGCTTACGGGCCTAGCTGCTCCACGGCATGTGGGATTTTCCCGGACTGGGGCACGAACCCGTGTCCCCTGCATCGGCAGGCGGACTCTCAACCACTGTGCCACCAGGGAAGCCCAGGACTAAGATGTTTGAGAAAAAATAAAGTGTTTTCTGGGATGACTATGCATGGACCACTTCTCATAAATTTTCTCTTATCTCTGAGAGGATATTAATTATAGTTTCTTTGATTTTTTTCTGCTCCCTGAATTATATGTTTCGTCTGAATTTCTTTTTTTATGTTTGTTTTGGTCTCTCATTCTGAAAGCTTTCTTCTAATGTGACTGCACACCCATATTTAATAGGGCAGACTAAAATCCTAATGGGAAGTTCTTTGTGAATGATGGGTTTGTCAGTGAGCTTCACTGTAGGTATTTCAGAGGGCCAGCCAACTTTTTCTCAGTGATATCAAGCATGCAGTAAAGACAAATTTAATTCTTTCCATCATATTAATAGTTTCATACAGTGTTTTCTTACACTGGCTAGCAACCATTTTATCTTTCCTCTTTTTTAGTTTGTAATTTCCAGGAACATGGGATATATTTTTGAAAATTAATTTAATTTCCTCTTATATATGTTCTTATACATTATATATATATATGCTATTTATCCTTATCTTCAATGTACTGCCATATGCAAAAAATTTTTCATGAGACCCATGCAGTGTGTACTTTTCTGTTTATTCATCACTGAATGGAGATCCATGACAATTCTAAAAATTGGTTTCATGAGTCCTTGACTCCCCTTACTGTTCTCTGTCCCCTCTGAGGCTATCTATAGTTAGACCTATGCACAGTCCATGAAAATTTTTACCCTCTTGTATGCTCAGAGCTGCAAAGCACAGGTTTTTCCTATTCCTGCCCTCCAGAATGCAATACTTTACAACTGTCCTCCTCTACCCTGAGGATCTGCTGAATATGAAGGAATTTTAATCTCTAAATGCTTTATAGGAAGTGTTAGTGATACTGAAATGAGGAAATGGTTAGGAAGAAGACAGTAGTAGAATTTTTCTGTAAGGTAAGATAGTTGCTAATGTTTAGGTGAACGCACATTATGGGTCTCTGAGCTAAAAAAACAGACAGTGGTAGTAGGTCAAATCCCTTTCCAATTTACTTTTGAATCATTCTGTCTTTCCAACAAGTAAGGTCTAACAGGCCAATAGTTGTGTTTTTCATTCAAGCCCAATCAGTGCCTTAATTAGAAGAAATTCCTCATAGCCTGGCAAGTGGTTAAATATTATCCTTAATATCAAATGTTTTCATGAATAGCTAGTAATACATTGGAGTTAAATAAAAAGAACATTTAACTTAAAGGTTAATTTCAAATTATAATTTACTCACTTTCCAGTATCTCAATTAATCCTCATAAGAATAAACTTATTAGACACTTAAATTAATGTAAAAATGGAAAAACACTGTAAGGAAACATAAATACTTTACAATTCTCCACTTACACCCTTATTACCTAGGGATCTGATATTCATCTTAAAAGCTTCAAATGCCCAAATAGACAAAGATTTTCCTTTTGTTCCTTCCTATAGTCTAGTTCAATGGGATAATTTTAACATTATGTGATTTTGCTTTATTGACTTTAAAATTAATTCTGTATGTGACTCTGCTGAACTAGGGAATGATACCCTAATTAATACCATGTTAATCTAATAAATAGTTTCTATATTGGTCTGATTTACAATGTATTGTTTGATTTGACAGAATACAGTAGCCTGTGGCTTACCGTCAGTGAGTAGCTTCTGGCAAACAGTCACTTACAGCAGTTAGACTTGTGCTCTGAACTCTGGATAAGGTCTCTATTTTATTGATTAGATTTGTTGCTTTAAGATAGTTCTGACGTCTGAAATCACTACTTCTGGATATATACAATTAACATCCTTAAAATTATAATAGAGTTTTAAAAACGACTTACACCTTACACTTTTTTATAAAAACAATAGGCTCAAATTCTTCCAAGGAGTATTTCTACAATTGCGGTACGCAGGCCTGTCACTGTTGTGGCCTCTCCCATTGCGGAGCACAGGCTCCGGATGCGCAGGCTCAGCGGCCATGGCTCATAGGCCCAGCCGCTCCGCGGCATGTGGGATCTTCCCGGACCGCGGCACAAACCCGTGTCCCCTGCATCGGCAGGCGGACTCTCAACCACTGCGCCATCAGGGAAGCCCAACTTTTCTATAATTTTAAGTCACCAACGTTTTTGGTACACCAGGGAAAATTTGCATAGGAAGAAAAAAGGTTAATGTTTCAACTGTCAATATTTTAATATTAGTCTACTTTAATAAATTTTAGGAAACAATCGTCTCCTATTGATTTAGTAACATTTGTGGATTAATATTTCTATATTATAATACAAATGCACTATAAACAAAAGTAGATAATTTTCCACACAGCAAAATTTGTATAGTAAAGTATGTCTACAAGATTGTATAGTTTTAGAAAACTATAGAATTGGTTTTGGAGTTTCTGTTGCTGAGTGGGGCACCATTTTCTATTGAGTGCCATCAAATCACCTAAAGAAAAATATTTGAGTATAAAATACATGGAACCTTCAACCTTGAAAGATAAAATAGGAAATATAAAACTCTATACAAAAGCCCTGTGTTGCAGTTTTGATTTTGAAGGTTTATTTAATTGAATTTTCTTTGTTTCCCCTCATCTCTAACAAAAGGGGAATTGCGTTTTTTTTTTCTCCCCTTAACTCAAGCTTCCTACAATCCTGCATATCTAAATTAAAAATAAAACATGACAGGGACTTCCCTGGTGGTCCAGTGGTTAAGATTCTGTGCTTCCAATGCAGGGGGCATGGGTTCGATCCCTGGTCCGGGAACTAAGTTCCCACATGCCGCACAGCACGGCCAAAAAATATAAATAAATGAATAAAAATAAAACATGCCAAACTTCATTGATTCTGAGATATACATCTTTTCATATTTCAAAAACTCTGAATCAGTATACATTTACAATTGATGGCAAGTTTTTCTTCTTTCATAGTGATACATAAAATAATGGTGTGTTGTATAATCCATGCTAGCTCAGATTCGATGAAATCTAATTACAGTTGTGTGAGACGTGGGCTTTGGAGTAAGCTAGTTAACCACAGTTCATAGCTCTTAAACTCTTCCCTAGTCCTGAAATCTTAACTCTGTCAGGACCAAAATCTTCCCTAGGATGTATCCCATGTGAAAACCAGAATTATTATAAGCCTTAACAAGACAGATTAAATACAAATAGAAACAAGTCAGTGGTTTTGTTAGCCTTTAGCCTGTGGCACAGCAGAGCAAAGATCTGTATCAGGATAGAAAGGGTAAAGTTCCTCTTAGCAGCATTTCTCCAGACAAGCAAGAGGCAGATTTCTGATTCCAGTTTTATGCTTATATGCACAAAGAAAGGTGTCTATTCACACCACTGTTATGACTTATATTCAACATATGTATAATTTTTATATGGTAAAGAATAAGATACCAGTTTCTCTGTACAATTTCTGAATTACCTACTCACAGATTTAAGAAAATGTAGAAAAGTGTATACTCTTAAACTAGAAGAATTAAACTTTAAATCAAGGATGTTTAACATTAATATTCTTTGGAAATTTCTCCTATCCAACTACCACTCTATCCTCTATTGGAATTATTTAGAAGTACAACTTCAATCATTTGTGTTTATATATATATATAATGTGTGTGTGTATAATATATATATAATCTGCAATTGATTATCTAATATGGCATAGCTATTTCAGCTATTTCTAAAGAAGTGTATCTGGAGAAAGTATTAACATTAGGAGAAGTTTGTTTTAGAAGATTTTGATACTATAATGAGCTCTCTATAAGTAATGTTTACTAACACTTTAGGCTTTGGTATTAGGTCAAAATTATGATTTTAGTCCATGTTTGCAGTACAGTGGCAAGAGCAGTGAAGGAATGCAGTGAAGGGGTGAGGAGATTCGAAAGACTGTGGAGGCTCCTTAAAGTAGACTGTCCTGGTATTGAGTTCCAATATATGGTCTGGGTCAGAAGCAAAAATATGAGTGTGAAATCGCTAACCTCCATCATTTTACTGTAAAGAGTACACTGCAAGCAAGATTCATAGTACCATCATAATAGTTAATCAGTTTGGGTTCTTAGAGGTATAGTCACATTTCCCTAATATATTTATATATTGAATACACACATGGATCTAACTAGATTACCACTCCTGGCCTGGATCTGATTTAAGGTGCATGAGCACAAAATTCCCAAACTGGAAGAGTAGATCATTAACTGTTTTCATCTCCCCATAAATGTTACATGCCATTAACATAATAAAAATCTTAGTATATGAAGTATCTAGGCAAATTCATAGAGACAGACAGTAGATTAGAAGTTACCAGGGACTGCAGAGAGAAGAATATAAAGTTATTGCTTAATGGGTACAGAGTTTCTATTTGGGGTGATGAGAAAGTTTGGAACTAGATAGTGGTGACATTTGCACAGCAATGTGGATGTAATTAATACCACTTAGCTGTACACTTAAAAATGGAGGATTTTAAGTCATATATATTTTACTACAGTAAATAAAAAGTTTTGACCATGTGTGGTTTATAAGTTGTTCAAAACTAATTCATAGAAATTATAGCTAGTTTAGAATTGTATTTCCTTCACATGAAATAATTAACTAATTCTGTACTTCTGATTGCAAATGTGACATAAATATCCAAAGTTGTTTCTTTTCAGAAGAGAAATCTGGAAAACTTGAAATATGACTGAGAATAACAGAAAAAAATCCAAACAAACTTCTTACTTTAATTGGTTCAGGCTGCATCACAGGTGCAGGCATAGCAATGGCACTTGGAGCATAAACCTGGTGATACGTTGCTTGAACTCCATGACCAGAATAAGGCTATAACAAAACAAAGAAAAAAATATTGTTTTCCATTTATTAATTAAAAATATTTATTCAGCATTACAATTTACTAGGCATTTTGCTACACAATGGAGAAACACATTCTCTATCTTTAATTCACTTATAGACTTATCTGAGACAGACTAGTCAAAATTATCCTAAGTCCTATGACACATATATAGGGATCCATGGGAAAGAAAAGAATTACTTGATGTAGCTTTAGAAAGTTGGGGAGGGGGTCAGGGGAAGTTTTCTAGTGGAGTTTATGCTTGAATTTGAAGAATTAGGGAGAGAAGGTGGGAAAACTATGTGAAAAGGCAGAGAGGCAACTAAGAGCACACCTCATTTGGGAGACCTGTGTGGGTTGTTTGGTACAGCTGGAAGGAAGATTATTCACCGAATGACAGCTGAAAGATGAGGCAGTAGAGTAACAGGCAGGGAACAGATCACACAAAAGCAGATTTATGGCTTTTCCAGCAGATGGTGGCACCATTCAGTGAAATATGGAATATAAGAAAAGCAAGTTTGATGTTTATGTTATTGTGAGGGGGTTAAAGAGAAGAAGTTAGTTTTGTAACACATAAAAGTTGAGATATTTGTAGGACTTCTAGTAGAGGTATACAGTCAATCAAAAGCTGTTGTAGATGTGGCTCTAAAGCAGCACTAATAGAAATAATGTGAACTACATGTTAATTAAAATCAAGACAGTCAACAGGTACAAACTTCCAGTTATAGGTAAATAAGTACTAGGGCTGTAACATACAACATGATAAATATAATTAACACTGCTGTACGTTATATAGGAAGGTTATTGAGAGTAAATCCTAAGAGTTCTCATCACACACAAGTTTTTTCCTATTTCTTTAATTTTCTATCTATATGAGATGATGGATGTTCACCAAACTTGTGATAATCATTTCATGATGTATGTGAATCAAATCATTATGCTGTACGTCTTAAACTTACACAGTGCTGTATGTCAATTGTATCTCAATAAAACTGAAAGAAAAATTTCCAGTAGCCATGTTAGAAAAGTAAAAAGAAACAAGTAAAATTAATTTCCAGTAATATATTTTATTTAAATAAATATATTAAAAATATACTAAAGTGTATTCAATATAAAATTAGTGATAAATTTTACATTCATTTTTCATACTATGTCATTAAAACTTGGTGTGTATTTTGCACTTAAACACATCTCAATTCAGACCAGCCACACATTTCAAGTGCTCAGTAGCCTCATGTGGTAATGGCTATTGTTGTACTGGAGAGTGCAGGTCTAAAATTCAGAAGTGAGGCTGGGGCTAGAGAGATGAGTATGGATGATAACATCAGAGTGTGTATGTAGGGTGAAACAATGTAGAATCGAATATGAAATCACGGGGAGCAAAAATTCAGCTTACAAAGGAAAATGAAAGGAGGTAAAAGGATTGCCAGAAGAGAGCAGTATCATGGAAACCAAAGGTAGGAAGAGTTTCAAGGAGTATGTCCAATGTCTCTGACAGGTCAAGAAAGACTGAAAAGAAAGGAAACTATTTGGCAATTAGGGAATCACTGAGGAACTTTATCAAAGGCAGCTTCAGTGGAAAGGTAATGAAGTAGACTTCAGCAGGTGAGGGGAGGATGGGTAGTGAGGCAGTGGAAATACTAGATGTAGAGTAATTTTTCAAGCTTAGCTTTGAAAGGTAGAAGAGAATTAAGGCATTGGTGGGGGTGTGTCAAAGGATAGTAATTATCTCCTACCAGGTGCTAGGCACTATACAAAGAACTTTCTGTATACAACAACTCTAATCTTTGCATCAATCTTGCAAAATAGATTTTCCGGATGTCTTTATGTTATTAATGTGGATATTACAAAACCAACCCTGTGAAGAGTTAAGTGATTACTCAAAGAAACACACTAGTAAGTGGTGAAGCTATGAACGAATGGAGAGAAAATGTCTTAAAATACATGAGAAAAGAAGGATAATAGTGGAATGAGGTCCCTGAGGAAGAGGGAAGTTATAGTATCCAGAGCAAAGAGGCACAAATAACCTTGGAAGAGAAAGGTTACTAAAAAAATATAAGAAGCTAAGGATGGGTTATGAGTCAGGTAAGTTTGTATGTTGGGGACTGGAAGCTGAGTTGGTTTCCACAAAGTAGTTTCTATTTACTTTGCAAAGTAGAAGGCACTATATTCTAAGAGTGAAGGGGGAAATAGCTACGGAAATAAGTGAGAAATAATGTTAATTCATTTTTATATTTTAGGGAATCTAACTATCAAACTCATAAGAACAAGCCCTGTGCTTTTTAATTTTAGGGAAAAAACACTTAAAATATAAACCACCCCACCCTATTTATTAAGTTATATATTAGACTTATATCTTCTACCAGAAACAATATTAAAATAAAAATATGCTTATATCATTTTGTATGGAAATATTATAAAATTAATGGTATAAGTTATAAGCTAATAGAAGCAATATTTCCAGAAAAGTCTTATTAGAGTCCACTAAATAGTGAAATATAACCTGGTAAGTTACCTGATGTCAGGAATTAAGAATATGGTTCAGTGCCAAAGTAGATTGTGGCTAAAAACCTAATGTAAAAGCATTCTTACCTCACTGTTCCCCTCCTTGAAAACCAGAAAACAACAAAAAGAACAAAAGATAGATTTTTAAAATGCCATCATCAAGTAAACAAGGAAGTGTCCACGATCCTGAATCACAATGTAGAATGTCTGCCAAATGCTATGCAATTTGGACCAATATAAGGGAGAATTCTGAAGCCTGAGGAAGGTTATAATTTCCCTGAAGGTAAATGTTCTGAAAGGCCTATTCAAAGATTCTTTAGAGTCTCAAGTGTAGGGGTGTGTCAGGCCAAGGCAGAAGGAGGAAAGATCTTCACAGAGATCCAATTTTACTTAATAGCAGGGGAGGCAGAATTGAAGGAGAAATTAGGTTTTCACTATTTTGTGGTCTACTACCTTGCATTATAGCTGAGGAACATTGCTGGACGTGAAGCAGGGTGCAAGTGGAAAGTGAAGTAACAATTATTACACTCCCATACAGAAAATCTACAAAAAAGGAGACTTTGCCAGGAGCCAAATGATCTCCAGAATGCTAAAAACTGAGGGAAGAGCATCTCAAGCAGGAGACATAAGCAGACTTGGTGGTAGGCTGTTTAAGATAACAGCATGCTTCTCCTACCCTGTATTTCAAAAAATAGCTGGCATCATTTAAAGACGTGTAAAGATATGAAGGAAAAGGAAGCAACCTAAGACTCTTCTCATCCTCTCCAACTCCATCAAGGGAAAAGCAAAAAGGGGGAAAAAAAGAAAAAGATGAGAAATCACTACAGAAAATAGTAGAAAAGTTCAGATAAATATAATTCTTTAGCTCTTAAAGAAATTATAATAACATGATCTCTATAAAGAGCTCCAAAAAGATTTTAAGCCAACAGACAACATTTACAGGCAATGATGTAAGCAAAGCATCAGAGTTTGGGATAAAAAAGATAAAAATAAAATAGAGATGAAATCTTCATTAGTCATAATAAAAAGTAGACTAAACACAATGAAAAATATAGTCATAATTGTCTTGAAAAAGCATATAAAACAACATTAAAAACTACTATGATAAATTACCTCAGAGATGACAGATATGAAAGACAAAAAAGAGATCTAACATATACATAAATGGTGTTCCTGAAGAAGAAGAAACACACTGGCATAAAAATTTTTTTTTCAAAGTTCTAACAGGAAAAAAGAAACAAATAAAAACTAGCCTGAGAATCAAAGGAGCAAACTGTGTCCCAGGAAAAATATTATAAAGACTGATAAATTCCAAGACATATCCTCGTGAAGTGATTTCAAGTTAAGACAGACTTTTCAGGCACGCAGGAAGAAAAAGCAAATTACGTATAAGGGGTAAAGTCAGGCTGGTTTCAAACTTCTTTACAGCTATACTGAACATCAGAAAACAGTAGAATAGAAGTTCTAAGAGAAAAAAGTGTTGTTATGGGTTGAATTGTGTTCTCTTAAAACTTATGTGTTGAAGTCCTAACCCCCAGTATGTCAGAGTATGACCTTATTTGGAGAAAGGGTCTTTACAGAGGTGAGCAAATTAAAGTATGGTTATTAGGGTGGAAACTAATACAGTATGACTGGTATCCTTATAAAAATGGGAAACTTGGACCTAGAAACAGGAAAGATAATGTGAAGACACAGGGAGACAGTGGTCATCTACAAGCCAAGAAGAAAGGCCTGGAATAGAGCCTTCCCTCACAGTCCTCAGATGGAACCAATTCTTCCAACACCTTGATTTTGGACTTCTAGGCTCCAGAACTGTGAGAAAATACATTTCTATTTTTTAAGCCATCCAGTTCATGTACTTTGTTCCAGCAGCCTTAGCAAACTTATACAAGTATGATGCAGCTATTTTATAGCTAGTCTTAATTTCTTTCAGACTTATAGACAACAAACATGTTGAACAAACAAGGATGTACAAACTCAGAGAGTATATAGCACATATAAGCCTTCTTTAACAAAGACTGCTTGCAGATTCAGTCAACCAAGTGATAAATGGAGGGTGAGATGAAGAATGGAGAAATCATAGTAAAAGTATTGATAGTAAACATTAAGATCCAAAATTGTGGAAATTATTGTTCCAGAAAAATTATGTTATAAACCTTAGCAATAATAATAATAATTATAAAGTAATTGTAATAATAATTACAAAAATACACTCAAATTGGGACGTGGGTATTAATAGATACCCAATAGGTACCCAATCTTTCACAACATATTTAAAACATACCATGTACAGTTTCTGGCATATAGATGATGAGGTTATTAGTAATGGTTTGCAAATATAATTTAAACACATGGAAGATAATATTTACAGTTTACAGTTATAAAATAAATTTGATTTACATTTTTGAAGGAAGAATTTTTTAAAGATTATTTTCTTCTTTGACTTCATTTTTATACACTTTTAATTGACAGACTGTTAGTAACAATACAGATTGACAGGCAAACCAGAAGGAGAAGCATTTATCTTACTCTTTCAAGGGGACTGAGTCAGGGAATAGCCTAGTAGAGTGAACAGATTTGAGAAATGGTTCAGCATTAGTTAGTGAAGAAGTCTAAGATGAAGCGTTCTTAGATATAAAAAAGGGGAAGAGATGTGAATAAATCAAAGAAAACATAAGATGTTCAACCTCAATGAGGGTCCTGAATAAATATCTTTAGAAAAGAAAAATAAATAAGTGTTAAGAGGAAGTGGTTATAGATAACTTACTTTGAGACTAACACATACCTCTGGAACTGAAGCTTCCATCAGAGACAGCGGAGGAGGAACATATCCACCATCCTGTGCAATTTCCACTGGTTGATAAATAACCTCAGAAGGTTGCAGGTGTAAGAATGGAGCAGAAGAGGCAGGAGACTAAAACACAAAACCATACTTCTAATTAAAATCGGATTGGTTATTTCAATTAAACCAAATGACTTACCCAACACACAAGAGAAATATTGGTTTCACATTTTCCTAAAGTTGTTTTTCAGGGACAGAACAGAAGTATCTTAGCAACAAACCAGGAACTCTGGGTTGTTATAAATTCCAATTGTGTAGATGTTATTAATAACTTTATCACTTACAAGTACTAAAATTTCTTAGCACTTTAGAACCTTATATATAAATTAAGATAATCATTAAGATCACAATTAAAGGTTGTAATAATATAACCTATAGTATTTAAATTGTCATAAACGTCTATTCTCGGCTTTCCGACTTCCCATGGAAGTGGGACGTATCATTAAACAATCTTTTTGATGGTACACTATTTGTTATCAAAAGTTGGGAGATGGAATACTTATTTAGGAGCATAAATAAAACAAGCAAAATCTGAAGTAAAGCTATAAAAATGCTAAATTTTCTAATAATACTAATAGTAAAAAGAAGTAAATTTTCATTTCAGTTTACATAGCGCTCACTTATTTATAAAATGCTTTCACTTACATGATCTTATTTGACCATCACAAAAATCATGTGAGAAAACTTTCAACAATATAGTATCATTACTTCCACTTTGCAAATGAGGAAGCTGAGAAATAAAGTGATTAAATGAATTGCCAAAGGTATCACAGTTAATAAATACAAGAGGAAGGTCTCAAATCTAGTTCTCCTGACTTAAATATTCAGGCAGTCTTCACAAAAACAAGGAAAAAAATTAATATTTACCTGAGGAACACCCCACTGCCACTGACCTGGTAGACACTGTGCAGGGGCCTAAAATGAAAAAAAAAAAAACACCCACCCACATTATAAACAAGGGTTAAAACTGAATATCAACATGCGATAGTATGAAGCTGGACCCCTACACCTCAAACCATATACAAAAATTAACTCAAAATGGAACAAAGATCTAAATGTAAAAGCTAAAACTATAAAACTCTTATAAGAAAACATAGGTGCAAATCTTTGTGACTTTGAACCAGGTAATTAAAAAAATTATGACCTCAAAAGCACAAGCAACAAAAGAAAAAAAGGATAAACTGGATTTCATCAACCTGAAAAACTTTTGTGCTTCAGAAGACACCATCAAGGAGGTGAAAATAAACCCACAATATTGGAGAAAATATTTACAAATTATAAGAAACTTATAAGATTATAAGAATCTGATAAGAAACTTGTATCTACAATATACAAAGAACCCTTATAACTCAATAGTTAAAGGTAAGTAACCCAATATAAAAACTGGTAAAGGATATGAATAGACATTTTCTCAAAGAAGATATACAAAAATGGCCAATAAGCATATAAAAGATATTCA
Source organism: Orcinus orca (assembly GCF_937001465.1). Lineage (NCBI taxonomy): Eukaryota > Metazoa > Chordata > Mammalia > Artiodactyla > Delphinidae > Orcinus > Orcinus orca. Next base: position 83,160,103 of record NC_064565.1, read on the forward strand.
ACATCATTAGCCTTGGGCTGTGGAAATCAAAACTACACTGTGATATCACTTCACATACACAAGGAGGGCTATAATCAAAAAGGTAGATAATAAGTGTTGGCAAGGATGTGGAGAAATTAGAACCCTCATAAACTGCTGGTGGGAGTGTAAAATGGTGCAGCCTTTGGAAAGTATGACACTCCTTAAAAGGTTAAACACAGAGATACCATATGACTCAGCAATTCTACTCCTAGGTATAAGACCTTAGAGAAATGAAAATGTATGTCCACACAAAAATTTGTACATGAATGTTCATAGCAGCATTATTTGTAAAAGCTGAAAAGTGGAAACAACCCAAATGTCCATCAACGTAAGACGGATACACAAAATGCGGTATATATCCAAATAATGTCCAGAACAGGCAAATCTATAAAGACAGAAAGTATATTACTGGTTGCCTAGGACTGGGAGGAGGGGTAAGGGGAATGCCTACAAATGGGTAAGCTTTTTTTTTTGGTGGTATGGTTGCATAGCTCTGTGAATTTAGTAAAAACCACTCTGTTGTACACTTTGAAACGATAAATTGTATGGTATGTGCATTATATCTAAATAAAGCTGTTATTTAAAAAAAAGAGGGTCAAATTACTTAAGGTACTTATTGTAACATGATAATATAGAACATAGACTTATTATTTCTTAAATTAGTTGTATTATTCCTTAATAATAAATGTTTTACTTTTAACTTATTCTCCACATTTAAAAAGGCTTTTTTAAATTATTAAAGTAAAAAAACAGAAAAAAAGAAGATACCATGAATCTACCATCTAAACTGTTAATTTCATGCTGACCACATCAATTTCTAATGGATTACATCACTGTGTTATAATGATGACCAAGATAACGTGAGGTCTATGTTCTGTATACCATATTAAAAAAGGCAGGATAATGTATAATCTCTTAAGAAAATATTTTAATAAAAAATCTGAAATAAAATGACATATATGTAGATTTGTTAGATAAATAAAATCACTATCTACTTATGAAGTAAGAAATACAAAGGAGATAAATACTGATTGAACCAGGCATTATCTGATTTGACTAACAAAAATTTCTGTTTTGCTTGCTAAAGGATGCTGCTTATTTATTATTTTTTTGTAAATTTTTAAAATTTTTATTGGGGTATAGTTGTTTTACAATATTGTGTTAGTTTCTCCTGTACAGTGAAGTGAAGCAGAGTTCCCTGTGCTATACAGCAGGTTCTCACTATTTATCTATTTTATATTGACTAACAAAAATTGATAAAACTATCAATCTCAGAATTTGTAGAAAGAAAGAGCAAGGGAAGATATTATCAGAGTGGCAATTTTTAGGGCAGAATGATGATGAATAAATATATAACTGTAAAGAAATATGTGAAGTGAAATTATTTCTTACATTGCAAAATACTATGTTACAAATTGGTACAAAAATCTTTCCCGAGTATATCTAGGTAATATACTTCCAATTTTATAATTTGTGTCAAGTGGAAAACCAGAGCCAAAGTATAAAATTAAATTGTATCAGAGTTCTATTCAGAATACATCTATGTCATGTATGTATATATGTAATCAATTAATGAAGGAGGAGCTGGTCTCCACAAGGTGCAAGCAGAAAGAAAGCAACTTTAGTCTTTCTCATCCCTGGCACTTTAAAAGCATTGTGTTGAAGCTAGTGGTTACCAGTGGTGAGAGGGACAGGGGGAGGGGCAAAATAAAGGTAGGGTGTTAAAAGGTACTAACTACTATGTATAAAATAAATAAGCTATAAGGATATATTGTACAGTACAGGGAATATAGCCAATATTTTATAATAACTATAAATGGAGTATAATCTATAAAAAATTTGACTCACTATGTTGTACACCTGAAGCTAATATAATATTGTAAATCAACTATATTTCAACAAAAATAAACTGAAAAGGGTAAAACAAACAAACAAATAAAAACCACTGTGTTGAGCTGTTTTTCCTTGCCCCTGGATAAAAATTAGGATAGATCACTGTTTGGTGTGTGGCAGATTGCAAATGCTGACACTCTGGTTAGGTACTTTGTTCCTTTGGTGATCTCCCTACTGAGAACTTCTGACTGCAAATCTAGACCTTGATTCTAGGACTCTACTTCACACAGATATTTTTCTCTCCTGGGGTCACCTTAAAGTTTTTTGGAAAGAGTCTCTTCTGTGAGGTTCGTATCTTGCTCTTGGGAAACATAAACCTTTGCTTGCTGTGAGACGTGCAGCACATTCCTACCGTAGCGCTTCTCTTCTGGCTCTGCCTCCATAGACCACTCCAGCTTCTTCTTCAGGCCTTTTTTTAAGGAGAGGTCACGCCTAAGTGATACTGTCTCACAAATTTCAGGGGACAAATATTAAACTCTCTTAGTCATTCTCTGAAGTCACCTTCACTTGGTTGAGGAGAATGGGAAATGCCATAGCACTCTAACAACTCTCTTGTTAAAAAGCCCTCATTACCAATCTCCCTTTTTAACCTCATCCTTTCACATGCTCCAGATGGGCAATAAGCTAAGGGTCCCAAAACTGGTTTCACAACTTTTGGCTTGTCATGTTAAATGGCCTGGTACTTAATGTTGTCTTTGAGGCCTCTCAAAAGTTTGAATTAGGAATAGTCACACAACATATATACTTTATTTATTTTTAATTTTGGCTGCGTTGGGCCTCTGTTGCTGCACCCGGGTTTTCTCTCGTTGCGGCAAGCGGGGGCTACTCTTCATTGCAATGTGCGGGCTTCTCATTGCGGTGACTTTTCTGGTTGCAGAGCACAGGCTCTAGGTGTGCAGGCTTCAGTAGTTGCAGCACGCAGGCTCAGTAGTTGTGGTGCATGGGCTCTGGAGCACAGGCTCAGTAGTTGTGGCACTTGGGCTTAGTTGCTATGTGGCATGTGGAATGTTCCCAGACCAGGGATCGAACCCATATCCCCTGAATTGGCAGGCAGATTCTCAACCACTGCACCACCAGGGAAGTCCCTACATATATACTTTAAATAAATGCCATTAAGTTACTTTCATTTTTACTAAGTGAATGAAACACTTTAGATAATTTTATATTTAGCATAGTAACAGAATTTAAAAATAAGTGACCTCCCCAAAACCTAGTCTAACACTAAAAATAATTCCAGTAACCGTAACATTTCATGTGGGTCTATTTTAAAAGTCTAAAATGAACCCCCCCCCCCCAGAAATAAAGTCTCTTCCACTAGTTCAAAGGTATAAAGGAATGCGATATTATTTGTGAATGCTACAGACAAGAAGTTGGCAAACGTTTTCTGTAAAGGGCCAGAGGGTAAATATTTTAAGCTTTGCAGGCCGTATATCTCTGTTGCAACTACTCAACTCTGCCACTGCAGCACAAAAGCAGCCACAGACAATATGTAAACAAATATGGCTGTGTTCCAATTACACTTTATCTACAAAACACCAAAATGGTCTGGCATTAGAGTTCACTTACCCTCAGTCTCCCACAAGAATTAATGAAAAGAGTGTTGGTTAACTAAAAGGGGCTGTCATAATATAAACCATAATCTATTACTTATTCTAATATATACTTATTAAACTGACATAATGGTCACAGTAGCATTAAACAAATATCAGCTTGTGGTCCAACATCTTTATCTTACTTTGGGAATTATTTCTATGCTAACCAGGGGAGCAAAACTGACCTCATTACATTTGATAAAAGGAAGTAAACAGTCCATCTTCTTGTATGACATTGTTTAGATCCCTCATCAAAAAAGAAGAATGCCACTGTTATCAAGGCTTAACTACCTCTTTTTAATTACGAGAGTATTTGCATGAGAAAGATTAAAATGAAACTTACTCAAAAAAGGACTGAAAGTATCAAAGAAGATCTTCATTGTAATTTAATGTTTACCTGGTAGTGATTTGCAGGTTGCTGATAAACGGGCTGAGCTACCATCACAGTGGAACTAGATATAGAACGTGACTATAAGAGGAAAGAAAAAGAAAAATTATTTTAGGCAAGATTCTTTAAAATAGTTTATAATGAAATTTATCTCACATTGTTACCTAAACCCAGTCAACTTATGGCTTATGATTGGAAATGTCATTTTTCCACCTCTTATTGATATTATTACAACTCCACTTTAAGTCTATTGAAATTATCACAGTATTTCTACTTCCATGTGGTTTCATTTCCATAGTAATGCTAAAACAACCACCAGAAAAGTTGCTTTTAGTCCAAATATTATGAAAATATAGTTCTAAGAGAATGTTTAGAGGAAAAATGGCAGCTGGACTTAAGGTGACACTGCCTATTTCCATTGTGGAGACCAGCAGTAGATAATGTTTACATAGCATTTAGAACTGAATGAATAATCATATCTGATTTTGCCACTAATTTCCCACTATTTATGAATAATCAACATCCTATTCCTTTGTTATACATTCAATTAAAGCAAATACATTATTTATTGAAGAATTTGTTAAATTCTATTTTATCATTTTGATATTTAAATGAGATAGTCATCCAATAAATTTACAGGTGATTTATTACGTCTTAAAAAAGTACATGTAACACTTGATTATTCAAATGGAGTAAACCCCAAAATAGGTTATTTATTTATTTATTATTATTATTTAAAAAATTTATTTTTGGCTGCGTTGGGTCTTCGTTGTTGCACATGGGCTTTCTCTAGTTGAGGCCAGCAGGGGCCACTCTTCACTGCGGTGAGCGGGCTTCTCATTACAGTGGCTTCTCTTTGTTGCGGAGCATGGGCTCTAGGCACGTGGGCCTCAGTAGGTGTGGCACGTGGGGTCAGTAGTTGTGGCGCACGGGCTTAGATACTCCGCGGCATGTGGTATCTTCCCAGACCAGGGCTTGAACCCCTGTCCCCTGCATTGGCAGGCGGATTCTTAACCACTGTGCCACCAGGGAAGTCCCAAAATAGGTTATTTAAAATCAGATCATTAGAAAAACAGGCAAATTGTATTACAATATAGGTAAAATAGGCTTTAATGATAGCAATTAAAATTTAGTTTCTAACATGGGATCTAATTTGCATTGTTTTGTTTTAATGTTCACCCCTCCCCCCAAAACTGAAGAAAAGTATCATAGTTTTGCATAATTTTCAGACTATCATGTGCTAATAAAATTGTACCACAGATTAACATTAGAAAATAATAATGTAATTTATATTAATAGATTAAAGGAGAAAATGATAATCTAAGCAGATGCAGAAATTGCATTGTTAAAATTCAATACCCTTTCATGATAAAAACTCTTAGTAAACAGAATAAAAAGTAACTTCCTTAATTGACTTTGGGCAATAATTCTCAACCAGGTGCGACTCTGCCCCCCCCCCCCCAGGAAACATTTGGTAATATTTTGGTTTTCATAAATGTAGGGAGGCTAGGATACTGCTAAAAACCCTGCAATGTACAGCACAGTCTCCCACAAAAAAGAATCAGTTATCTGGCCCAAAATGTCAATAGTGCTGAGGTGGAGAAACCTTGGTTAAGGTTAAGAGTATCTTAACATATATATGTAGGTTTTGGAAGATACTCATATAAAGCTTAATAGTGAGTTACTGAACTTATTTCTTCTTTTAAGAAGAAGTGTCATATAAATACTGTAGCAGAGACATTGCCAGTCAATAACTTGATGAGAAAAAATGAGAAACAGAAGAGCAGAAAGAAACAGAAGTATTCTGAGTCCTAAATGATTGCCTATATGAGAGTTTGGCAGGGTTACTGATAAAAGATCAACATTTACAAATCAAAAGCATTACTGCACACCAGTCACAATCTATTAGGAAGTGTGATTAAAAAAATACACCATTCATAAAAGCAACAAGAACTACAGAGTACCTAAGAATAAATCAAACAAAAGATATGCCAAACTTTTTTTACAGAGAAAGAAAATTTTATTGATGGATGGAAACTCTAAATCATGTTTATGAATGGGAAAATTCAGTATTATGCCTAAATGTCCCAAGTTAATCTATATATTTAATGCAATTCTAACAAAAACTAAGGCTTTTCACAGAGCTGAACAAGCTGAATTATGAAATTTATATTTATAAAAGCAAAGACTTAAGGATAGATGAGGGACTCTTAAAGAACCGAGTAAGACTATGGCCCTATCAGATTTTAAAACTTATTATAAAGCAACAGGAATTAAAACAGAATTGGGCAGGGCAAACAAATACACCAATGGAACATAACAGAGAGCCCAGAAAGAGACTCCACACACAGAAACTCAGCATTTGACAGAGGATTCATTTCAAAACAGTGGAAGAGGATGGATTAGTCAATATGTAAACTGCAGATTTAAAATCTAGATGTGAAAAACAGCAACAGCATAGTATTTTTTTTTAAAAAACACTAAAAGCTGAAACCATAAAACATTAATACATCTATCAACATTAAAATGAAAAACTTGTATATCACAAAAAATACCATAAAGTTAATGGACAAGCCACAAATTAAAACATATTTACAACCCATAGAACTCATATAATGAACTCAAGAAAAAGATAACAATCCCAACAGAAAAAATGGGCAAAACAAATGAAGAGGCAGCTCATAGAAGAAACTGAAATGGCAAATAAATATATGAAAATGTGTTTAATCTTACCACTGACTAGGCAAATGAAAGGTAAAACAAGATACCATTTCATAATAATATTGGCAAAAATACAAAAATCTAGTAAATTAAAGGACTGGCAGATTATGGAGAAATTGAAGCTCTCATAAACTGTTATCTAACCTTTATACTGGTACACTTTAGAAAGATATCTGGGAACATTTAGTCAAAGATGTGTATAGTCTATAAAGGTGAAATTCTACTTGTACACGTATGTCATAGCCTAGACCAATGTCAGAGAACACAAAAATCTTCCAGTGGTGCATGAGCATGAATAGGTTTAAGAGTATTAATTTTCAGATATTTCATATGGTCTCCTTTCTGATTTGATCTGTCTGTGAATGTATCTGTGTACAATGGATTCTTCTTTTCAAAACTCCCCTTTTACAACACTTTTCCCCTTCACTATGAAAGGCACACTCTCACTCATTCTGGATCTTGCTATAATGCTTTGTTCTGGAATGTAAACATTAACAGAGCATCAAACAAACAGACAATTCAAAAAGGCAATGCCCTTCAGAAACAGGAAAGAGCAAAGCAAAAAGAGTTTGTATAAGAAATATTAAGGGGAAGATGGTATCTTATTTCATATCCAGGGAACAAAATAAATTACAAGATGGTCACAGGGATACATATTAATTCATTTATTTGAACTTAAAAATAGAGTCAGAAAAAAAAATAGAGTCAGAATTTTCTAATAGAGAGTAAGTTTTATTTGATTGGTTAATTTTATTTGGTTGACTAGTTTTGTTAACTGAATTATAGAGCAGGCATTTTCCGTTTTTTTTTCCTTTTTTTTATTGCGAGATATTTGACATACAACATTATCCTAGTTTCAGGTGCATAACATAATGACTATATACATATATAAAGAATGAAATGATAACCACAATGAGTCTAGTTAACATCCATCACTACATGTAGGACATTTTCCAGTCTTAAATGAAATCTATAGCTACAGACTTTTATAAAATATATATCTAAAGCAAACCTACAATATATAATATGTCTAAATTATTTAAAATTATGGTAAATTTTAGATTTCAACTTAAAAATGAGAGTATTCATAATTTTTCAAAAAAATTTTAGAGGCTATATAAGCAAAAAACTTTGAAGATTACTGTCCTAGACAAACTCTCACACAATACATACAAAATCTAGATGTTCAATTTAGTCTGCTTAAAAAAATTTTATACTCTGTTTATTATTTATTTACTGTTATGCAACTTGCAACTTTTCTAAGTGGGGTAATGTATTATAATAAATAATTGTATTTATTATATTTGTATATTCAATATATTATAATCATAAACAATATATTAATTATATTTATAGAATTATATTCATACATATATATTCTTCACTCTCAGACCTACTAAATGTAGATCAGTAGGGGTTGGTTCTGCCCATTTTTTAAAAAAATATTTTTGAATTTTATTTTTTTATACAGCACTTTCTTATTAGTCATCAATTTTATACACATCAGTGTATACATGTCAATCCCAATTGCCCAATTCAGCACACCACCATCCCCACCCCCCCGTGGCTTTCCCCCCTTGATGTCCATATGTTTGTTCTGTACATCTGTGTCTCAACTTCTGCCCTGCAAACCGGTTCATCTGTACCATTTTTCTAGGTTCCACATACATGCGTTAATATACAATATTTGTTTTTCTCTTTCTGACTTACTTCACTCTGTATGACAGTCTCTAGATCCATCCACGTCTCAACAAATGACTCAATTTCGTTCCTTTTTATGGCTGAGTAATATTCCATTGTATATATGTACGACATCTTCTTTATCCATTCGTCGGTTGATGGGCATTTAGGTTGCTTCCATGACCTGTCTATTGTAAATAGTGCTGCAAGGAACATTGGGGTGCATGTGTCTTTTTGAATTATGGTTTTCTCTGGGTATATTCCCAGTAGCGGGATTGCTGGATCATTTGGTAATTTTATTTTTAGTTTTTTTAAGGAACCTCCATATTGTTCTCCATAGTGGCCGTATCAATTTACATTCCCACCAACAGTGCAAGAGGGTTCCGTTTTCTCCACACCCTCTCCAGCATTTGTTGTTTGTAGATTTTCTGATGATGCCCATTCTAACTGGTGTGAGGTGATAGATACCTCATTGTACTTTTGATTTGCATTTCTCTATTAGTGATGTTGAGCAGCTTTCATGTGCTTCTTGGCCATCTGTATGTCTTCTTTGGAGAAATGTCTATTTAGGTCTTCTGCCCATTTTTGTTCAGAAAAAAAACAAAACAAAACTCCACACGTGATTCTCTGAACTTGTGGAATATGACCATAGAATGTACCCCAAGAAAGCTCCAAACGGATTAAAGACTTAAGTATAAAGTAAAATGAAATCATGGAATAACTAGCAGAAAGTAAATCTGAGTAGTTATCAGATCCCTAGTGGGGCAAAATTTTAAGTGATGAAGTAAAATGAAAAAATTAATTGATTCAGTTATAAAACTTTTAAACTCAGAAAGAATGAAAAAGATTAAATAATACTGTATAAAATTTATATATAAAATGATGAAGTTTTGATTCTACATTGTCATGCAAATTGACTAGAATAAAAAATAGGACCTCGATGGTTAAATTTTAAAAAATCACAAGCAATTTAAAAAGAGTACATGCAATATCAAAACTGCATTGAAAATACTTCATCTTACTAAATTTTTTTATTGACGTATAGTTGATTTACAATGTTGTGTTAGTTCCAGGTGTACAGCAAAGTGATTCAGTTATGCATATATATATAACTGTTTTTTCTGAATTTTTCCTTTATAGGTTATTACAAAATATTGAGTATAGTTTCCTCAATGTAGTCTTGATTGTAGGAAAAAACTTACAATGTCCATCAATAGGGAATATACACTCATACCATGGAATATTATAAAAAATTTAAATAAATGAACTAGATATGCTAGAATCAACATGGTTTAATCTCAAAAACATAATGTTGACTAGGAAAACCAGATTATTTATATAGTGTTTAAAAACCGCCTAAAGCAATACTATGTATCTATTGTTTAACAATCTCTACATTTGTAGTAAAAACATATAAAATGGAAAGAAAAGATACTCTGGTTAACCTCTAAGGAGGAAAAGAGGGTAAGATAATTGGGGCAAGGAGAGTTTACTTGAATTTGTCATATTTTATTCCCCCTATTAAAAGAACTTAAGTAAATATGGTAAAATGTTAACCTCTATTAAATTTGAGTGGTAGCTACATGGCTGTTATTATTTGTAATTGTCTGTGATTGAAATATTTCAGAAATAAAAAATTTAATAGTAATAGATGGAAACCCTTCTAAAATGAAATTACTTACAGGCCAAGGTGGTGGGACAGAAGCTACCTCTGGAGTATGAAAATAAGCAACACCATTATGATAAGTGTAAGGATACCCAGTTGAAGTTGTTAGATACATTGTTCCAGCAGCTGGCATTACACTGGGACCTAAAACAAAGTGTAAATAGTAATAATTGAAATGTTCAGTTTGACATTTAAAAATGTAATTTCTGAACAATGGAAGATGTTTATCTTAACACATATATATAGTTACAGTAAAAATTGAATGTTATAAGTTCTTTAAAAAATTCCATATGTTAAAGTATATTTGAAATATATATTTTCAAACTCACTACCTTAGAGCTTTTGTTAGCTTAAGGTAAATGAAAGAAAAAGAAACAAGTTTAATAAGGAATACTAAAAATTCACCAATTCAGATTTTAATACTAGTATAATGAAACACAAAACTTAACAATTGAGATTATTATCAGCAAAGTCATTATTATTACAAATATAAATTACATACAATTTAGAGTTTCCTGAAGACTATAGACACTGTAGTGAAGTTCCTAAGATCTTAGTAAGACTGTCTATTTGTAAAAGGCCAAAGAAAATGGAGGCAGTGAAATTAGACAAAATTCTACTTTCCTCAAGACACTTGTTCCACCTTACAAATTCTTTGGATCTACTATCAGCAAGCACTCACTCATGCTATGACTATATTTTATTCTCTAGTCTCCCTTTGCTACAACTGCTGCTATTACAAACATGACCACAGACCTTTATGTTGCTAATTTTGGGTCCTCATCTCTTTTCCTAGGTGAAAGTTATATATACTCCTCCCCCCCAAATTAAAAAAAAAGACTTTAAAAATTTTATATGCCAAGTTAGATTTAAGTACTTGACCAACAGGTTATATAAATTACTGAACTGGCAATCCTCCTTCCACTATACTAGTGCTTCTCAAAATTTAAAATTCATTATAATAAGCTAGACAGCTTATTAAAATACAAATTCCAGTTCTTTCAAGAGATTTTGATTCAGGAGGCCTGGGATAGGGCCTGAGGAACTGCATTTTGACAGATTCCAAGTGAACTGTTGGTGGCTGCAAACCACACTGTGAGCAGCACTGGCCTGCCACTCTAAATAGCAGTACTACTTCTCAGCTTTTATATTTTCACCACATTTTATCTAGTATTGTTATAGCATATTTTAGTGGTTCTTAATCCAATGCTTTTGAGAATCTGATGAAAGCCACAGACCCTTTTCTCAAAAATACATATATTCAAACAAAATTTTGCACGCAATTCAGAAGGTCCATGAATTTCCCTCCAAAGATCATCAAGGAACCACAGGTTTATCTGTTAAATAAATAAATTTTGAGTGTTTACTATTACAAGGCATTGAACTAGGCCCTAGTGATACAGCCAAAAAGAAAAAAGAAAAAAATGAGCATGCCATGGCCTCTATCTTCATAGAAGTTAGGTTCTGGTAAGGAAGATAGTCATTGGCTAATTACACAATTAATTAAATACAATTTTGATAAAGACATGAAGAGGTAGTATAGGGTACAATGGTGAACATTTCAAATATATATATATATGTATATATGTAGCATCTGTGAGGAAATGACATTTGTTTTGGGCTGAGCTTTAAAGAACGAATGGGATGGCAAAGATCACTCTAGGTAAAGAAAATAGTATATCAGGAATATGGTTATGTTCTGAAACTGAGGGAAGGCTAGATGGCTAAAGCATGGAAAGAAAAGAGAAGGACAGCTCAAAATAAGCAGAGAATAACATGATAAGATGTGCACTTCTGAAAGATCACTCTGGCTGCCTTGTGTGTGATAGGTTGGAAGGTAGCATGACTGGATTCACAGAGACCAGTTAGGAGGCTTTTCTAGAAATTAAGGCAAGAAAAGTGGGTAGCTGGGTCTAGAATATTGGTAATGGAGATGGAAAAGAAGTGATAGATTTGAAAAAAAATGAGATAAGAATCCCTTATATTTTGTAAATATATCTTTAATACTTATCCTTTCTTTGTAGACAAGTAAAAATAGCTTTGGAGTCAAACTGTCCTGGATTTGAAGGCTAATGCTACCATTTGGTTAAGTTATTTAACCCCATACTTCTCAAATTTGGGCCTAGCATGGTTATGTCAGGAAACATGAAAAGGCACAGGCTGAACATGGTGATCTTCTTATAGAATCAGTCTTATTCAAACAATTATTTTTAGGAAACATTTTAATAAACAATACAGTGTTATAGAACAGAATCCAAATTGCACATGAAGTTTTATATAAACCATGAGACTTTAAAGACAGTTTAAAGAAAATTAAAGAATTTAAAGAAAATTTATAATTCTGGTATGGTGCCATTGGGTTAAGACCCACAACATGACCAGATTAACTCTCCCCTACATTTAAGATTATTTCAGCAGAAATGTTTCTAAAACAATGACTTTACCTTTATAAGCTGAATTTTCTATTTACAAAAATAGAACTAATAATACCTCACAGATTGCTGTAAAGATTAAATGAAATAAATGAAAACCCATAACATTGACCCTTGCGCTGAATAGTTCTTAAATAACTATACATCTGTTTGAAAGCATTCAGCATACTGCTGATTTATGTTCTATTTTTAGCAACTTGTGGGTCATAATATGAACATTACTAGTTGTTCCTACTGATGGTGATAATGGGCTAAAGAACTGCTATTACATGTTATAGCTTAACTCTTGCATCTAACAATAGTAGTCTGAAAATATTCAGCATTCTGCCATATTTACTGCATTCCATTTTGGAGTATCAACTTACTAAGGACACTTCAGTTATCTTCTGAATTAACAAATACTAAGTCAAAATTAAACTTGATATCTGTTAACTTCTAAGTCAAAAACAGAACAGTCCAAATGAGCACAATCTATTAATTTGTTAACAGATGTACAATATCCACCTAATGTTTTAAACATCCCAGTAGACACTAGGACACAGCTAAGGAAGAATAAAAAATTGAGTTACAAATTTTATGCGAAGTTTCTCCTTCTAGCCAAAGATTCTGTTGGAGATTTTAATAAATATTATAGGTAAAAGTTAACTGTAAAGATGTCTAACTTAATAAATGGGAAGAGTGAGGAAAAAAAGAGTAGAGTCGAAAGCATTACCAAAATTTGAGGAAGGCATCTAACTTAGCCAGTTCCTAAAGCTTTAGGGATTGTTTCCTCTGTTATGATACATGTGGTTGGGTTACAGTATGTACCATACAACCAGAGTTTCTGATATTTGTTCTATATTTTCACTTTCTATAATTTTACTCTAATTTTAAATTACTTTGTTAATTAGAAAATTTTCTAAATAGTAATTAACTACTTTTAATTTCTTTTGTAATTTTAAACTATATTTTTATCATAAAAGATTTTTCCTTTAAAGATGTAACTATATGGAATATAGTTAAACACCATTATTTATATAAATTTTGCCTAGTCCCCCCTACCCTGCAAACTAATATATTTTAATTTGTGGTAAGAAATATTCATTTGACCACCAACTTCACTAAATTTACTTTATTAAATGAAAGAAAGCTGATATTTTAATGACGTTCTATTAAAACTCTAATATTTCAAAAAAGAACCATGCAAAAATACTGAAAAATACATTAGTTCTCAATACATACGAGGGATCCCTACTTGTTGTTTTCTTATTGCTGGACCAATGTTCAGTTTCTTGTCCTTGTAATTAAGTTTTTCAGCCTAAAATAAGAAAAAATAAATTATTTTATTATCATTCTTTGAAAGTGGCAAGGCATAGTGGAAAGGGCAAAGTCTTTGGATTTAAATAGATCTGGGTGTGAATCTTGGTTCCAGTGCTCTGGCCCTAATTCCTCATCTGACAATTTACTAGTTATTAATGTGTGTAAGCAGAGAGGTGAAAAATTTGAGTCTCCTTACACACGTGGTCCCAGCTAAGGTCAAACAGGGTGACACTGTTTTCTTTTTCCATCTTTTATACTGTAAACAATTGTCCTTTTCATGTTCTATTTAGTGTCATGTTTTTCACATTTTTGTGACTTATGTTGGTATTTTTGCTATTTAAAATGGCCCTCAAGTGTAGTGCTGAAGTGCTTGCTAGTGTTCCTAAGTGCAAGAAGACTGTCATGTGACTTAATGGAGAAAAATATGTGCTAGCTGGGTTTAATTCAGGCATGAGTTATAGTGCTGTTGGCCACGAGTTCAGTGTTAATGAATCAAAAATATAAATTAAATATAATATCTTTAAACAGAAGCACACATAAGACAAAGTTACGTATTGATCGGCTGATGAAAATATTGTGAGCAGAAGCTTGTGGGACCCTAGCCCTGTATTCTTCTAGGTGCAGCACTTCAATATTTGCTAATTCAGTGTTCGTGGTGATTTTATAGAACACACCACTACAAATAATGAGAATCGACTGCATATGACTTAAATACAATTTAAATAAAATTTTTTCCTAAAAAATTTAAATGTTACAGTTGCCAAATTTAAAGTTATTATATATTGAACTGCAGGCTATAGACTTTTTCTATGAGTGCTCTTAGTTTATATAAAGTTTTTCAGAGGAGGGAAATAATCTCAGATAACCTCACTCTAGGAATCTACATTTGTAGTGTTTTTTAGGAATTCAAAGTGCTATTAACACTTCAGGAGAGATACATCCTTAAATTCTTAGTTTAAGCAAATAAAGTGAAAAATTATATACAAACTTCACAACCATACTTACATAATTATTTGGAATTTGTTTTTCTGTAGATAAAATTTCTCTTTAATCTTTTTTTTTTAATTCATTTTTTTGGAGACCAATGTCAATCTTAAGATGCAAAGAAGATAAAATTTTTTTTTTTTTTTTTTTAGCAATCAATCATTGTACTGGAACCCTACTATTATTAAATTAATACCTTAAAGGATTAGTTTCAGAGAAAGAAGTTCTAAAAATTAAGTTAAATACACCAAAATATCTTACCTCTTGTAAAATTTTTTGTGCATCTTCTTGTGTTTCAAAAGTGACAAAGCCATACCTAAATAAATGCATTAATTATTATCTTAGAACATTACATTGGAATATATTAAGATTAAATTTTTTTTTTTTTTTAAGAATGGGCCATTGCGGGGGACTTCCCTGGCAGTCCAGCGGTTAAGCCTCTGCATTCCCAATGCAGGGGGCATGGGTTCGATCCCTGGTTGGGGAACATCCCACAAGCCTCAAGAAGCAGCCAGAAAAAGAAAAAAAACAAAAAAGAAAGAATGGGCCATGGTAGGAGTGAACATTTTTCCTTGGTGCACCAGTATGCAAAACTTAGGAGAACCATTCACAGCTTAACACTGTCACCTCCTCTTAAAGGGAGGGGCCTAAAAGAAAAAAAAAACCCTGGGGATCTTGAAACAGTTTCAGACCTGAGCTGTAAGTAAGGCAGGAAAGCATGCGAGATTTGTATTCTGGTTTACAAATTGGAATGCAATAAATTTCAGTCCAGAGCACTAATATCCTTTTAAAATGATAGAAGTTTGGTTTAAATAGAAATCAAAGTAGAAAAAAACCTTTAAAAATTTAAAAGTTTCAACATAATAAAATTTTTTATGTGGGTAAATGAGTATACAAACATATTATTTACTATTATCAGCATATATAAACTGATAATGCAACTATTAGTATATTTCCCAAATAAAATCAATTAAAAATATGTACAACCCAGACTTTATATATGCTTTTTCATATATACTTGTTACCTTCAGAGTATAAATCATGATCAAGACACAAATACACAATGTATGCCATGTCCAAAAAGCCAAAATAGGTAGAAAAAAAGGAATGAAAGAAATAAAAAGTATATCCCCCGAAAATGTAATCTCTATTTGTATAACTTAAGAAAACTCTTCTTTGTAGTGCTAAACTATTATTTTCCTCAATTCATAATTACTATTATATAATTATGTATTGTGTAATTAGTAAACATTTACTGTTTCTTCAATTCATAATTGCTGTATTATATATGAATTTTCTTTTTCAACAAAGGAATTTCTTTTTTTCTCTTTGCCCAAACATTAAACAACGGCTAAAGAAATATTTTTACGTTATTATTAGTTTTTTTTTTTTTGGTAGAACACATATACCACCCAGTGGAAAAAGCATAAAATACACTCTACATTTCTATGTGTGTTTTTCAATGATTAAAAAATGTATATTACAAATTCTATTAAGCCAAGTAAAAGAGGTACAATCTCACTTCATCCTAATATTGATTGTCAGTCTCAGGAAATATCTCATTTGTTTAAAAATAACCTCTGCAGGATCTCATCTCTTCCAAAGTGTCCACCTGTCATACTTACATGTAGTTTCCCACTAATATAATTTTCCCTCCACCTTATTGGTCCCTTCTTTTATGCCTATAAGTATGTATATATTGTCTTTTTTTCAAGAAAACAAACATAATCCTTCATCGAGTTCTTTAACTTTGCAGTCAAACTTCTTAAGCGAGTACCCTATGCAAACTACCGTTTTCTTCTCTGGTATTTGGCTTTTGAATATACCAATCCACTGAAACAGCTCTAAGGGCACTAGACAGTTCTAGACAAATCCTACTGCTTTTTTCCCTTAATTTTCATTCTCCTTGATTTGGCAATTAAAAATCATTCTCATTAAGAGTTATATTTCTCAGATTAGTCCCCTAATTAGGTCTTTGAGGCACAACCTATGGACGCTCTTTTGTGTCAGCCTTTTTCAGGTAAAGTTCTCTCTAGTCTAAAGCAGGTATACAATTCCAAAAATATCAGATTCCTTTAGCTTCTGGTGCCTTGGCTACTGGACAAGAGCTACTTGACATTAAGTGCTTATTACCGAACAATGAATGGTCCCTCAGCCTTTGCAAGAATAACTTTCCAATAGATTAAGGAATATTATAGTGTCACTATTCCTCCAAAATACACAAACACACACACACTGAAATCAAAAGGTAGGAGGAAAGAAGAAGGCATGAAACTCTCTTTTAAAAAATGGAACCAAAGTAAATTAGTATACAAAACCTAGTAATCCAATAAAAATACAATTGTCAATTCCATGTACTATCCATAGTGATACTAACCCTTTGGGCACTCCAGCTCTGTCATTTACAATCTTCACTTCTTTTACAGACCCATACTGGGAAAAAAATTTTCTTAAATCATTTTCATTTGTCTAATGGTATAAAAAGAAAACACACAAAAACCATTTTAATTGATAAAAGATGAAACAACTCCTATGCTTGGTTTGGAGACACAAAAGGTAACATAAATAACAATATGGATGTAAGAATGCCTCTCATCATAAAAACAGTGCATGAAACCACTAGGTTATTAAAATCAATATGAATACTTTGCTTTATGCAGAGTTGTTAATACTATGTCATAAAATATTACACTGCAATAAAATATTTTAAGCTGAATTTTTAAAAAACTACAAAGAAAGCTCACTATTTAAAGGAATTCTTGTTCTCTAGTTAGCCAGTTTTTAATAAAATGTACTAGGCATGGCTATAACTATACTAAGGGCATACTACTATTGGTTCTTGTGGTTCAGAGAGGCCCACAGTCATAGCAGTGGAACTAGGTTATGCTGGCCTATACCAGTCACTCTATTTTAATCAGCAGAGTCCCCAGGAAAAGTAAGGTCTTAGGAAGGAAATATATTTCCAAAAGTACCTGAACTCAATTTGTGATAACAACAGAGAGGCTACAAGATTTAAAGTTTTTAGATGCTTTATCTGTATTCAATATACATGTCAGCTAAATACAGACATTATGATGATATGCAAAAAAAATTGAGTCATAATTAGACTATCATGTACAAGATGCCTACAAAGATAGTTTGGCATATCTGGTTTTAATTGAAATAGTCTCAAAATAGACCCATATCACCTTTCTCTAGAGTATTCACACTAAATTCATTGCAATTTCATTTTCTGGTTCAGCTATAAGTGTTTGCCCCCAAGAGGTACTTTAAATATCCATAGAAAAATTTTTTCTTTATATATCTAGGAAAAGACATGCCTAACAGCAGAGCAATATTTCTTGAGTTCCACTGCTACCTCACTACTTACTGGTTTTTAGTTGGTAACCTAAAGCCTGCTAAACTGGATGATGACAAATACTGAGTTAATCTGAGAATAACTGACTGCCTCATTTCAATAAACACAAAATGGAATCAACGTCAGAATAAGGTTTCTATTAGAGACTTGAAAACAAATTAATTCAAACTATTCTCTGATAGAAAAATCACTAGCTCAATTTTGCAGCTCCATTTCTTTGCTGAAAAGTAAGGACACAGAAAGTCAAGATGATTAAATATTAAAAGGGATGGGCTGTAGGGTTCTAAAAAGAAGAATTTTAAAAAGTTTGAGACTGCTTGCTACTACGGTAAACTATTTCCTTGCTGGAAATTACCTATGGTTTTGCGAAAGGTGTAAGTATGAGGGAGAGAACCCTAGCAGTTATGTTAAAGCTATGACTGTATTGTAACAATGGCCCCCAAAGTTCATATTGTAGCTGATTGGCTTCAATAAAAACCTACACTAACCTAGCCATATAAATTATTACATTTATTATTTATTTAAAAGTATACTGAGCTAATATTATATAAATTCTGAACAAGAGTATTCAACTTGAATATTTATGGTCAGCTATTAATATTTGCTACAGAAACAGAAAATTTTTTTTTAAAAATAAGCATTTCATAAGAAATTATTTTCCTTAATTTATTTTTAGTGAACCAATCACATACTTGCTTAAGACTCACAGTTTTGACAAATACATTAAGTGTAACATTTATCTTGAGCAGGAAAAAAGTAATTCCATACAAATTGTGAGAGATTGATCATTGGAAGATAGCGAGTATTAAATGTCAAATATCATACCCTAATTGCACAAGTTTTTTTTTTTTTATTAAGACAACTCCCCCTGAAATTTCCAGTATGTAATATGGAAGCTTGGAAATCCTTCGATATATCCACTTGGAAGTAAGAGTGTTCCTAAATTATCCATGCTTGCCTTTCCTGTAGGTGTTTAACTACCACCACCCACATGGGGGTGCTGCAAAACATCTCACAAAACCATGCCTCTCTGAAAGAGTGAAATGGCTATTACATTATTTAAACATATTACTGTTAAAATGCTTTATTCTGACTAGGACACAGGCCTTTTTTAGTGACCAAATTCTAAATTAGGTGATAGAAAGCAACCTGCAAAAGACAGAAATCTAGGAAGTTACTCAGGAGCCTAAGATGAAAGTTGGGATAAAGAAACAGGATTTCATAAAACTGCTGTGTTTTTGTTTTTTTTTTCCTTAATTGAGTCTTCTTTTGAAAATTATAGTCACTCATTATTTGGGCTATTAGAGTGTTATGTAAAAAAGTATAATTAGTGTGGTATGGTGAAATAAAGCATGTGGAGATATGAGTCAGAAAAACAGAATTCTAGTTTTCACTTTGTCACTAAGTAGCTAGGAGCTTATAGATATGTCAGTGAGCCTCAATTTCCTTGTATGTGAAATTGGACAATTATATATACTCTATTTAACCTACATTGTTGTTGAAAAGATTCTTTGTATTAAGACAATTTGAAACCTACTAATCATTATGCAAATAGCAAATATGTTATTTTTAAAGTTGCAAGAAGAAACAATTTCTGAGAAATAAAACACTTCTAATACAAAGAATACACTATGTTGCATGCATAATTAGGTACCTTAAGGTCGATTCCTCCTACAAAGATGCGATTAGGGACCACTGTTCCATATCTTGGGGCACTTGTTGGGTTATTCAAAGGCACAGGTGACACAGGATTAGGGGATGGAGATAATGAATCTGTTTGCATCTGATTCGATGTTTGCTGTAAAATAAAATTCTTTTAAACTCTTAGTACTGGGTATAAGTTTTGATGCAGGATGAAAGCATATATCCTTCAAAAAGATAAGTCATTGACAAAATGTAGTATTTCAGACTTTAATTTTATGCTAATATTATGAAGATTATAATTAGAGCTAATAACTTTTGGGGGCAACAAAAATATAAGAAATGTAGAATTCATTCCTCTACAGAGACGATCTTAAATCTTAAATATATTATTTAAACATACATATGTTAGTTATTATTAACTGTACTATTTAAATATTATAAGCATTAAGAAGGAATATTAAACTCAAAAAGAAGTTTGAAAAAGAGAAGAATAACCCTGGACAGCTAGGAGCTGGCCTGGCACAACCAACTAGGCCCTGGTGTTAGGAGTTGGCCGGGAACTCACAGCTAGGCTGTGGTGTTCTCTTGTTAACAGAACACCAACATCGGGCAAGGCTCCTCTGTGATTGTGGTGGATGAAGATAAAAACAAGATCACTCCATAATCGTATCTGTACATTGACAAAAACAAAAGCATTACCCAAACCACAAGAATGACCAAACGTCCTTCTATCCTGCCTGATAAGACTGCTCCTTTTTTTAACAATCACAGCTTTAGCTTCAATCTATTTTTCTTGTCTCCTAGGTAAGAATTAACATACCCAATTATAGAATTACTCCCACCTCCTGATAACACGTATTCAGAGTAAAGCTTTCTTCATTAAACCCTCTCTAAAAAGTGCTTAATATAAGCTTAAATCCTATAATAAGTTCTTCTAACACCTTGCTGAGAGGCCGCATGGTGTATGTTCTTCTTTGTTGTTAATTCAGAAGATCCAACTTTAATAAACTGCAGGTGTATTTGTGGTAGTCTTTGGCTAAAGGGCATTGACAAGTAAACAGACTCCGACACAAGTTCACGGTTTTTCAACTCTAAAGTCAAATTTTTAAAATGCACTTGGCAATTGGAAAAGTGGACCGATTTAGTAAAAAAAAAAAAAAAAAATTGTATACCTATAACTCATAGGTATAAATTTTTATACTAAAATTTTTTATACTAATTTTTTCTTTATGCTAAAGAATTGAGTTCATATTCATATGTTCACAATTCTAAGTCGGCGACCTAATTTAGATTCTAATAAATATATATTAACATATACACCTTCGCACAATGGCAAGATAGTAGACTCCTCAGGTACACCTGAAAAAAAACAAGACTTGAGAATAGAATTTTAAAGAGAAACTAATTTAAGAACTTGCTAATTATTCTCCTTCTGGGAACACGAAACAGACTTTTGAGACCCTAAATGAGTGCTTCAAAAAGCTTGGAGTTGATGATTTAAATTCTCTGAAAAACAAATTCATGAAAATGAATTTCCAACTTAGATAATGGAGTTGTTCTTTTTCACATTTGCTCTCCTTTCACTTCATTGACCAATAAAACCATAATCCCTAAATTAATCTCTGCAAGATGTACAGAGAAATGACTAGGCCAGTAGTGACTATGGGGCTATAGGCTGGACCTTATGGGCTCTATTCTCCATCTAGTCTTAAGGGGGAAAAACACTCCCTAGTAAGGGAGTTCATAAAAACATCTCTTAAACCACAGAGTCATCATATTTAATAATTGCTATGTTGTAGTTGCCAATTAAAGAAACTGGGAATCCTAACAGCATCCTCCCTGGGCATCTGGATGTTATTTGTAACTTCAGTCACTTTACTTGTAAGACATAGTGCCCAGACTGGATGATTCTGGGATGCTTAGTTTTACTTTTCAAGTGTGGATTTGTATTGCTAGAGATAATAGAACAGCTCTGGTAGACACAATCTTTTCTCTCTGCCGGGTTACAGAATGTAGTCATTACCTATTTGCAAAGTTAAAAAAAAAATCAATCTTCATGTAATTCTCTTCTTAAAAACAAAATGAATTCAATGGATGACCTCTTTTGTTCCAAATTTGTTTAAATAAAAGTCAACTCCATTAGTTTTCATTGAGAGAGGAATGACTTGAATGGAAGAGAACAGAGTGCTTTACTTCCAATCTTGAGAAATCAGTTAAATGATACCGAGGAAGGAAAAACATGAACTTTTTACATATCACTCACTTCATTCTTCATTTTCTAAGACTCCTGTTCTATTGTGGGTTCCAACTGTTTTATTTTTCTCCTTACCACTTACCAACATGTAATACCATGTAATTTATTTATTATGTTTGTTATCTGTCTCTTTCCACTATAATGTAATGTTCAAGAAGGAAGAGGGTTTTGCCTGTTTTGTTCACCGCAGCATCTAAAGTAGGGACCATATATAGCACATGTTCAATAAATATTTGTTGAACGAATGAATAAATGAGTAATTTCTTCCTGCTCACGATATGCCAACCCTTAGGTTGTGGGCTGAAGACTACAATATGAATAATAGCCTAGAAAATATTTTAATCTTGGTAGTAGCAAGGCTCAGGTAGAGACGATCTTTAAGTTCCTCAGAGAAGGTTAGCGATTCACTGAGTTAATTAAGAAAGCCTCAAATTCTACTGGCAATAATTTTGCAAACGTATGAAAAGCACTTAGATTGGTGCTGTTTTGGGGTTAGAAGTAAGGGTCCTTAATAAAACTTCTAGTACTAGTTTATTTAAAATTTCCTCCAAAGTAATGTGCCCCCACTGCCTCCTCCTCTCTAAAATTAACCTCGAAATCTATCATCTACTTTGCCAACAAAGACAACAGGAAAAGGGCGGGCTAACCGTCGCAGTTACGGCCTCCGTGCTCCTTCCCCTCCGAAGCCAGCAAGCTGAGGCGGTGGGGGAAATGGCTGAGGCGACAACTCCCTTGGGTTCTCTCGGGTCATCATGAACTTGATCACTGTCTCGAGGATCCACCCCCTCCCCACCAAAGTGCGGGAGGGAAAAGAAAGCTAGCCAGCGAGAAATTTTGCCCTGCAAACCCGCCAGCAGCAGTGGCGGGAACCCTCAACGGCACCGACCCCGACGCCGGCCTAGTGTGCAGCCTGCCCTGCGAGCCTCGCATGGCGCTCGCTGATTGGCTGCTGGCGGGCGCCGCGCGGGGCGGGGCGGCACGTTGCCGCAGCCCCTCGGGCCTAAGCGGTCTCCCGCCCCTCCCCAGCCCAGCCCTGTCTGGCTTGGGCGCGCACCTGGTGGTAGAGGTTCCGGTCCGACCTGGGCACAGGTCCCCGCTACCCAGCCCCGCCCCCGCCCCCTGCCAGGTCTCTCGGGCCTTCTGGTCCCCAATGACCAGTCGAGGAGAGGAGGCGTCAGCCGCCAGGACAACGCCTCAGGGGGGCGGCTGGGCGGAGTCCGGTGGGAGTGGGCGTCAAAGACGCAGCAAGCCTAATTTCGGCGGGAAAGCTATTTCTCTAGCCTGGGCCCGGCCTGGTGCACAGGGCCCAGCCACCCACCGCCTCCGGTCGCTGCCGAGGTCTCCCAGCCCGTCTACACCCCGTTCAGGCCCGGTGGCCGCACCTTCCCGACCCCACGACACAACCCGACGGGGCCTGCAGGCGGGCCGCTCTTCGTGGCAGTCGATGGGGCTACCTGACCACGTTACTTCCCGACAAAATCGCAGGCTCTAGACTCGCCCTTCCAGCCCCTCACAGACGGAGTCCACATTTCTCCTTCTCCCCACTACCCCGGGGCCCAGGACTCCGGGCCATGACCGCCGTACTCACCGCCCCGGACTCGGTCTCCATCCTCCTCTCTGTTCTTCAAAAGCCAGGGGCAAAGGAACAGAAACCTAAGGTTTGAAAGCACCTTCACACCCAGGAAGCAGCACCACGTTTGCCGACGGAGACTCTCTCCCACTGGCGGCGACGGCGTTGGTGGCAGTTGCAGGGCCGGAGACTCAGACCCGGGTCCTGAACCTGCCACCCCGGGGGGTGAGGAGGGACAGGCGGCGTCGCCTAGGGCGGTGGACTGCGGTGCGGGCGGGCGCCACAGCCCGGGGAGGGGCGCGGGCGGGCGGGTTTCGGCGGTGGCCCGTGGTCGCCGAGCTGGGCCGTTTCAGGGGCAGAGCGTACAGCAGGTCGGGGCGGGCGTGGAGTGTGCGGAGCGAGGGCTCCCTTCTGGAGCCACTCTCGCCTGTTTTCGGACGGCTGGGGAGGAGAGAGCGAACGGTTATGCAGAGTTCCATGCACCGCACGCCCTTCACGCCTTTCCTTCTCCCCTTTGGAGAAAAGTTGGCCTCTGGGACTGGTGAGTTTCGAGAGGTGGAGGTGACCTCAGGCTTTACTAAGGTGCAAGAAGCCTGTTGAGGGGCGACTTCGGAAGGCTGGTGCGGGGCGAGGAGGCCAGTTTGCAGAGTCAAAGTGTGACTCCCTGGGGCCTGACGCCCCAAACTCGGAGGCTCCGGAGAAGCCGCGGACGCCGCGCCGCACCTGTTGTCGCCGTCACTCATCCCAGCCGAGCGGGCGGGGCGGCGCGGGAGGCTTGTCCGGGGCCCGCCGCGCCGCGCAGTCCGGGCTCCGGCGCCCGCCCCAGGCCCGCGCCCGCTGAGCACCGCCCGGCCGCCGCACAGCCTGGGGAGCCGGCCCGCGACAGAGCCACCCGCGCGCCCGAGGGGTGAGGACTGTGCCACTTGGCTGGAGTGGCTCTAGCCACCTTGGGATCTCCTTTGGAAGAAGACTGCTTCGTAAAATATATTGCCAGAAGGTAGCTGCGATTTATTTACATATCTCACCGATATCACATATTTTATGTATATAAAATATATAACCAAGTTCTAAATAATTACAACTAGGTTAACTTCTGTAATAATGATGATGATTATGGCTACCATTTATCAAGGCCTCACTTTGGTGCCAGGCGCAGTGCTTTACAATCAGTATCATTTAATCATTTCATTTTTACAGCAACCCTTCAAATAGATGCTCCTGTTATCTTCATATTACAGATGAGCAAATAGAAATATTAAGTTAAGTAATATTAAGTTAAGTTAATTAAGTTAATTAAGTTAAGTTAATATTAATATTAAGTTAAGTAATTTGGTCAAGTTCTAAAGCTATAGATGTAACCCGGGTGTCTCTCTGACAGCAGGTCATGATCTTAACCATTTTGACATATATTTTTAAAGAATTAACAACAACGACTGTTAAAAGTTACCTCAGTAATAACTTTCGTACTCTCTATTATAAAAGTTTGTTTTTTTTTACTTTCAAGATAGTTAAAAATTATTATGTATTTAATTTTTAATCTGTTCAAACATTAGCTCTTCATATTATTTACCACAAATAAAATGGGAAACGTAATTATTTTCATTGAATACAGTTCAGCTAAAGCATCCTAATATACATTTGTGCATACAATTTAAGCTCAATTTCTCAGGTTTTAGTTTCTTTGGAAACAGAGACTACAAACCTATTAAAATTAAAACTCATGTTTCAAAGCAGAATAATTTTGCTGTTCAATACCATTAGAACTGATCTTCTTTGGGCATTTTTTTCCAGTAGTAATGATGGGTTTAAGTAGATATTACTGCCATCTCTTTTGTCCAAGTCTTTTTTGACTAAAAACACTTATTTTTGAACACTGTATTCACCATACTAGGTGTTCAGTCTGTGACACACAATTTAACCGACACAATTTAGGGAACACTGACTGTATATTTCAAGACCCGTGTTGGGTGCTAGGGGGCTATACTGTATTTGCAGTATGGTAATTCTCTGTTCTCCTTCTAAGTCTTTTAATCCTTAAGCAAAACGTTTTTTTGTTTTAAAACTTGCATAAAACATGTAGAATTATACAATTCAACGTAGTACACGTTTATAGAGTTCCTATTATGTTCAGTACATAATACTATATGCAGTGAGAGATAAGAAGATGAACAAGATCAAACCTCTGTCCTTGACGTGTTTTTAATCTAAAAAGAGAGAAAAGACTAATTACTCAAAATAATTACATCTAAATTGCTTATAATAAATAGGATACATACAAAATAGGGTAAGTGGTACGTGAACTATGATCAAAGGCCTGTGGGAGTACAGAGAACAGCACTGTGGAGCACAGTGTCCAGGGCTGGGTAAGGGCACCGTCAAAGCTGAAATACTAGCGTGAGTGGGAAGGGGAGAAAAGAAATTGATCCGCCATGTACCCAGCAGTGGGCAAAGCACATAAATTTTTAAAAAAAAATTTTTAAATTTTATCTTATTTTTTTATACAGCAGGTTCTTATTAGTCATCAGTTTTATACACATCAGCATATACATGTCAATCCCAATCGCCCAATTCATCACACCACCACCACCACCCCACTACTTGCCCCACTTGGTGTCCATACGTTTGTTCTCTACATTTATGTCTCAATTTCTGCCCTGCAAACTGGTTCATCTGTACCATTTTTCTAGGTTCCACATATATGCGTTAATATACGATATTTGTTTTTCTCTTTCTGACTGAATTCACTCTGTATGACAGTCTCTAGATCCATCCATGTCTCAACAAACGACCCAAATTCGTTCCTTTTTATGGCTGAGTAATATTCCATTGTATATATGTACGACATCTCCTTTATCCATTTGTCTGTCGATGGGCATTTAGGTTGCTTCCATGACCTGGCTATTGTAAATAGTGCTGCAAGGAACATTGGGGTGCATGTGTCTTTTTGAATTACGGTTTTCTCTGGGTATATGCCCAGTAGTGGGATTGCTGGATCATGTGGTAATTTTATTTTTAGTTTTTTTAAGGAACCTCCATACTGTTCTCCATAGTGGCTGTATCAATTTACCTCCCCACCAACAGTGCAATAGGGTTCCCTTTTCTCCACACCCTCTCCAGCATTTGTTGTTTCTAGATTTTCTGATGATGCCCATTCTAACTGGTGTGAGGTGATAGATACCTCATTGTACTTTTGATTTCGATTTCTCTAATAATTAGTCATGTTGAGCAGCTTTTCATGTGCTTCTTGGCCATCTGTGTGTCTTCTCTGGAGAAATGTCTATTTAGGTCTTCTGTGCATTTTTGGATTGGGTTGTTTGTTTTTTTAATATTGAGCTGCATGAGCTGTTTATATATTTTGGAGATTAATCCTTTGTCTGTTGCTTCATTTGCAAATATTTTCTCCCATTCTGAGGGTTGTCTTTTCATCTTGTTTATGGTTTCCTTTGCTGTGCAAAAGCTTTGAAGTTTCATTAGGTCCCATTTGTTTATTTTTGTTTTTATTTCCATTACTCTAGGAGGTGGATCAAAAAAGATCTTGCTGTGATTTATGTCAAAGAGTGTTCTTCCTATGTTTTCCTCTAAGAGTTTTATAGTGTCCAGTCTTACGTTTAGGTCTCTAATCCATTTTGAGTTTATTTTTCTGTATGGTGTTAGGGAGTGTTCTAATTTCATTCTTTTACATGTAGCTGTCCAGTTTTCCCAGCACAACTTATTGAAGAGACTGTATTTCTCCATTGTATGTCCTTGCCTCCTTTGTCATAGATTCGTTGACCATAGGTGCATGGGTTTCTCTCTGGGCTTTCTATCTTGTTCCATTGATCTATATTTCTATTTCTGTGCCAGTACCATACTGTCTTGATTACTGTACTGTACTTTGTACAAAGCTACTGCAGTTTTGTACTATAGTCTGAAGTCCGGGAGCCTGATTTCTCCAGCTCCGTTTTTCTTTCTGAAGATTGCTTTGGCTATTCAGGGTCTTTTGTGTTTCCATACAAATTGTGAAATTTTTTGTTCTAGTTCTGTGAAAAATGCCATTGATAGTTTGATAGGGATTGCATTGAATTTGTAGATTGCTTTGGGTAGTATAGTCATTTTCACAATGCTGATTCTTCCAATCCAAGAACATGGTATATCTCTCCATCTGTTTGTATCATCTTTAGTTTCTTTCATCAGTGTCTTATACTTTTCTGCATTCAGGTCTTTTATCTCCTTAGGTAGGTTTATTCCTAGGTATTTAATTCTTTTTGTTGCATTGGTAAATGGGAGTGTTTCCTTAATTTCTCTTTCAGATTTTTCATCATTAGTGTATAGGAATGCAAGAGATTTCTGTGCATTAATTCTGTATCCTGCTACTTTACCAAATTCATTGATTAGCTCTAGTAGTTTTCTGATAACATCTTTAGGATTCTGTATGTATAGTATCATGTCATCTGCAGTGACAGCTTTACTTCTTCTTTTCCGATTTGGATTCCTTTTATTTCATTTTTTCTCTGATTGCTGTGGCTAAAACTTCCAAAACAATGTTGAATAATAGTGGTGAGAGTGGGCAACCTTGTGTTGTTCCTGATCTTAGTGGAAATGGTGTCAGTTTTTCACCATTGAGGATAATATTGGCTGTGGGTTTGTCATATATGGCCTTTATTATGTTGAGATAAGTTCCCTGTATGCCTACTTTCTGGAGGGTTTTTATCATAAATGGGTGTTGAATTTTGTCAAAAGTTTTCTCTGCATCTATTGAGATGATCGTCTGGTTTTTCTTCTTCAGTTTTTTAATATGGTGTATCACATTCATTGATTTGCCTATATTGAAGAATCCTTGCATTCCTGGGATAAGCCCCACTTGACCCTGGTGTATGATCCTTTTAATGTGCTGTTGGATTCTGTTTGCTAGTATTTTGTTGAGGATTTTTGCGTGTATGTTCATCAATGATATTGGCCTGTAGTTTTCTTTCTTTGTTACATCTTTGTCTGGTTGTGGTATCAGGGTTATGGTTGCCTTGTAGAATGAGTTTGAGAGTGTTCCTCCCTCTGCTATATTTTGGAAGAGTTTGAGAAGGATAGGTGTTAGCTCTTCTCTAGATGTTTGATAGAATTTGCCTGTGAAGCCATCTGGTCCTGGGCTTTTGTTTGTTAGAAGATTTTTAACCACCGTCTCAGTTTCAGTGCTTGTGATTGGTCTGTTTATATTTTCTATTTCTTACTGGTTCAATCTCGGAAGGTTGTGCCTTTCTAAGAATTTGTCCATTTCTTCCAGGTTGTCCATTTTATTGGCATATAGTTGCTCATAGTAATCTCTCATGATCCTTTGTATTTCTGCAGTGTCAGTTGTTCCTTCTCCTTTTTCATTTCTAATTCTATTGATTTGAGTCTTCTCCCTTTTTTTTCTTGATGAGTCTGGCTAATGGTTTATCAATTTTGTTTATCTTCTCAAAGAACCAGCTTTTAGTTTTATTGATCTTTGCTACTGTTTCCTTTATTTCTTTTTCATTGGTTTCTGATGTGATCTTTATGATTTCTTTCCTCCTGCTAACTTTGGGGTTTTTTTGTTCTTATTTCTCTAATTGCTTTAGGTGTAAGGTTAGGTTATTTATTTGACATGTTTCTTGTTTCTTAAAGTTAGGATTGCATTGCTATAAACTTCCCTCTTAGAACTGCTTTTGCTGTATCCCATAGGTTTGGGGTCATTGTGTTTCCATTTTCATTTGTTTCTAGGGTGTTATTGACTTCCTCTTCGATTTCTTAAGTGATCTCTTGGTTATTATGTAGTGTATTGTTTAGCCTCCATGTGTTTGTATTTTTTACAGATTTTTTTCCTGCAATTGATATCTAATCTCATAGCATTGTGGTCGGAAAAGATACTTGATACAATTTCAATTTTGTTAAATTTACCAAGGCTTGATTTGTGACCCAAGATATGATCTATCCTGGAGAATGTTCCATGAACACTTGAGAAGAAAGTGTATTCTGTTATTTTTGGATGGAATGTTCTATAAATATCAATTAGGTCTGTCTTGTTTAATGTATCATTTAAAGCTTGTGTTTCCTTATTTATTTTCCTTTTGGATGATGTGTCCATTGGTGAAAGTGGGGTGTTAAAGTCCCCTACTATGATTGTGTTACTGTCGATTTCCCCTTTTATGGCTGTTAGTATTTGCCTTATGTATTGAGGTGCTCCTATGTTGGGTGCATAAATATATATAATTGTGAAATCTTCTTCTTGGATTGATCCCTTCATCATTATATAGTGCCCTTCTTTGTCTCTTGTAATAGTCTTTGTTTTAAAGTCTATTTTGTCTGATATGAGAATTGCTACTCCAGCTTTCTTTTGATTTCCATTTGCATGGAATATCTTTTTCCATCCCCTTACTTTCAGTCTGTAAGTCTCCCTAGGTCTGAAGTGGGTCTCTTGTAGACAGCATATGTACCGGTCTTGTCTTTGTATTCATTCATCCAGTCTATATCTTTTGGTTGGAGCATTTAATCCATTTCCATTTAAGGTAATTATCAATACGTATGTTCCTATTACCATTTACTTAATTGTTTGGGGTTTGTTATAGTAGGTCTTTTCCTTCTCTTGTGTTTCCTGCCTGGAGAAGGTCCTTTAGCATTTGTTTTAAAGCTGGTTTGGTGGTGCTGAGTTCTCTTACCTGTTGCTTGGCTGTAAAGGTTTTAATTTCTCCATCAAATCTGAATGAGATCCTTGCTGGGTAGAGTAATCTTTGTTGTAGGTTTTTCCCTTTCATCACTTTAACTATGTTCTACCACTCCCTTCTGGCCTGCAGAGTTTCTGCTGAACGATCAGCTGTTAACCTTTTGGGGAATCCCTTGTATATTATTTGTTGTTTTTCCCTTGCTGCTTTTAATATTTTTTATTTGCATTTAGTTTTTGATAGTTTGATAAATACGTGTCTTGGCGTGTTTCCCCTTGGATTTATCCTGTATTGGACTCTCTGTGCTTCCTGGACTTGATTAACTATTTCCTTTCCCATATTAGGGAAATTTTCAACTATAATCTCTTCAAATATTTTCTCAGTCCCTTTCTTTTTCTCTTCTTCTTCTGAGACCCCTATAATTCGAATGTTGGTGTGTTTAATGTTGTCCCACAGGTCTCTGAGACTGTTGTCAATTCTTTTCATTCTTTCTTTATTCTTCTCTGCTGTAGTTATTTCCACTCTTTTATCTTCCAAGTCACTTATCCGTTCTTCAGCCTCAGTTATTCTGCTATTGATTCCTTCTAGAGAATTTTTAATTTCATTTGTTGTCTTGTTCATCATTGTTTGTTTGCTCTTTAGTTCTTCTAGGTCCTTGTTAAACATTTCTTGTATTTTCTCCATTCTATTTTCAAGATTTTGGATCATCTTTACTATCATTATTCTGAATTCTTTTTCAGGTAGACTGCCTATTTCCTCTTCATTTGTGTGGTCTGGTGGGTTTTTACCTCACTCCTTCATCTGCTGCATATTTCTCTGTTTCCTTATTTTGTTTAACTTACTGTGTTTGGGGTCTCCTTTTCGCAGGCTGCAGGTTCGTAGTTCCTGTTGTTTTTGGTGTCTGCCCCCAGTGGCTAAGGTTAGTTTAGTGGGTTTTGTAAGCTTCCTGTTGGTGGGGACTAGTGCCTGTGTTCTGGTGGATGAGGCTGGATCTTGTCTTTCTGGTGGGCAGGTCTGCATCTGGTGTTGTGTTTTTGGGTGTCCATGACCTTATTATGATTTTAGGCAGCCTTTCTGCTAGTGGGTGCGGTTGTGTTCCTGTCTTGCTAGTTGTTTGACATAGGGTGTCCAGCACTGTAGCTTGCTGGTCATTGAGTGGAGCCGGGTCTTAACGTTGAGATGGATATCTCCTGGAGAGCTTTCGCTGTTTGATATTACAAACATCTGAGCTGGGAGGTTTCTGGTAGCCGAATGTCCGGAACTCGGCTCTTCCACCTCAGAGGCAGAGGCCTGACACCCAGCGGGAGCACCAACATCCTTTCATCCACATGGCTCATAATAAAAGGGAGAAAGAGAGAGAGAGAGAGAGAGAGAGGGAATAAAGTTATTAAAATTAAAGGTAATTATTAAAAATAAAAAAATTTGAAATGTAATTTAAAAAAAAAGGAGAAAGAAGAGAGCAACCAAACCAAAAAACAAATCCACCAATGATAAGAAGCACTAAAAACTATACTAAAAAAAAAAAAAGGGCAGACAGAACCCTAGGACAAATGGTAAAAGGAAAGCTATACAAACAAAATTACACACAGAAGCATACACATACACACTCACAAAAAGAGAAAAAGGAAAAAAAAAAAAATATCATTGCTCCTAAAGTCCACCGCCTCAATTTGGGATGATACCTTGTCTATTCAGGTATTCCACAGATGCAGGGTACATCACACTGATTGTGGAGATTTAATCCACTGCTCCAGAGGCTACTGGGAGAGATTTCCCTGTCTCTTCTTTGTTAGCACAGCTCTAGGGGTTTAGCTTTGGATTTGGCCCCATCTCTGTGTGTAGGTCGCCTGAGGGCATCTGTTCTTCGCTGAGACAGCACGGGGTTAAAGTAGCAGCTGATTCGGGGGGCTCTGGCTCACTCAGGCCATGGGGAGGGAGGGGTGCGGATGCAGGGGGAGCCTGCGGCGGCAGAGGCCGGCCTGACATTGCAACAGCCTGAGGTGCGCCGTGTGTTCTCCCGAGGAAGTTGTCCCTGGATCACGGGACCCTGACAGTGGTGGGCTGCACAGGCTCCCGGGAGGGGAGGTGTGGATAGTGACCTGTGCTCGCGCACAGGCTTCTTGGTGGCGGCAGCAGCAGCCTTATCGTCTCATGCCCGTCTCTGGGATCCGCACTGATAGCTGTGGCTCGCGCCCATCTCTGGAGCTCCTTTAAGCGGCGCTCTTAATCCCCTCTCCTCATGCACCCCGAAACAAAGAGGCAATAAAAAGTCTCTTGCCTCGTAGGCAGTTGCAGACCTTTTCCCAGACTCCCTCCCAGCTAACTGTGGCGCACTAGCCCCCTTCAGGTTGTGTTCACGCAGCCAGCCGTAGCCCTCTCCCTGGGATCCAACTGAAGCCCAAGCCTGAGCTCCCAGCCCCCGCCCGCCCCAGCGGGTGAGCAGACAAGCCTCTCGGGCTGGTGAGTGCTGGTCGGCACCGATCCTCTGTGTAGGAGGATTGCTTTGCCCTCTGCACCCCTGTTGCTGTGCTCTCCTCCATAGTCCCAAAGCTTCCCCTGCGCCCATCCTCCGTCTCCGCCAGTGAAGGGGCTTCCTAGTGTGTGGAAACCTTTCTTCCTTCACAGCTCCCTCCCACTGGTGCAGGTCCCGTCCCTATTCTTTTTTCTTTTGCCCTACCCAGGTATGTGGGGAGTTTCTTGCCTTTTGGGAGGCCTGAGGTCTTCTGCCAGAGTTCAGTAGGTGCTCTGTAGGAGTTGTTCCATGTGTAGATGTATTTCTTTTTTCCTTTTCTTTTTTTTTTGCAGGCCTCTCACTGTTGTGGCCTCTCCCATTGCGGAGCACAGGCTCCGGACGCGCAGGCTCAGCGGCCATGGCTCATGGCCCCAGCCGCCCCGTGGCATGTGGGATCTTCCCGGACCGGGGCACGAACCCGTGTCCCCTGCATCGGCAGGCGGACTCTCAACCACTGCGCCACCAGGGAGGCCCGTAGATGTATTTCTGATGTATTTGTGGGGAGGAGGTGATCTCCACGTCTTACTCTTCCGCCATCTTGAAGGTCTCCTCCTCCATTATTTTATTCTTTTTTAATGGCTGAGTAATATTCCATTTATATATATAACTGGACAATATATTAATATTCCATTTATATATATAAATGGAATATATATATATATATATAGTCACTTATATACATATCAGAGTGTTTCCATGTCTTGGCTATTGTAAATATTGCTGCTGTGTACACTGGGGTGCGTGTATCTTTTTGAATTAGAGCTTTTTGTCTTTTCCAGATATATGTCCAAGAGTGGGATTGCTGGATCATATGGCAACTCTATTTTTAGTTTTTTGAGAAACCTGTATACTGTTTTCCATAGTGGCTGCACCAATTTACATTCCCATCAACAGTGTAGGAGAGTTCCCTTTTCTCTGCACCCTTTCTCCAGCATTTATTATTTGTAGACTTTAATGATGGCCATTCTGACCAGTGTGAGGTGATACCTCAATGTAGTTTTGATTTGCATTTCTCTGTTTGCCACATGTATGTCTTCTTTGGAAAAATGTCTGTTTAGGTCTTTTGCCCCTTTTTTGATTTTTGTTTGTTTGTTTTGTTATTGAGTTGTATGTGTTGTTTGTATATTTTGGACATTAACCTCTTGTCAGTTGCATCATTTGCAAATATTTTCTCCCATTCTGTAGGCTGTGTTTTCATTTTGTTCATGGCTTCCTTTGCTCTGCAAAAGCTTATAAGTTTGACTAGTTCCCGTTTGTTTATTTTTGCTTTTATTTCTATTGCCTTGGGAGGCTGATCTAAGAAAACATTGCTACTATTTATGTCAGAGAATGTTTTGCCTATGTTCTCTTCTAGGAGTTTTATGGTGTCACGTCTTAAGTCTTTAAGCCATTTTGAGCTTATTTTTGTGTATGTTGTTTGGGAGTGTCTTAACTTCATTGATTTACATGAGGCTGTCCAGTTTTCCCAATTCCACTTGCTGAAGAGACTGTCTTTTCTCCATTGCATATTCTTGTGCTCTTTGTCAAAGATTAATTGACTATAGTTGTGTGGGTTTACTTCTGGGCTCCCTATTCTGTTCCGTTTATATGTCTGTTTTTGTTCCAGTACCTCGGTGTTTTGATTACTGTAGTTCTGTAGTATTGTCTGAAGTCTGGAAGGGTTATGCCTCCAGCTTTGTTCTTTTTCCTTAGGTTTGCTTTGTCAATTTTGGGTCTTTTGTGGTTCCGTATAAATTTTAGGATTATTTGTTCTAGTTCTGTGAAAAATGTTATGGGTAATTTGATAGGGATTACATTAAATCTGTAGATTGCTTTGGGTAGTGTGGCCATTTTAACTGTATTAATTCTTCTAATCCAAGGGCATCAGATTTCTTTCCATTTTCTTGACTCACCTTTGATTTCCTTTATCAGTGTTTTATAGTTCTCAGCGTATGTCTTTACCCTCCTTGGCTAGGTTTATTCCTAGGTATTTTATTTCTCTTTGATGCGATTTAAAATGGGAATATCCCATTTTCTTATATTTTGTGCTAGTGTCCCAGTGTCCCTCAACTTTTTCCTTCACACAGTCTGTTAAGAGATTTACCCAAGCTTACCCTCTTTCTTGTTTGCCTTCCCTTACTGGCAGTTCTCCTGTTCCTGCCTCTTAAGTTTGCTAGCTTCAGATTCTAATGCCTAATATCTATTTTCAGCAGTCCTCTTCTTGATAACCCTTTGGATGCTTCTCTAGCTTATAGACCTAGATAACCATTTGCTTACCTCCTGTGGACCAGCCTTTAAGGCAGGGGATATGGCAATGATTAAGACCTGGTTCTCACTCTTCCATAGCCTGTGGTCTAGTGGGAAAAGGAGCTAAGTAAATAGAATGTTTATACACTCAGTGTGCTAAGTGGAAGCATAGAAGAGTTGCGAGGTTCAGAGATACCCCAGACCAGGGAGTGACTTAACTTGGTAGATAGAACAACATGAAAAGACATATTTAAAAGATGCCTCTGCTTCCATTTTATTTATTCCTTGTTCTAAGGTCTATTAACCTATTGTTGTATTTTGGAGGATTATTAGGTGCTTTCTTTTTCTATGCTGGTTGGATATTTGAAATAGGAGAGGTGAGAGACAGGATTGAAAAACAATCTGCCTTAAGGAAGCAAAGAGGTAAGATTTCCTTTTCTTCTACCAGGAACACAATACTTCCATGTAGAGAGAATATTATAGAGATAGTTTAGAGCAATTTCTGATTTATTGGAAAATTCCTTATAAAAATTAATGGGTTTATTTGATTATGCTGTTTACTTTGAGCAATTACTTAGACACAAGAATATACAATGTAGAACCTGTTGTGCAGCATAAGGTAGGAGCTCATAAATATTTATAGAATAAGAGACTAAATTAATAGACAACCCTCACTGCACCCTCCACCTAACTATTCTACTCTTCCTTCTGGACTGAGAGTGAAGAACAGTCAATCATTGCCAGAGAACCTTTTTCTTTTCTTTTCTTTTTCATATCTTTATTGGAGTATAATTGCTTTACAATGTTGTGTTAGTTTCTGTTGTGCAACAAAGTGAATCAGCTGTAAGTATACATGTATCCCCATATCCCCTCCCTCTTGAGCCTCCCTCCCACCCTCCCTTTCCCACCCTTCTAGGTGGTCACAAAGCATCACGCTGATCTCCCTGCGCTGTGCAGCAGCTTCCCACTAGCCATCCATTTTACATTTGGTAGTGTATATATGTCAATGCTACTCTCTCACTTCGTCCCAGCTTCCCCTTCCCCCCCGTGTCCTCAAGTCCATAGAGAACTTTTTTCTTGATTCATTCACACAAGTATGGTTTGATAATTATACACATGTTTTCAGTTGCTTTTTAGGGAAAGACCTCATGTTTGGAACATCTCACCTGTGTAATTCTTTGAACATTCTCAGATAGTTCCTTAAGAGCAAATCATACTACTGTGTACAAAAATAAGACCCACAGGGCTTCCCTGGTGGCGCAGTGGTTGAGAGTCCATCTGCCGATGCAGGGGAAGCGGGTTCGTGCCCCGGTCCGGGAGGATCCCACATGCCGCGGAGCGGCTGGGCCCGTGAGCCATGGCCACTGAGCCTGCGCGTTCGGACCCTGTGCTCCGCAACGGGAGGCCACAGCAGTGAGAGGCCCGCGTACCACACACACAAAAAAAAAGACCCACAGCAAGACTTAAGGACAAGAATGATTACCCAGAACATATTGTTCCCTTGTAGACTCAGTCCTACAGTGTTTGCCTCACCTCCTGACCACTAAGTTTGCTGGTTTTTATTCTCTTCCCATTCTTATCTCATTCTTGGATTTGAACTGTAAGGGAGGAAAAAGTTTTTCTCGACCTTCTTAGGGTCCTTGGCTGGGTCTGAAAATTAAACTGACAAAGACAGATTAACAGGAGAAAAGCATACACATTTTATTGAATTTTCACATGTACATGGGAGCCTTCACAAGAGAATGAAGACCTGGAGAAGTGACCAGAACAGGAAGCTTTTATACCTTTTACACAAAGAAACAATAAATTTGTAAGGAATTGACAAGATGAAAGGGTTTGGGCTAGAGATAGTAAGTGGTGAAGAAGTAACTAGTAAGATAAGGGTTAGTTAAACAAGATTTGTTTGCAGATTCTTCTAGGCTGATAGGAGAATTTGTTTTCTTTCTTTAGGAAGAAAAAGGGGGGCTTTTTCTGCATTTACTGCTTCTTAATTGCTTTCAAATTAAAATAATTAGTACGTCAAAGAGACATATTTTGGGGTGACATATTCTGGTTTCCTTCAAATGCATGCGATATTTTCACAGCTACAATCATGACACCTCTTAATGAATTTTTCTTACACCCTTAGGCATCTTGGCAATACTCATGTCATGTCTCTAGTGTTCTTCTCTCCTTGACCTTTCAAACATCTGTGTATAAACATTTATTGAATTGAATTGTCACTGGTCTGCTCTCCTCCAGCAACTACATTGTTTGAGTAGCATGCAGTTGTTGCCTTGGTGCACACTGATCTTTTGTACCTAAGGCAGGCCACCATGTACTGTTGTGTAGATTATTCAGTGCGTAAGGGTGTCTGGCCAAAGGAGTGAGTAGGCTGAAATCCAGTCCTTGCTGCTCCACTCACATCACCTTGTAGCCATAGGGCCCCATCCATTCAATGGGAGAGCTTTTTTCTAATTCATAAAAAGGTGCTGAATGGGTCAGTTGCAGCCCTGCCTAAATATAGCTTCTGCACATTATAAGATGGTATCAGGAAACACTGGTTTATATTCATCATATTTTACTATCACATTCTCAGAAATAAGTAACTGCTTGACATTTGGAAAAATTTTCATCTGGGTGAGTGTTTCAAGTTGAGTTCCTCAGGAAACAGACTCTGAGATTTGCAGGCAGGAGTATTTTGCGGACCTGTGCTTGGGAACAGCACCTGAGAAGAGTGAGGGAGACAGAACTGGGCAGAAGAAGTTGAATTGTGATGTTGCAATAAAGTCCTCAGCATGGATGACTTTCAAAGTTGTCCCTAGTGACCAGGATTCCCCCCCGCCCCCTACAGTCTATAGTCGCTGAATTCAGCCTTCTCTCAGGGAGTAGACCTGACTTTGGGCATGATGGCTCTCTTCAGCTTATGGCAACTTCTGGAAAGGGGCTGAGCTGAGAACAACCCACACTCCCAACATCTGGTGGAACAAGGGCTCAGTACTGAAGTGGATTTAGGCACACCACAGCATATACTAAAGTAACTTCATAACTATTGAGTGACTTTTTCTCCACAATGGGATTAAGCAAGTTACCACTGCTTGCTTTTGGTTGAAGGAACACATGATAGAAACAATAATTCCAGGAAAAATTCAAACTTTTTTCTTAGAGAGGGCACCTCAGAGATCACAGTGAATACCAGTAGCATAGATCCAGTAACCTAAGATTGTCTGAAAATCCAGGTTGCACATTGTATTTAAGGACTGTAGGCTTGAAAATATCTTTCCGTGAGTTTGTCCTCTGTTGGTTCCATGCTCAAGAAAACATCCATATTGGTTATCGCTGGGGAAACATAATTAAAAAACAAAACCTTCTTGCACCCAGAAAACCTCTCCACAAAAGTGATAGAGACAGAAAACAATTTCATTATTGAATAAGCATGAGACCTGTGGTACCCATGACAGGCAATCCACCCTTAAGAGACTGCAAAGACAGAAAAGAATCTTACCCCCACCCCCTTATATAGCCAAGCATATACAACCCATTACACCACACACAGTCCATCCCAAATTTACCTGGTAACTGGGGTGACCATCTTATTGGCTTTATCCAGAGGAAAAACAAACTTCTCATATCTTTGTAACAGGAAGTAGTTTTGCAAATTAGAGCCAGGCAACCACCTAAATTAAGCTCTTACCTTCTTACTGAAACTGAGAGATAGGGGAGCTATAACTCTTGAAATTTGAATTTCCAAAATTTGCACTAAAAAATGATGGTTCTTGAGGAAACATTTCTGAGACTGGCAAGAGGCTTATTTAGCCACTATACAGATTTACATACATTTGAAAAGCACAGGGAAAGAAAGTCCGAAAGAAAAAGGAGAAGGGGAGAAGTCTCTTCCCTTATTTTCAGAAGGGAGAATTAAGCCTCTTATTTTAAATTTGTATTTTCCCTTTCACAATATATGTGGATGTGTTTAAGCCTGGGTCTCCTTGAAGCACTGAAAATTTTTAGAGGTAACCAAAATTCAAAGCCATCGTTTAAGCATCTGGAGTAGCTTCATTGACTATCATGTGATGATAAGTTTGGGAGATGTCAAGTTTTGAGGGGGTAGTGTTATAATATAGTGATCCAGTGGTGGTGATGGTGAGGCTTTGGATTCTGACTCTGCTGTGTGCCCTGGAGAGAGTTATATAACCTCTGTTTTCCATCCCCCAAATAAGGATGATAGCATTTACTACTACAGTCTATAGATTAATTGAGATAATGCACATAAAAGTCTATAGATTAATTGAGATAATGCACACAAAACCTACATTCAATAGGAGCTCAATGATTGATTGATTGTTGATGTTCTGTTGTTCTGCTGAGCTCTATTTCCCCACAGTAGTAAAAATATGATTAACTTAAGGACTTTGTTTCTTTTTTTAAAAATTGTATTTTATTTTTTATACAGCAGGTTCTTATTAGTTATCTGTTTTATACATATTAGTGTATATATGTCAATCCCAATCTCCCAATTCAAACCACCACCACCACCTCCCCTACCCCCACTTTCCCCCTTTGGTGTCCATACGTTTGTCCTCTACATCTGTGTCTCTATTTCTGCCTTGCAAACCGTTCCATCTGTACCGTTTTTCTAGATTCCAAATATATGCGTTAATATACGATATTTGTTTTTCTCATTCTGACTTACTTCACTCTGTATGACAGTCTCTAGGTCCATCCAGTTCTCTACAAATGACCCAATTTTGTTCCTTTTTATGGCTGAGTAATATTTCATTGTATATATGTACGACATCTTCTTTATCCATTTGTCTGTCGATGGGCATTTAGGTTGCTTCCATGACCTGGCTATTGTAAATAGTGCTGAAATGAACCTTGGGGTGCATGTGTCTTTTTGAATTATGGTTTTCTCCAGGTATATGCCCAGTAGTGGGATTGCTGGGTCATGTGGTAATTTTATTTTTAATTTTTTAAGGAACCTTCATACTGTTCTCCATAGTGGCTGTATCAATTTACATTCCCATCAGCAGGGCAAGAGGGTACCCTTTTCTCCACACCCTTTCCAGCATTTGTTGTTTGTAGATTTTCTGATGATGTCCAATCTAACTGGTATGAGGTGATACCTTATTGTACTTTTGATTTGCATTTCTCTAATAATTAGTGATGTTGAGCAGCTTTTCATGTGCTTCTTGGCCATTTGTATGTCTTCTTTGGAGAAATGTCTATTTAGGTCTTCTGCCCATTTTTTGATTGGTTTTTTAAAAAATATTGAGCTTCATGAGCTGTTTATATGTTTTGGAGATTAATCCTTTGTCTGTTGCTTCATTTGCAAATATTTTCTCCCATTCTGAGGGTTGTTTTTTCATCGTGTTTATAGTTTCCTTTGCTGTGCAAAAGCTTTGAAGTTTCATTACGTCTCATTTTTTTTTTTTTTTGCGGTATGCGGGCCTCTCACTGCTGTGGCCTCTCCCACCGCGGAGCACAGGCTCCGGACGCAGAGGCCCAGCGGCCATGGCTCATGGGCCCAACCGCTCTGTGGCATGTGGGATCCTCCCGGACCGGGGCACGAACCTGCGTCCCCTGCATTGGCAGGCGGACTCTCAACCACTGTGCCACCAGGGAAGCCCCTCATTTTTGTTTTTATTTCCATTACTCTAGGAGGTGGATCAAAAAAGATCTTGCTGTGATTTATGTCTAAGAGTGTTCTTCGTATGTTTTCCTCTAAGAGTTTTATAGAGTCCAGTCTTAGATTTAGGTCTTTAATCCATTTTGAGTTTATTTTTGTGTATGGTGTTAGGGAGTGTTCTAATTTCATTCTTTTTCATGTAGCTGTCCAGTTTTCCCAACTGCTTATTGAAGAGACTGTCTTTTCTTCACTGTATATCCTTGCCTCCTTCATCATAGACTAGTTGACCATAGGTGTGTGGCTTTATCTCTAGGCTTTCTATTCTGTTCCATTGATCTATATTTCTGTTTTTGTGCTGGTACCATATTGTCTTGATTACTGTAGCTTTGTAGTATAGTCTAAGTCAGGGAGTCTGATTTCTTCAGATCTGTTTTTCTTTTCTCTCAAGATTGCTTTAGCTATTCGGGGTCTTTTGTGTTTCCATACAAATTTTAATATTTTTTGCTCTACTTCTGTAAAAATGCCAGTGGTAATTTGATAGGGATTGCATTGAATCTGTAGATTGCTTTGGGTAGTATAGTCATTTTCACAATACTGATTCTTCCAATCCAAGAACATAGTATATCTCTCCATCTGTTTGTGTCATCTTTGATTTCTTTCATCAGTGTCTTATAGTTTTCTGAGTACAGGTCTTTTACCTCATTAGGTAGGTTTATTCCTAGGTATTTTGTTCTTTTTGTTGCAGTGGTAAATGGGAGTGTTTCCTTAATTTCTCTTTCATATTTTTCATCATTAGTGTATAGGAATGCAAGAGATTTCTGTGCATTAATTTTGTATCCTGCTACTTTACCAAATTCATTGATTAGCTCTAGTAGCTTTCTGATGGCACCTTTAGGATTCTCTATGTATAGTATCATGTCATCTGAAAAGAGTGACAGTTTTACTTCTTTTCCAGTTTGTATTCCTTTTATTTCTTCTTCTTCTCTGACTGCTGTGGCTAGGACTTCCAAAACTATGTTGAATAATAGTGGTGAGAGTGGACATCCTTGTCTTTTTCCTGATCTTAGAGGAAATGCTTTCAGTTTTTCACCATTGAGAATGACGTTTGCTGTGGGTTTGTCGTATATGGCCTTTATTATGTTGAGGTAGTTTCTCTCTATGCCCACTTTCTGGAGAGTTTTTACCATAAATGGGTGTTGAATTTTGTCAAAAGCTTTTTCTGCATCTATCGAGATGATCATATGGTTTTTCTTCTTCAATTTTTTAATATGGTGTATCACATTGATTGATTGGCATATACTGAAGAATCCTTGCATCCCTGCGATAAATCCCACTTGAGCATCGTGTATGATCCTTTTAATGTGTTGTTGGATTCTGTTTGCTAGTATTTTGTTGAGGATTTTTCCATCTATATTCATCAGTAATGAATGTAGGTCCTTTTTTTGTATATCCTTTTCTTCTCTTGTGTTTCCCACTTGAGAATTTCCCTTAGCATTTGTTGTAGAGCTGGTTTGGTGGTGCTGAATTCTCGTAGCTTTTGCTTGTCTGTATAGCTTTTGATTTCTCCACCGAATCTGACTGAGATCCTTGCTGTGTAGAGTAATCTTGGTTGTAGGTTCTTCCCTTTCATCAGTTTAAATATATCATGCCACTCCCTTCTGGCTTGTCGGGTTTCTGCTGAGAAATCAGCTGTTAAGCTAACGGGAGTTCCCTTGTATGTTATTTGTTGTTTTTCCCTTGTTGCTTTTAATAATTTTTGTTTGTCTTTAATTTATCTCAGTTTGATTACTATGTGTCTCAGCATGTTTCTCCTTGGGTTTATCCTGCCTGGTACTCTCTGTGCTTCCTGGAC
This sequence comes from Orcinus orca, assembly GCF_937001465.1. Lineage (NCBI taxonomy): Eukaryota > Metazoa > Chordata > Mammalia > Artiodactyla > Delphinidae > Orcinus > Orcinus orca. The sequence continues at coordinate 83,202,453 of NC_064565.1, forward strand.
TTGGGTGCCTATTTCCTTTCCCATGTTAGGGAAATTTTTGACTATAATCTCTTCAAATATTTTCTCTGGTCATTTCTCTCTCTTCTCCTTCTGGGACCCCTATAATGTGAACATTGGTGCATTTAATGTTGTCCCAGAGGTCTCTTAGGCTGTGTTCATTTCTTTTCATTCTTTTTCTTTATTCTTTTCTGTGGCAGTGAATTCCACCATTTTGTGTTCCAGGTCACTCATCCGTTTTTCTGCATCAGTTATTCTGCTGTTGATTCCTTCTAGTGTATTTTTCATTTCAGTTATTATATTGTTCATCTCTGTTTCTTTGTTCTTTAATTCTTCTAGGTGTTTTTGTCTTTAGTTCTTCTAGGTCTTTTTTAAACATTTCTTGCATCTTCTCGATCTTAGCCTCCATTCTTTTTCTGAGGTCCTGGATCATCTTCAGTATCATTATTCTGAATTCTTTTTCTAGAAGGTTGCTTGTCTCCACTTCATTTAGTTTTTTTTTCTGGGGTTTTATCTTTATCTTTTATATTCCTTCATCTGGTACATAGCCCTCTGCCTTTTCATTTTGTCTATCTTTCTGTGAATGTGGTTTTCGTTCCACAGGCTGCAGGATTGTAGTTCTTCTTGCTTCTGCTGTCTGCCTCTGGTGGATGACGGTATCTAAGAGTCTTGTGCAAGCTTCCTGATGGGAGAGACTGGTGGTTTGTAGAGTGGGGTGTTGCTCTGGTGGGCAGAGCTCTGTAAAACTTTAATCCTCTTGTCTGCTGATAGGTGGGACTGAGTTCCCTCCCTGTCAGTTGTTTGGCCTGAGGTGACCCAGCACTGGAGCCCACAGGCTCTTTGGTGGGGCTAATGGCTGCCTCTGGGAGGGCTCACGCCAAGGAGTACTCCCCCGAACTTCTGCTGCCAGTGTCCTTGTCCCTGTGGTGAGCCACAGCCATCCCCCCCGCCCCTGCCTCTGCAGGAGACCCTCCAACACTAGCAGATAGGTCTGGTTCTGTCTCCTATGGGGTCACTGCCCCTTTGCCCTGGGTCCTGATGTGCATACTACTTTGTGTGTGCCCTGACAGAAACAGTGGAGGCCACACACAGAGTGGAGTCTCTGTTTCCCCCAGTCCTGTCAAAGTTCTGCAATCAAATCCCGCTAGCCTTCAAAGTCTGATTCTCTGGGAATTCCTCTTCCTGTTGCCAGCCTCCCAGATTGGGAAGCCTGACATGTGGCTCAGAACCTTCGCTGCTGTGGGTCGACTTCTGTGGTATAATTGTTCTACAGTTTGTGAGTCACCCACCCAGTGGTTATGGGATTTAATTTTATTATAATTGCGCCCCTCCTTACGTCTCCTTGCAGCTTCTCCTTTGTCTTTGGACGTGGGGTATATTTTTTGGTGAGTTCCGGTGTCTTCCTGTCGATGATTGTTCAGCAGTTAGTTGTGATTCTGGTGCTCTCTCAAGAGGGTGTGAGCGTCCGTCTTTCTACTCCGCCATCTTGAACCAATCTCCAAGGACTTTGTTTATAAAACAAATATAGGCACACAAATGCCTCAGTTTAATTTAGGCTTTCTTGTGATACTAGTTACTTTGGCCCACTGAATTTATTAGTTTGGTTTGGGTACAGCTTATTTGATTATGCACTCAAAATGCAAATTTTCCTTTTGCTTGTTCCTTTTTCCTTTTGAGAAAGTGGACTCAAGCAATGGCTGTCTAGTGTAGGGGAATGCCTTGGGAAATACCTTGACAAATTTGAATTGTTCTGATGGCTTGAATGCCTTGACTGCTGTGCTGATTCCTAATGAAATGGACCAGTTCCTCTTCATGAGTTTTTTGCTTTGCTCCTGTTTACTTTCCTAGACTCTCCTTCAAGCTTCCCTTTATGATTCTTCTTTCTACCATTAAGTTCCTTCCCATCCTTTCCCCATGGTAATTCATGGTAAAGGATTTCCTTTCATCCTCAACATGTTTGATGAATACTTCCTCCATCTTCCTGACCTAATAAAACATGAATAGACCCTGAGGACCTCACTCATCTGCAGGGGTCTCCACACTTTAGTTTCACTCTCTTACTGGTTTTTGAGGATATCCATCATTTATATTTATTTATTTATCTATTATATGTATTTTTTTCTTTACTAATATTTATGCACATCATAAAACATACACAAAAGAGTTTTTAAAAAATGAAGGAAATATTTCTTTAAAATGTTTTGTCACTGGTCATGGTTGTTTTCAGAAGTGAATATGTATCTGCATGTCAAAAAGTGAAAAAATTATTTTGGCTGACTTCTTGTCAGATATATGGTCATTGTTTTTTCCTCTTAATATAAGCAATTGTGTCCTTGTATTGAACAGGAGAAGAGTCAGCTCTGCTATTTTGAAATGCTCACTAGAATTATCTTCAATTCAAGATGTTTTCTAGGAATATTTTAAGCCATCCATCCATTTTGGGTTAGTTTAATTTAAACTATACAATATAATTTTAAAATTTATTTAACTGGATTTATGTACCAGGTAACGAGTTGGCACTGTCAACTTCTCCAAGTTCTGGAACTCCCAATCATCCCTCAAAATACCTCTTTCACCCCCATAGGGATCAAGTGGTGGTGTCAGTGGAACCTGCATATTAACATGGGCAAAGCTTGATTTACTTCTTATTCAATTTAGATAAGTATAACTATAAGTCCTAATATTTTCTTCCCACATCCTCAGAGGGGAATGGCCAGAGGACCATTGCTTTAATTTAATAGTTTAAGAAAAATGTATTGAATGCTTTTTTTGTATCATAGGGTCAAGTTCGAAATGTACAAAAATGAATAAGAAATGAATTTTACAGCCTAAAGCAGAAGGCAGACACACTTAAAGAGATGTATCAATGTAGTGTAGTAGGTACCAACATATTAATGGAGGGTAAAGTGTAAGCTGTGGGTTTTGGAAAGGCTTCCTGGAAAAGATGAAGTCTGAACTGAATTTTGCAGAAGGAATAATGGTTAGTTCAGTGAAGAGAGGTGGGAAAGACTTTTCGTGTAACCAAAATGTGACAGCATGAAACAGCATGTGGTATTCAGTGGACTTTAAGTAACCTGATAGTCCTAAAGTATGAACGAAGAGAAGTGGAGTAGTCAGAAAGGAAGCCAGGGATGTAGATAGGAGCCATGGCCACATATGCCAAAGAGCCTGGACCCTATTCAGCTGGCACTGGGAAGCCAATAAAGCTTCATAGTGGGGAGTTGGGTTTTTTTCTTTAGGTAAGTCCCTCTAGCTACAATATGGAGTGAGCATGGGTATAAGAACATACCACAAAGTCACTATAAACAAATTAATATGTATTGGATGGGAATCAGAACAGAAAACTCAGAAGTAGACTGAAGTACATGTAAGAATTTAATATATGACAAGAAGGATAATTCAATTCAGTAAGAAAAGAATAGATTAGTTCATGAAGAAAATAAAAAGTAGACTACCATCTTATTTTTTAAAAATTTACTTAACTTTGTACACACTTATATAGACATACAAACTAAATTTAAAAATAAATTATAGAAAAACCAAATACTTAAATGTTAAAGAAAAGCAATAAAAATCTTACAAAAATGGTAGGAGATTACATGTACAATCTAGGCATTGGAAAGTGTTTCCTAACCAATGCTGAGAAGAGACATATTTGATTATATGAAAATTAACATAATGCATATGCAAAAATGCCATAGACAAAGTCAATAAACAGTTCTGGAAAAAATGTTACAAAAGCAGATAACGTAATAACTGTTAACATCTATAATATGTTGGTTGGGTTCTTTGAGAAGCATGATGAGTTAGAGGTACAAAAGGTTTATTGGAAAGTAACACAATAGAGGAAAAAGGGAGGGGCAGGATTGGGCAGGAGGAGCCTAGGTACAGACCTGACAAAGTCTCAACCAGCCCAAGGGGCAGCTCTGGAGCAGTGATTGCCTGTTGGAGGAGCCCTGCCACGGTGGAAATGGCCAGGACCCATTGGCTGGAGATTGCCCAGAGAAGAGAAGAGCTTGTCCTCAGCCATCAACGCCTCACTCATTCATTGGCAAGGGGCTTCTTCAAGAAGAATAAGACCATGGGTCAAAAGTTGACGTGGACCCTAAGTTACTGGACAGCTGAAGGCTGCCAGTGAACCATACGCCTTGCAGCTGCAGAGTGAGCCCTTTATTGAAGCAGAATCTGAGTGTGGCATCTCTGTGTTTGACATCTAACTCTCACAAACTGAGAAGAAAAAGGCATTTAATCCAAAGGAAAATTAGTCGAAGCACATGTATAGTTTACTGAAGATTAAGTCTAAATGGCCAAGAAACATTTGAAATGTGCTTAGTAATCTGGAAAGTGCAAATTACAATAATGGAATATAATTTTATACCTATAAGAGGCAGAAATTAATGAGAACTACAACACTCATTGGGATGGAATATAAAGTGTTGTTACTCTTTGGAAAATCTATCTGGCATTATCTAATAAAATAAAAAATACATATACCCTTAGACCCAAAATTCTACTCCTGGGAATCTATCTGATGGAAATGAAATGACTGATTCATAAAGATGTGTGTACAAAAATGATTATTACAACATTGTTTGTAGTGGTAAAATATTAGACATAAATTGAATACCCCAAATAGAGAAATGCCTGGATGAACTATGATATATCCATACCATGGACTATTATGCATTAATTTAAAAGAATGAATTAGTAGATATTGCGGATGAGGTGGTGGGATCCTTACCAGGTATTGTTGAATGAGAAAAGGAAGTTTCGAAATAGTATATATAAAAATGTCTCCCCCTGCTTTTTTTGTAAATCAAACAATGACAAAAGCACACTCTATTTATATGTGTATATCTACATATATGAATGTAAACCAAAACTGAAAAGATGCATACTAGGTTGTTAATTTGAGTTATTTTGCAAGGAGGGAGAGGGTTGAGTGGTTTGAGGAGTAGAGAAATGTGCAACACAGGTAAAAGAAGATTAAAAAATTATATGAAAAAATATGCATATGATCATATTTATGCTGTTATTTCTAAATCTCTTAAGAAAGGCAAAACCAGGCTTATACAGCTTGCAGGGAAGAAATAAATGAGAAAAATATGTCACAGAAATGGAAATGATCATACAAAATTTTATTGAATATACAAAAATTTTTTAGTTTTTACTGGTTTAATAGATGCCAAGATTGTTTATTCGCTGCGCAAATCAAACAGTATCTGACCATATGAACCAATAGCATGGTTGTGGAAAGAACAGGGCTTTCGGTAAATTTATGTGTCTGTATCAGGAGAGTTTAGAGACTACTATAGTAACAAATGACCTCCAAATCTGAGGGACTTACCACAAAGGTTGCTGTCTTGCTCATGTTTCATGTTCATTGCAGATTTACTTCAGCTCTGCATCGTGCCATTTTCAAGATCCAGCCTATGTCTGGTGAACAATTAATACTGTGGCAAAGGAAAATGAGATAATGGTAAGTATATACTGGCTCTTAAATCTTCTGTACACAAGGAGTTCTTCCACTCATCTTTCATTGGCCTAAGCAAGCCACATGCCTGTGCCTGCTGTCAATGGGATGAGGATGTATTAACTCTTGCATAGAGAAGCATCAGTGAACATCTCCCAGAGTAGGATGATCTGCTTTACAACAAAGAGTATTAATGAAGTATTTTTATGTGATCATAATAATGAATGTCGTTAATGATTGGTGAGTGAGCAGAATTAATGATGAGAAATAAGAGAAAATATTTTTTATAATTCATTAAGTGCTTGTTTCTCATCCTCTGGGTGTACAGGTAAGAGACACCCCTTTTGATTTTAATTTAGTTTCAGTCACAGATCACAGACTATTCTTGACATTTTCAGAACACAAACTAAAACCATTTTAATCTGTATTTTGCATAGGAAAAATTCAGGTAGATGGAAGGGTAAGATTCTATTGTATCCACATATTTTATTTCTCTGAAGTTTAGAATTAATAGCAGTAGGTTGATGAGAAATGTAACGTTTATCAAAAATCAGAAAAATATTCCTTCCTTTAGAAGTGATAGTCTGGGGACTTCCCTGATGGTGCAGTGGTTAAGAATCCGCCTGCCTATAAAGGGGACATGGGTTTGAGCCCTGGTCCGGGAAGATCCCACATGCCGCAGAGCAACTAAGCCCATGCACCACAACTACTGAGCCTGCACTGTAGAGCCAACGAGCCACAACTGCTGAGCCCACATGCTGCAACTACTGAAGCCCATGCACCTAGAGCCCGTGCTCTGCAAGAAGAGAAAACACCGCAGTGAGAAGCCCGTGCACTACAACAAAGAGTAGCCCCTGCTCACTGCAAGTAGAGAAAGCCCGCATGTAGCAACGAAGACCCAACACAGCCAAAAATAAATAAATAAAATTAAAAAAAAAGAGAGAAATGATAGCCTGAAAATAATAGTGTTTGGTACTTTTTGCTTAGAGTTTAAGTATTTGCTCCTAAAGAATCTTCCAAATAAATTCTATCTGCAGTTATCAGTTTAGTTATTGAAAACTCAGTTTGGCTAGCAGAAACTTTAAAGAAAGCTCTGTAACCTCTCATTAAACTAATTATAGTATTGTACTATGTTTGTTGTTTGTTATCTCACTTCACAGTTTCAATTAAATTTTAGTCCTGTGCTTTTGCTCAATATTTCAGATGATTCTTGCAAGATGTTTTTTTCCCTAATCTTTATTTTGTTTGGCTGTGTTGGGTCTTCGTTGCTGTGCGCGGGCTTCCTTTAGTTGCGGTGAGTAGCGTCTACTCTTTGTTGTGGTGCGCGGGCTTCTCATTGCAGTGGCTCCTCTTGTTGCGGAGCATGGGCTGTAGGTGCGTGGGCTTCAGCAGTTGTGGCACGCGGGCTCAGTAGTTGTGGCTCCTGGGCTCTAGAGTGCAGGCTCAGTAGTCGTGGCGCACGGGCTTAGTTGCTCTGCAGCATGTGGGATCTTCCCGGACCAGGGCTCGAACCCGTGTCCCCTGCATTGGCAGGCGGATTCTTAACCACTGCACCACCAGGGAAGTCCCTCCCCTAACCTTTGAAAACAATTGTGACATTATCTGAACAGTTTCACCAGGACATTTTATAAAGAGCAGAGAATGGCAAAATTCCCAAGTGCAGTTCAACAGCTGTTGCTCCTCCACTGTGGGTTAAGGGTAGAGGCACTGTGTCCATGGTGACCTATTTGAGTCAGTGAGGGTGGGAACTGTGAGATTCTCACAGAGGTTAATGACAGAGCAAATGCTAGCAATCCAGTTTTCACTAGACATTTGGCTTCTTAAGGGAAATTTATGTTTTTAAAGAAAGGATCCACTCTCTAATTTCCTCATTTTAATAAAGCAGATAAACTTGTACTAAACCAGAGTTATACACCTGAAAACTTATTTGGAGCCAAGAAGTGCTTATGAAAGAGACCATACTTTACTCTTGTCTTACATTTTAATTTAGAACATGCATTATGATTTTGTGCTTATTTAAATATCTCACTCTGCTTCTTCCAAAAGATTTGAGGTAGGCTACAGCAAAGGCATAATAAGGCTAACAAAATAGGTATAAGAGTAATGCATCATGATCAGGACTTCCCTGGTTGTGCAGTGGTTAAGAATCTGCCTGCCAGCAGTGGTTAAGAATCCACCTGCCAATGCAGGGGACATGGGTTCGAGCCCTGGTCCGGGACGATCCCACATGCCGCGGAGCAACTAAGCCAGTGCGCCACAACTACTGAGCCTGCACTCTAGAGCCCATGAGCCACAACTACTTAGCCCATGAGCCACAACTACTGAAGCCCACTCACCTAGAGCCCGTGCTCTGCAACAAGAGAAGCCACCGCAATGAGAAGTCTCCACACCGCAACGAAGAGTAGCCCCTGCTCGCCGCAACCAGAGAAAAGCCCCTGCGCAGCAACGAAGACCCAATGCAGCCAAAAATAAAGTAAATAAAATAAATAAAAAAAAGAATTTGCCTGCCAATGTAGGGGACACGGGTTCGAGCCCTGGTCCGGGAAGATCCCACATGCTGCGGAGCAACTAAGCCCATGTGCCACGACTACTGAGCCTGCGTTCTAGAGCCTGCGAGCCACAACTACTGAGCCCGCGTGCGCAACTGCTGAAGCCCGTGCGCCTAGAGCCTGTGCTCTGCAACAAGAGGAGCCACTGCGATGAGAAGCCTGTGTACCACAACGAAGAGTAACCCCCTCGCCACAACCAGAGAAAAGCCCGCGAGCAGCAACGAAGACCCAATGCAGCCGAAAATAAAATTAAATAAATAAATAAATAAAAAAATCCGCCTGCCAATGCAGGGGACATGGGTTCGAGCTCTGGTCCGGGAAGATCCCACATGCTGCGGAGCAACTAAGCCCATGCGCCACAACTCCTGAGCCCACGCGCCGCAACTACTGAAGCCTGTGCGCCTAGAACCCGTGCTCCTCAATAAGAGAAGCCACTGCAATGAGAAGCGTGCGCACCGCAACAAAGAGTAGCCCTGCTCGCCACAACTAGAGAAACCCCACACACAGCAACAAAGACCCAACACAGCCAGAAGTTAAAAAAATAAATAAATTAAAAAAAAGTAATACATCATGATGAAAGGAAAGGAGTGCATTAGAGAAAGAAATATGACTCTATATTTTCTTCTAGTGGGTCCTGTGATACTGACAAGCATTAATGAACTTCATGTCTTGGCAAAATTGGAGGAAGAATCCCCATCACATGCGGATGAATTAGATTTGGGGTTTGTACCTGGGGTGGGGGAAGAGGAGGAGGAGGAACCTACCCCATATTCACTCCTGTATCACAAGTGTCAGGCATTGGGTGTATGTTTGATTTGAAGAGGTTTATATTATAAAACCATACCTGGAAACAGCTCAAGTTGTTAAATAAAACAAATAAAGAAGAGAAGCAAGTTTTCATAGGGGTATCATTAGTGCCATTCTAGTGGTACTTTTCATAAATGCCTTTGTGGCTTCTGCATCTGTAGGGAACATAACCACGACCTGAGCTCCAACTCCAGGATCTGTGTCAAAGTAAATTAACACATAGAAAATAATTCAACACTGACTCTATTTTTAAAAGACCTTTGCCCTGAACATACAGACTGTTCCCAGATGACTGGCCTGGGGCTCCTGATAGCATATTTTAGCCTCAGGGTCTATGTGGGGTGATTCCTGAGGGGCAGTGGTAATGGACAAACACCTGGCATTCTGTTCTCATGCAGGTAGTACAGGTTTGCAGCAGCCATCAGACATTGAAGAACATTGTCTGTAATTAGAGATTTCTTAAATATTTATTGTCTTTCAGTACTTGGAAGATTTATTAAACTGATGAACCTAGATCTATCCTAAACAATTAGTAGCTTCTCATTTTTTTTTTTTTTTTGGCTGTGCTGCGTGGCTTGTGGGATCTCAGTTCCCTAACCAGGGATTGAATCTGGGCCACAGCAGTGAAAGCCCGGAATCCTAAACAGTAAGCCACCAGGGAATTCCCTGTAACTTCTCATTTTTGTAGGACTGTTATCAAGAAGTGGAGTGTCCTACTTAGAAATGAAAGTAGTTGATTTTTATGTTTTAGTTACTGAAATAGAAGGGATGAAGGAATACCTGTTGAGAAAAGGTAATCTTGAATTTTAAGAGGTTGTATTAAGTTTTGCTTATCTTTCATTGACTTAGCATATATTTGCTCTACTATAATACTTATACTATAAATTACCCTGCAAATTGCTTTTTCTTGAACTAGCAAATCAAAACGACTACAATGTGTATTGGGGAGCTCGGTGACTGAATATAAAGATATATGTGGCTCATTTGAAAATGCTGTACTCATATTAAATGCATCTTTGAACTGGCTCTTAATATCAAAATATTCTTTCTTACGCATATGTGGATCACAGGATAAATGTGTTTCTTCACACACTGATAAATCAATCAGCCTTATACTCCGTCATGATGAAACAGAGGTAATGCTGGTGTTAAGAGAAGAGGTAGTTGTGCCTAATGTGAGTGGTCCCAGATTTGAAGGAGTGGTTCTTCAGAATAACTGAAGTCTCCAGGACCATCCCGGGACTTGTACCCTATGAGAGCCTTGTGTAGTACAAAGAGCCACAAGCTTCAAAGTCATCATCTGGGACTCAAATCCTGGTTTTGTCACTTGAGCAAGTGAATTGACCCTTTTGATCCTATGTTTCCTTATCTGTAAAGAATTCTTCATAGAGGATTATCTGGTACATAGAAAGCAGTGATAAGTTCTCTTCCCAACTGTGATTTCCTGGTAATGTATGGAAAGTCTTACTATTCTCACTGGATTTTTCTTAGGCCCAGGGTTCTGAAGTGACTAACCTGAGCTGGAAGGACTACATTGACATACCAAGCCTTCAGTTCTGGGCTAGGTATTTTCAGATTTGCTGCAGCTGGCTAGGTTCCCATCAGTTGTTTTTCAGTCCAATTCTAGATTTCATGTTACTCCAATTTATAAGCATCCTTCTAATTTTGCAACTACTTGCTTTGGGTCTGCTCTGAGTTTTGCCCTAGGATGGAATTCCAGGATCCTTGACGATAAGAAGTCCTCAGTGACAGAGCCCTTTTTCTTTATCAGAAGTGGTTGTTTTATTCAGCTAGAGGACTGCAAAGGTAAAGATTCTGTCCACAAATATTTATTGGGCACCTACTCTGCCAGGCATGGTTTTGGGAGCTGGAGGTACAGCACTGAGCAAAATAGACAAGTTTTTTATGCACATGGAGATTACATTCTCCATTTCAGTGGGGCAGAGACAGGAGGTCAGCGTGAAAGACTATATAAGTAAACAATTCCATGGATAGGACAGTTTATTTACAGTGAAAAAATCCTATGAGAAAACAAAACAGAATAATATGAGTGACATGGTATGTGTGTGAGGTTGAAGGGGCAACTTGGGACTTGTGGTCAGAGGAGACCTCTCTGAGGTGGTGACATTTGAATTGACAATTTATGATTCTTACATCACTTCTCCCTCTCCCTCCTATTCCCCCAACTTCCAATTTGCCCATGAAGTGGTTGTCACATTACTTGGTGAATGATTGGGAGACAGGAGTTGTGGGTCATAGTAACTTGGAAAGGGTTTTTTTTTAAATGGAGGGTAGGAGTGTTTATATGGCTGCTGATCTTACCGAGTCTGGCTACACCTTGCTCTCAGTCTTGGGAGTGGGGCCACAGAGTAGAATCTGTGTATGGGTAGGAGCAGGTTCAATGGAGGGTTCTTTATTTTTAAACTGGAAACATGAATATCAAGAGAAGCCTTCTGAGCTTATGCTAGAGGACAACAGTATGAAAGACTTGATAGATCAGGGTCCAACTATATTCTCAAGGCAGAATGAATTAGACAACAGTCTGAACAGATGCTCAGAGCAAAGATGCGTGTGTGTGTGTGTGTGTGTGTGTGTGTGTGTGTGTGTGTGTGTGTTTGCCTTCACATGAGGGTGAGAGAGAAGGCTGCTAAGGGAGAAAAGAGATAAGAGAAGATTTCAATTGGCCATCATCTAGTTTAAACACACAAAAAATTTTATACACTGCATGCTATACTTTCTGGTTTATTTTTTTGAAGACCACTGACTGTAAATGTTAGTAAGGTGACACTAATTTTTCTTTTTTTTTTTTGCGGTACGCGGGCCTCTCACTGTTGTGGCCTCTCCCGTTGCGGAGCACAGGCTCTGGACACACAGGCTCAGTGGCCATGGCTCACAGGCCTAGCCGCTCCGCGGCATGTGGGATCTTCCCGGACTGGGGCACGAACCCGTGTTCCCTGCATTGGCAGGCGGACTCTCAACCACTGCGCTACCAGGGAAGCCCCTGGTGACACTAATTTTAATATCAAAAAATAATATCAGGATGGTATACACAAACCATTTACATGGGAAATCCCTGTAAATGACATTAATATCATAGAACAAGATGATGAGTGAGATAACCACAGTTTTACATTTCTCAGAGGACAACCCAAGAATGGAATTTTTATGAGGGTAACACATAAAAATAAAGCTCTGAAAGCAACTGTAGAAGACAGAAATAAAACATAGTAATACCTGAATACCAAAGAAAAAAGTGGTAGGTTAAAATAGGTTATATTTGTGAGTATAGCAAGTAAAAATATTTCTGAAGATGAAGGACATGTATGGCTGTTTTAAGTCTGGGTGACCTTCTACTTCCTCTTGTCTGTGGGTTATAAGGGCAGATCAGTTGAAAGGAAACTAACTGAGTTTCCTCTCCTGTCTTTTACATATGAGAAAGAAAGAAAAAAGCATTTGCTATTATGGATGCAGTTCTCAGAATCTCACTAGAGGGTGGTGTTGGTTCTAAAACCAGAGATTGCTAATCTGGTACATTCATTACCAGGCTGCATTTATATTTAAAGAAAAGGTAAAATCAAGCCTTCTCAGTCTTCCCTAAAAGTTCGTAAATGTCAAGTCTGAAAACTCCCAAGGGCCTCATCCAGTTCTGGCTGCTTGCAGCCCCAGAGGAGCCAGATAAAGTAGTGAAGAGATTACCGGAGGAGTTAAGTGGCAGATTCTAATTTCACCTCTTGCACTAACTAGTAGACAAGAAACTAAAGCTCTGTGGGCCTTCATCTCATCTGTAAAATAAAAGGGTTGCGCTAGATGATCCCTAAATCCCCTTGCATCTCTAAAATTCTGACATTCTAACAAATTCTGGGTCTAAAAGCCTGAAGAATTTCTCATGTTCTTAGTCAAAGGAACAAGTAACATCTCAAATTATAAAATTATTAATAATTAAAATATAATTTAATGTTATAAATAAGGTTTAACAGAGATTCTAATATTAAAAAGCCTTTAAATTAAAATGTCAAATCTTCTGTCCTACTAGGAAACCTCAGAGCCATCCTTTTTTCACCTATCTGAACATTCTGTGGTTAATTTCACTGCCTTAATGCATCATTCAAGGATATCGCTCCTCTTGCTAACTTGCTGGAAATGAGCAAAATATGTTTATACAGGATTATCTAGAGAAAGGAGGTTGAACCATTCATTATCAAATAGGGATGTTTTAGGATAGAGATTAAATCCCCTACCTCACCTTGTGCTTAGCCAACATGCATCATATCTACGCTTTGTGAGGAGCCACTCTCCAGAGGATTTAGTTGGTTTGGCTTCCTATTACTCTCACCTCTTTTTATCTGATTCCATTTCCTTGTCATATTTATTCACATTGCAGAGTGAACTGAAGATGTTTACACGGAAACTGAAGCAAATTATCCAACAACAGGGTCCCAGTAAACCCTAATTTATCTCTGCATGGACTTAACTTCTAAAGGTGAGAGCCTGCAATTAACCCCTGATGGTGCGAAGCTGCACTCCGCGTCACGCCAAAGGCTTTGACCTTAATACTCAACACCCCATTTCCTCCAAATTGCTTTGCTTTGCAAACGAAGGTTTCCTTTCCCCCGCCTCTGTCCCATCCCCGGATTTTGTTGCAACTTCAGGTTCGTTTCGGACATCTAAACTTCCCAAAATACACACGGAGCGCCTCCGGGTGCGCACACGCGCGCTCTCACACCCCACTCGAGTACACAAGCCCGTCTGGGTCGGCTCCCGGTTAGAGAACACATTCCATTCTTCGCGCTCGGGCACACCCCTCCCTAGTGGGGATTGGTCGGGCCGACCCCCCCCTCGGCGAGGCGAGACTCCTAAGAGGCCCAGACGCCTGCCAATCCCCACGGGCTGTCAAAACAAGTCCTTCCCTCCCTGTCACAACAGAGCGGAGTGGAGGTCGTCGCCGCCGCCGCCGCCGCCGCCGCCGCCGCCGCTGCCGCAGCCGCCGCACTTCCTGGGGCCACTGCGCCGCCGTCCGCGGGCAGGTGGTTGGTGCGCCGGGCAGCGGTCGCCGGGCTCCAGCCCCTTTCAGGCCGCGCGCGTCCCGGCCTCAGAGGCAGCCCGGCCAGGCGCCCGATGCCTTTTGTCTGGCGCAGAGCGGGCGTTTGCATCACGTTTCGGACACCTCCCTCTCCTTTTCGCCTCTCCTTCTCCCTGCCGCTCACATCTCACTCCCGCCGCGGTCCCCCCAAGGACTGCCGGCCTCCTGGATCAAAGCCCGCGGACGTCTCTACTCGAGCGATGTCTCCTCTCCAGAAAGTTGCCGCCACCGCCGCAGCCACCGGGCGGTGAAACAAAGTCTGGCGCGGTCGCCTCCCGGTGCATGAGCGCACCCGTGCCCAGAGGCTGGACTCCGCTGCCGGGCGTGCCGCCTCCCCCCGGGGAGCCCGAAACGCGCTCGGCTATGGCCGAGGGCGCAGCCAGCAGGGAGGGTCCAGCGCCGACAGACGCGGCCGGGAGCGAAGACGAACCCCGAGTGGGCCCGGACGCCGCCTCCGGGGATGGCGTGGCGGCGGCCCCTGGGGGCCAGTGGAGGGACCGTCGCAGCGGGGTCGCGCTGCCCAGCGCTGCCGGGGCCCCGGCGGACAGCGAGGCCGGCCTCCTGGAGGCTGCGCGGGCGACCCCCCGGCGCAGCAGCATCATCAAGGTAAGCGAGGCCGCGCGACCCCGGGAGCGTGGGTGTGGATGGTGGACCGTGGATGGGTCACGGGCCGGGGCAGGATGTATGGTGTCCGGAGGCCACGCAGGCTTAGCATTGTTTTCTCCCATCCCCTTCATTACCGAACCTTCCTTCCTTGTCCGGAGGTTCCCAGACTCAGTTCTTGGCTGTGAGAAGCAGAAGTGACCTTTTTTTTCTTGACAGAGGAGGAAAAGTTCCGTTCTGCGTCTTTGCGTTTTCATGGATGCTTTTCCTCATCTTCTCTGAAAGTTTCGCTAAGCCGTTGATATGCGGAGGAAGGGAGGACTCAATATAAATGCAGACCCGCGGGATGGTTGTGCACTGCTCTCCAAAGAGAAGTTAGCTTTTGCCGCACAGTAAAGGAAATGCACAGTTTACCCTCAAGTGAAGCAAAACAAAACAAAACAAAAAACCCCAAACCCTCGAGACTCAAACTGTCCTGAGATCTCACGAAGCGTGAGCTTTCCCCGTAGGCAGGCAGAGTTTTCAGTGGCCCCTGCAGCAAAGTAAAGAGCGATGTTGGAGCCCAGAGTTTCCGCGCTGCAGAGAGCGCAACCGAAAAGCAGCCAATCCACCAAGCAGCACCCCGGGGCCTTGTGGTTACCACCACATGCAGGGAAAACGCTTCTCGACCCCTCAACTACCAGTCAGGGTTTCTCTCCATCCATCTTCCTTCCACCTGGGGCTTGTTTCCTGTTTGAGATTTCATCTTGGTTGCATGACATCGGGTTAAGGTCCCCTGGAAGTCAGAACCCTTCCACAGGCTTTGGAAAAGGGCCTTTTAGCGTAAATGCACGTGGGTAATCTTTGGTACGCGATGTTAAAACCGATCTTGGTAGAACAGTCAGTATGAAACTACTTCCATGTAAAAGTAAGCCAAAGATGATAATGAAGGATGGACTTGGAACTACTTACTATTCAATGTACTTGTGTTAATACATTAAAAACCCTTGCTCAGGTTTAAGCTGTGTATACACCACATAATACGTGTCTCTTTCTCAAGCTCTAAACTGGAGCTCCTAGTGCCGGTGTGGGTAGACTGCTCCCCTAGTCCAGCCAGCCAGCTCCAAGTATAGTCTAGGCTTTTCCCCAGTACTGACACATGGAAGTTTAAAGCCACACAGGGAGATTTCTATATTAAAAGAAGAGTGGGTGGTAGTTACAAATGACTTGTAGTAGTTTCTGTTATTTTGTGACTTTTAGATTATGTGAAAAGAAGTGTTCTATTCTGGGTGTGAATTTGGATAAAAAGGAAATGATCACTTTTTTTCCTTTTAACCCACAGGTCAGAAAGCATATTGTTTTGAATCTTAAAAAAAACATCACAATTAGATAGCACACATTTTGGAATCTAAGATATAGACACTACACGTGTTGTGTGAAAACAAGAGCCTCAAGATAGTTTAAAATATACCATCATAAAAAGCAGTGGGCTTTTTTGTTGTGTTGTAAAAAATGAAAGTAACAGAGCGTAAAGGAATATACAAATTCTTGCAGCTAAGTTTGCACTTTTTAAATTTTAGTTATGTGCTGGTTGATATTCTCAGAAGAGTCCTTGCTGAGTAATGATGCCTCTGTTGTTTTGAAGTTTCTTTTTGTGACAAAAAAGGAGGGAGACAACAGAGTAGCAGCTTGATTCTTTCCCTATTTAATAGTAAAATAAATATTTAATAAATGACCTTTAAAATTAAAGATACCAGAAAATGAAGTAATTATTATTATTATCTTAAGCTAACTCTTATTGAAAAAGTAATATATGCATATGATAGAAACAAATGTTGCAAAGGAGTTTGAAGGGAAAACTCCCAGCCACTCCACATTCCCACTTACATGGTCCACCCCCATAGCTGTTAACACTTTCTTGTGTATCCTTCCAGTAATATTCCATGTATATATAAGCATATGTATCTGTACTTATCTGTGGTGAACTACTGATGCTGCTGACTTATGTAATAAAGTTTCGCTAGAGTTTACAGGCCTCATATCTTCAGATTTGCTCCAAACATTTTGATGTCTAGAGGGTTGTCTAAGGTCATTGTGGTGGGTCTGTTAATCTTCAAGGATAACCTGGTAGGCCATTGGTGGGTAGCGGTCCTTGGGGTCTATTCCCAGAGCCCTTCATTATCTTACAGTGGGGAAAGAGGCAGTTGGTGGACTCTGTGCCACTCCCTCTCTGAGATTAAGGACCTTTCTGTTGACATCTTGAATCTGCTGCCCCATGGTTTGTTCACTTTAGCATAGTAAAAATGAGAATTTCTAAAAAAGGTCTAGATCATATAAGAAATAAGTAGCACATGTTCTGTATTGAGAAAAGATTGCATTCTTCATAGTTTTGCCAAGAGTTCTTTTTATTTGGCACTGAAACATACACAAAAAAGAAAGGCTCTAGTACATTTTATATTAATCAAACTATTAAATGCTGTTCCAAACAGCCTTAGTACAGGGATAATTGATATTCATGATCATAACTCTGAGCCACTGAAAGATTGTGAATCATCAAATATCAAATTATTTTCAGCTCAATTTAGGTATTGTTTCTAGTCTAATTGTTTGACTGCTAATTCTCTATAAACATGGATATTAGATAAATCAGAATAGTGCATTCCTCTATCATGCCAGAAAACAGACTGTCTTGTATATTAATAAAAGGAATGTTTTCAGTAAATTTGCCCTCCCTAATTTGCGAAAATATGTGTTTAGTTGAGAAAACAATTTCATTCTGAGCTGATGAAAACAATAGCATTTATCTTTACACATCTTTGGAAAGTCTTCTTTCTACTATAATTATGTTTCTTCCCTTATATGCCCAGTCCTAAGTTTTAAAAAATTTGTGAGAGTTAAACTAGGTTCTCTTTAACCTGTCCATTTTTTCCCTGTGTTTTCCTGTGTGAGCTTTTGGGCAGCATTGACGTTGATAAATGTTGCATGTTTTTTGGTAAGTTCATTGTTATATACCACAATATTGCAGTAGACTCCATCTTAATTGCTTCTTCATGACTTGTGGTTTAAAATTGCTTCTTCATGACAAGTTAGTTACATGCAAGGTTGATAATATCTAAAAATTATGTACTGTTGTAGGTTCAAATATATTTCTACTTAAGGAATTAGACCATTTAACTATCTGGTACTTGATATCAAATTTATACATTTAAAATATTTAACATTTTAGATTATAGTTTACAGCTCTATAACTCTATAATAGAAATTTTTGGAAACAGAAAGCAGTGTAGCTTATTCCTTATGCCAGATGGCAGGAATTGAGATATAAAAGAGCAGTTGTGGGACTCCCCTGGCCGTCCAGTGGTTAAGACGCTGCACTTCCAATGCAGGGGGCGCGGGTATGATCCCTGGCTGGGGAACTGAGATCCCACATACTGTGCGACCAAAGAAAAAAAAAAGCAGTTGATTTGTCTCCCACTATATGTAATGTATTAGAAGAGTTCTACTTTTTTCCTTTTGATTCTACTTCAGTATGAATTCTTGAGAAGAAATTATCACTTGGATCCCATGGACATAGGTGTGTGGGATGAAGATAGGAGCTGGAAATGAGGTGCTGAGACGTGCACTGAAGCAGCTAGAGTAGTGACTTCCATGTTCATGTCTCTTATTTTATATTATGGCCAGTCTCATTCTGTCATGTTCATTGTGGGGCTGGTGTAGTGAGTTTCTGAGCTGCAGCCTCAAAAATGCACCTTGGGTACCTATTGACCCATGTAAAAGTTATGGCTCTCCTCAAACGGGCAAGGGAAATTTTATTCACTTTTATGAAATGCTGCCTACTATGAGTCAAGTACTAAACTAGGAGCTTTCATACATTATAATCAATCCTCATAGCAAACTCTCTAAAGTAGAGAAGGGAGGCATGGACAGCTACTGATACAATGTGGAGTCAGGATTCATACCCATGTCTGCTTAACATGCTGATTCTCAGATGCAGAAAGCCCATAACCCATGAATACTTTTTTAGGTTAGAAACAACATGAACATCTAAGAATGTGGCATATTCTTCGGCTCCCAGGCTTGTGGGTAAACTATCTTGTCTCAGCTCCACCTCTCCAATTCAGAACACCTGGAAATGGATGACTCTAGAAAGGGATTGCTGTTGCTTTTGTCTTTGGTCGTTTTGTTAGGCCTGTACTGTATTTTAAAAGGTAGAGCAGCTTGGCAGATGTTTTACTTGCTGTCAGTATATGAAAGGTACACCTGTTCTTTTACGCCCGGCCCACTTCTCCCCTGCCCATGCACACAATTGAGTTTGTGAAGGACTGTATTCTCTTTTAGACTGATATATGGGGCATAGGAATATGTATTATTCTAGAGGAGTGATGCAATAGGGGGTATTGTGTGGGAGCTCTGAAAACATTCTGAAAACATTTCTTATAGAGACAGTTATGAAGGGAATTAAGTGTGATTGAAAAATAACTCAAAAATTTTAGACACATTATAAGTTAAATAGGCTTCTGTAGATTGGCGTGGGAATTAATCAGAATTTATAGACCCTTTTTCCTGTAGAAATATGTGTTAAAAATTCCAAATAATCGACTTATGGGTGAACTTTGGCTAAACAACCTGATTGTACAGTGGGGCTGGCCAGCCTTACTGCGTGCAGTTAGTGTGCCTTGGTTGTTTCAGTCGTGGGTGCTCCTCCTGAGGAATGATTCATAAATAGCGTTGAATTTCTTGCGTGGATTTGTTTTATTATCCTAGTAACTTCAGTCAGAGTGTTTACTTTTCCTGAAATTGCCATAGAAACATGGTCACATTTCACCTTAGAAGTGGTTGCTTCTCATTGTGGTGTTTTTCTGATGTGATTTCTTATAGCATCTCTCAAGAGAATTCAGAATAAAATTTTGATAGAGAGCCTTGTCATGTTTTGATGAGAGATTTTAGAAGTACCTGTTGATTAGTGCTTGCTACTACTATCAGAATTTACAAGAATTTTTTTCCTTCTTGGAAAATATATTAAGGTTTAAAAGGTAGACATTAATTGCATAGCCACTGAGAGGTCAAACATACATTGCAATTAAGACTGAAGAGTTGTTTTCCCAGCCTTTCCCCTTTTACAGTAGAGAAAAAAGGTAATTAAATTTTGTACAGTAAAATGTCAATTGAACATTTATTACCAAATAACACCTCAGGCACCACAGGGTATTATGAGAAGACATCAGGGACAGCCGACTTTACCTTTGGTGCTACTGAACAAACAATCCATGAATGCTTCTAGGTAATGCCGGAGCAACTGGTCAGGCAGCATGCTGGGGAGTAATTCAAAGAAAGAATTACAGCAGGTTTCCCTGCTCCCCCAGTGACTGCTCAGCTTTAATAACTCTGAGCATTAAACATAATTCCATTTTCAGTAGCAATGTCTAAACTGAGACCTGTATAAGATTGTACATTAAAAAAATTATCCAGCTGAAGATGACTAAACAGAAGTAAGAGGCAAGAGTAAAGTTCCTTTCTGAGTTTCCACTGGGGTCTCAACGCTAGTAAATGAACCATTGTTTATTAGATGGGGAGAGAGAATAATTTGATTACACTTCCAATCTAAACCTAAGGTAATAAATCAGTAAACCTATTATAGTGGAACCTGTGAGTTCTACAAAATCTCATATTTTGATGTTTTCTAATAATGTAAAAAAGGTTTATTTGTAGTATTATCAAATCTTATTTATCTTCGCATCCCCAGTTCATCTCTGTATCCCAGTTCCTATAAAGGTTATGATAGACAGAATTTATTATAATTAATGAGTATACTAAATTGATAAAAACAATTAGAACCGAATAGTCAAGTTCTATAATGACAACATTCTGTTTTGTTTTAATTCTTGGCCAATGTGTTGTGTATTTCAGCTAACATTAGATGGCAACAAAATTATAGTGTGACAAAGTATTGGAATAGTCCTTTGGATTTAAAATTGGATTTGATTTCTAGTTTAATTTGTAACATTTTATGTGGATGTGTTGAAGAGAGATATAATCTAGTTTATTTTCAACAGTACCATTTTAATTTACCTCACTAATAATTAAACTAGCATTATTTTGAGATAAGTAGGATTGTACATTGTGAGTAGAAAAGAATCATATTTATATTATCATTATCACTCCAGGAAGAAGAAAGGCAAGTTAATTTTGAAAACAATATAATCCATCCAAAACAAAACAACATAACAACTAAACTACTTTAGTAAGTGTGCTTAGTTCCCAAAGATTTCTTAATTTGTATTTGTGAATTTATGATACCTGTTACTGGCAAGGATATTGTGTTTTTCCTTAACCACACAACTTTGTATTCAAAAGTTTAAAATCTTTGAAAGATAATATCTGCTTTCTTTTTTTTTTTAACATCTTTATTGGGGTATAATTGCTTTACAATGGTGTGTTAGTTTCTGCTTTATAACAAAGTGAATCAGTTATACATATACATATGTCCCCATATCTCTTCCCTCTTGCGTCTCCCTCCCTCCCACCCTCCCTAATATCTGCTTTCTTAACTCTTTCACACTGACTTGTTCAAAAGCCTGTTAACAGGTGCTAAATCTATACTAGACTAAGCTCAGGCAGTATGTATAAGTAGGCACACTTGTATCATTGTATAGTACTATGTAATGGTTAGAAATGATAGATTATACTCAGAACACCTTCCCTGTGAGATGTTGAGGAAGATAAAAGCACAAGGAAGTAAAAAAGAGACAAAAGCCAAACAAACAAAAAAACCCCTTTACTGTTAGCTGGGACCAAGATTACAAGGCAGAACTCTAGAAAGCTGGACCTGATCATGTTGTAGGTACTTTTCTCTGAGGCTCAAGTGATTTCAAACCAAAGCAGGCCAAGTAGCCTGTGTTCTTAAAGCCCATATCTTTCATATCAGATCTGACAGCTGATGATGAGGGTGGGCTGCTCAGGAGCTCACCCCATCGGGCTAGAGAATAAGGAGTCAGCAGGAGGAGAATGTGTTTCCCCTCCAAATCTCCCTTGGCTCAGGCTGGGTTAGGGTCTGGCTCAGGAAAAGGGCAACTGTGTGGGAAGCGTGAGTGTAAACTGCCTTGCTCTGCTCCCCTTCAGGTCAGCACGTTGTTGGGTGAGGGGAGAAAGAGGATACCACGCCATGTGCACTCTGACCTTTATCTCCTTTGAAAACTTCACCTCCACAAAACAGATTCTATCAATGTCCTTGAACTTGCAGTCTTGTAACCATTTATCATGACTAATTTTTGGAGGCGGTAGTAGGGGCAGAAGTGGGGGATGAAGGTTGGCAGAGTCTGTGCTCCCCCTGGAGACTGACATGCAAGATGCAAAGACATCTTCAGCACTTAGTGAACTCCCCTTTTAAAATACTTTGGAATTATTGATTCCATGCTATAATTATTATATATTTATATATGTTATTAATAATTAAATGCTTTATTTTGATGTTTAATCTAATAGATAAAACACCTAGTACATCTTGCAGAGATTTTCCTGTTGAGAAATTTTCTTATAGCAAATGCTTATATAAGTTGTATGATGAGTCTGGCATTGTTCAGTTAATGTGTATTAATTCATTCAATCCTCACAATAACCATATGAGTTTAGTATTTTTAATTGTTGTTTCCCTTTTTACAGTTGGAGAGATATGACTTGCCTAAGGTCACACAGCTAGTAAATGCAGAGCCAGGAAATGGACCCAAATGGTCTAGCTCCAGAGGTTGCTTTTAATCTTTATGCTGTACATCCTCTTAAATAATATTGATTTAAACCTTAGCTAGTATGCATGAAATAGCAGACATTATATAGCTACCTTAAAAACTAAGTTTAGCTGACAAATCGAAAAGAAACTATTCTGAAAACAACTTCGGGAAACTCTGATAAGGATTCTTTGATTATGTTTTTTTAGCTTCTTAACCTTTCATGTAAAATACCCATGACTTTACAATAATATCGTACACTACTTTCCCTTGAGACGACTGGAAGTCCTCTTAGTACATTTTTACTCTTTTATCAGAATTAGCATCTTTACCATGTAGCAAGAATTTATGATCCAACTTTGCTGTAAATTACACAGGCTAAGGATGGACTGTTACTTAATCAATGCAAACTGATATGATTTATTTTATAGTTTGATAGTTTTGTCTTCCAGCATCAATAAATCAGTAAGGAGTATCTGAGTCTCTAATCCAAGGAAGTTGGAATTTTGATAAGTGGTAGTGGATATGATGCTTTACTATTAATATTTCTTCCCAATTACATTTGAGGTAGGTGAGTTCATCACACATATGAGGAATATCTGAGGAATTCCATTAAACTGAAAGTCTATTTAATCATTTACTTCCTTTTTTGGGGGGTGGAAATTCCAAAAAAAAATGGGAAATTTAAATATGTGAGTATGTCATGAAATTACTGTGCTTGTGGCTACTCTATTGTGTTGATGGTAGTGAGTCCATTCTGCTATGCAGAGATACAGTACCATGGCCAAATCGTACCCAGAGGTTTGTCCCCATCACTTGGAGACTGGCCAGGTGTTAAAGGCACAGTCAACTCTCGTGTTGAAACACTCCTCATATGTCAGGTTTAATTACCTATGTGCCATTATATTAAATTATTGAAAGGACATAGGACTTTGGCTTTTTCTTTCTCTTCTCTCTCTTTTTTTCTATTGCAGCATTTGCACAATAAGGTGTTTAGTCACATTCTCTTAAAGTGGAATTTTTTCTTTTGGAAAAAACAATAAAGCTTTCCCCAAACATCTGAAATTTACAAGAAATATTTTTCCTAATACCTTCTCATATTCAGTTAGTATGGAATCAACCTGGTTTTGTGATAAATGCAGTGGTATGTATGTGTGTACACACTTAATGCTAGACACATTGGAAGTCAGAAGCCTCAACAGCAGGTGACCTTTTTTTCCCCAGCTTTATGTCCTACAGCTGGGATGATGGTCTTTATCCCAAGACATGTTTTTTATGAAAGTAACTGCGTGGGCTATGAGAAGCCACACTCAGAAATGTTAGCCAAACTCAGAAAAGTTTGGTCAGAAGTTGAGATTTTTGTGGTTTGGGGAGAAGAGAAAGAGGATCAATGTGTGCTAAAGAGAATGGAGTTGGATGGGACCATGTTTATAAATGGAAAAAGTAATGCTTCAACAAATAGCTCTCTACCTAGATCATTCTGCCGGAAGTTGTACATTTGGGAATTCAAATTTTGGGGATTTTGATGGCTTTTTGGTTCTTCTGGAGAGTCTTTTAACTAATTAACACCTCACACCTTAACACACCTAATAGTGAATACTCAGCTTAGGGCCCTTTGAGCCTAGAGATTCCTGAGAAGGATCTAAGAAGGACTGGTCTAGTTTGTTGGTGGGAATGCATGGCATTAAAGACAAGTTTTGTCTATTTTTCTGTTTTTCTAGCCCTAGCCCTAAGAAAGTCCAAGGAAATTCTTCATAGTTGCACCCTTAGCATGGCAGGGTCACCAATACAGAGAAATGGCTTCTGGTAAACAAGATATCATAGCAGTTGGTGTAACAGGATGGAAGTAGTTGTGAGTGCTGGAATTAGCCATCACAGCTTAAAACAAAAGACTCTAAGATTCCATAGACTCAGGGGACCGTGAACTGTTGTGTTCAGCCACCATTTCCAGTCTTACAGAGAGGCAGCCTTTACTACTGCTCTTGTCCACCCCTTTTCCCCAGGCTAAATAAGGGGAGGACTTCGAGGGAGGAGGTAACCTTGGAAGAGGGTTATGGTTTCTGAAGAGAGTCTTTTCCTTCCACTTTCCTCATTTTGGGTGGAAGATCTCATGACCCTTTCTGAAGTTGAGAGAGAAAGGACTCAAGAGAATCATGTATAAAGATTGGGCAGGTAATGGTGGTGGCATGGAACAGTTCCCCTCTCCACCAAGTCTCCCTGTAAGTTGGGACTGATGCTCATCTCTTCTCTGGAAGATACTGAATTACCAGACCATCAGAGCCCTGATGCCATCTTGATTGTGGAGGAAGATGGCCAGGCATCTTGCTGTGCCCCACCCAAAGAACCCATTTGAGCATAGGGACTCTAGTAACAAGAGGCTGGGGCAGGGGCTGGGTAAGTGGTGGGAGGAAGAGGTCAGTGTCCAAGCCAGATCTCTAAAACCAATATGATGAATATGCAGGAAGAAGGGCACTATGGAGAACCATCAACTCCACTCAGAGTCAGCATTTGCATGCCTGCCTCACAGAGGGAACCAACAGTAAGTTCAGTGTTAACCTGAGGAGCAGAGAAAGCCAATCCAGTGGGGCCTTCAACTTCCCTACGATGCCATCTATGGAGAGACTGTGGCCTTTCCTATGCCTCCTCCAGCCCAACCCTAGAAGGGAAGTGTAGGGAGGAAGAGAAAGAGAGAAGCTGGTAGACCTACCCCCAGCCATGGCAACTGCCACCACCATTTTAGCTTGCTTTGGGGGCTATGGGATGGAAAGAGGACCTTGAATTGAACATGAGATTGAAGTTTTAAAATGAATAGGAAAGAGTTTTTAAGGACTTGAAAGAACCCTTCTAATAACTGAAAGAGACTGAAACACTGTGGAATCTGAGTGAGTTCAGTTATTAGCGGTAACTGGAGTACCCAGGGGCAAGGGGATCTGAGATGGCATAGTTGGGAGGGAGCAGTTGTGGGAAATATAAAACTCACTTGTTTGTACTCCAGCAACTTAAGACTGCTTAATTATCCAATTACATTATCATAGAATGTAATCTATCCCATTCTTCCAGGGAGCCACTAGAGAGATTGTTTATGACACCATGGATAGGTTATGGAGGCTTCTTTTACAATTTCATGGTATAGAATAATAACAGGCACAAACATTGTCAAGATCTTACATTATTTTTAATTCTTACAAGAGTCTGGCAAGACATAGCTATGGTTATCATTTCAACCTTACAGAAAAGGAAGCCAAGGCTCTGTGAGGTAGAGAAACTTGTTCCAGGTCTCACAGATATTAAGTCTGTGTGTCTTTGGTAGGGTAGGGGTGGGGGAGGGCAGAACTTTTTCCTCTCTATTTTCTTTATGCCTTAAACCTGCAACCCCCAGTATCCCAAATTTCCAAAAAACAAACAATGATTTAAGAATACGTTGATCTGGTTGCATGGGGCCAGTGTTAAAACTAAGTTAAGGTGGTTCAACCCTGCATTGTTCTGCAGTGAAAGCAACCACCACATCTCCTGTGCTAGGGACACATATTTCAGTTGAAAGTCAGAAGGATCTAAGAAACAACAGTAGATTTGAGGGGATTGTCTTGGCATACCTTCTAGATGGCAGGTTTAGGTTTCTTACTCTTCAAAACCTACATTTTAGAAACCCTAAATTTTAGTTTTCTATTGTTGCTTTGATAAATTATCATAGTGTCTTCAAACATAAACTTACTATCTTACAGTTCTAGAGGTCTGTAGTCTGAAATGTGTCTCGCTTCGCTAAAATCAAGGTATTGGCAGGGCCATGTTCCTTTTTGGAGGTTCTAGAGGAAAATCCTTTTTCTTGCCCCTTTCAGCTTCTAGAATCTGCTGCATTCTTTGGATCACAGCCCCTTCTGTTTTCAAAGTCCAGCAACAGCCAGTGGAGTCCTTCTCGTCTCACACCACCTTTAACTTTTAGTTTTTACCCTGCCCCATTCTAAATCTTCTGTCTCCCTCTTCCATATTTAAGGATCCTTTTGATTAAATTGGGTTCACCCAGATAATCCAAGATAATCTTCCTATTTTAAAGTCAGTTGATTAGTAATCTTAATTCCCCTTTGCCATGGAACCTAACATATTCACCGGTTCTGGGGAATAGGACATAAAGACCTTTGGATACCATTATTCTATCATATCCTGGTTTTAGAACTAGGTCATTGTTGTAGCGATGATTTTTTTTCCCATTCCAGATGAATTGTATTAGATTCTTTAAATACAAATATAATTTGTTACCAATATGAACAGTCCACTGGATTAAGATTTAGGATTTTGATAGTAGTGTTAATAAAAAAACAATTAGTTTATGGATTTTGTGAACATTTCATTTCTAACTGCATCTGCATTTTTACATGATATACTTTTTATACATTAATATATAGAGCTTTAATAGAAAATTAAACTAAAATATCCTTAGAGTTTACCTCATAATAGTTGAATCTACCTCTTTACAGATTTGGAAACTGAGACTTAGGGGGATTACTGACTTCCACAAATCATAAAGCAAATTGGTGGAGAATTGGTACCAACATCTTTCAACTTTTTATGACCTCAACTTAATAAGATTTAAAAAGAAGGAGATTCAGATTTCTGGATTTTATTCTTAGTATATCCTTCACAAGAACTGAAGAATGACTTTCAGGTTCTCACAACATTCTTGTGCATTTGATTTGGTTCTGAGTAGAAAGTACTTCTGAAAACTCTCTGGGAAAATTGATTCAGCTGATCTGTTTTGGGCAGATATCCTCTACTGTCTTCACCGTTAAAAGTCTAAAACTTTATAAATTATAATTGGAAAGAAGAGATGATGCTCCAGACAGAGGAAGATTTTTTTTGTGGTTAAAGATGTGGGTCTTCCTTTTTTTTTTCTTTGAGAGGTATTTTGATGAGTCCTGGTGGCTAGTGTGTAAGACCAATTATTTATTTTACCTGCTTTCAACTTAATTGAATAAGTTTCATTAGAAGAATGCAGCAATGACCGGGGTCATTACCTGTGTTCCTGTATGTATTGTCAGAGGAAAGGAGTTTCCAGCCTGTATGGCAATGCAAGATGTTAAAATAAGAATAAAGCCCACAGTTTCCTCAGTGGTGCATATATTAAAGAGTAATTTCCAGGCAAGCCCACATCATAGAGAATGAACTACTGTACGGTTTCATGGATAGCAAGACCAGCTTATGGAATATTTTCCATTGTATAAAGCCTGTTAAAAGCCAGAAGAGGGAAATAGCATTCTCCACTGACATTGGGATCAACTGAGGATGGGGTGGGTTTAGTGGCATTAAATAAAATTTAAAAAGTTGGAATCATAATTTTAAAAAATCCTGGATGTGGATATTAGATATTTATTTAGATAAAATGAAAACTTTCCTCCAGATATTTTTGTTGTTCTGAACTTCAAGAAAAGTCTGGAGAAACCAAACTGTGACTTACGTCCTTTAACAACTATGCCTAATATGTTATTTTCTTTGAAAAAAATCTGCTTTCTTACAAGGTACAAAACATTGCTCTGAGGCTTTTTATGGACATAAAAGCTCAACTTTGTGTTTATCTGATTATGTCTTAGATCCTTCTGAACTCTTATTCATGGTTCCAGTTTTGACAGTTGAAAATGACTTGAACATTTTAAAACATTTTTAAACATTTAAAGCATTTAAAGTAGATGACTAAGGTAGATTATTTGTCTTGTTCCTATAAGGATCTTGATACTATGACCCTCGAGGGACTGTCTTTGTAGTTTTCTTCAAGCGCTCTTCTTCTTTTATAATTTGGGTGTTTTCCTTCATAAACTATTCTGTTTCTATCTTCCAGAAGTGTATCATTGGTGGTACAAACAAAAGCATTGTTTGCTTTAGATGGCTGGCTCGACCTACATCAGAATTTTAACTTTCACTATTAAAAGTCTTTATTAAAAGAGGAATTTAGCTGAGAATATTTATACACAAATCTCTGAGGCTTTGGAATGAGGGAGTTCATTCTCCATATTTATAAATACTTGCATTTATTGGGAAGCTAAGTTGCTCTACGAAACATATGTTTTCTTGAACAAGATAGAAGTTTATTTCTCTAATAAGTAACATTCCATAACTAGGCTGTTTCTTCTGAATCAGGTAAGTGGCTCCGATCCATAAAGTAATTCAGGGATACAGTTTCCTTTTGTCTTCCTTTTGGCCATCCTTTAGGATGTTGTTTTGTCCCTTTGATTAAACTGGCCCACTACCACATCCCCCTTCTGTCCCATAGGAAGGGGGAAAAAGATAGTGGGGGGCAAGCAGTTTGCTTTTAAGGAAGTTATCTGTAAGTTGCACATATCACTTCTACTTTTATCCCATTGGCCTGTTAGCGATATAGGTATACCCAGCTGGGAAATGTAGTCTGTATCTAGGTAGTTATGTGCTCAGCTTAAAGTTTAGGAGATTCTTATTAGTAAAATGAAGAAAAAGAGACTGTAAGTTTTGTTAAGGTTAAAATAGTTAGTCACAGAATATATTCTTAACTGGAGAAGGAATCAAAGTATTTTGTGATCTGAGGGAGTTAAACATGACTCTGATATGTTTTTAGGTTCCCACTGTTTGATCTGGTAAGGGCTACTGATGAGAATATGGCTCATGTGCTATTAGGTCCTATTCCAATACCTGTATGAACCAGTTAACTTCAAAATTATGTTTCACAGGCATGAACCACACTTTGCATCCTGACTTGCAAATTCATACCATATGTGAAATACAGAGAAACCCCAAACAAGGACAATCCAGGATATCTAGAGTAACTACCGTGTACCATACATGGTGGGAAGGAATCTGATGGACTGTCTTAGGTGAGCATTTGGAGGGTGTCAGGTGCATAACTGCACTAAAATAGGAGCCTCTGTAGATGTGGGGATAGTGGCCTCTAGTCAGCAAGGAGCTCCCTTTCTTACAAGGGAGGCAATTCCATTTTCAGGCTGCTTTTGTTGTTTGAAAAATTCTTATGTTAAGCCCAAATCCAATTCTTCTCTGATGCATTTCCTAGTCAGTCCGATTTCTCCCTCAGGAGCTAGAAAGAGTAAGTGAAATACTCATGTGACAGCTCTTGACATAGTTGAAGGGAGTTATATGGATGTCTCCTCCCACACTCCCACCATAGTAGTGAGCCCTGACATTTATTGAGTGCTTACCATGTGCCAGACACTGTTCTAAGCACTTTACATGTATTAACTAATATAATTCTCACTAGGTTTATGAAGTGGTGGATATCTACCCTATTTTCACAGATGAGGAGATTGAGGGACAGGCAGGTTAAATAACGTGCTCAGATTCACATAGCAAATAAGTGGTATGTCCTGATTTGGCAGTGTTCCGTTTAAAATGTTGTTCCTAGATTACAACATTGGTTACAATACTAGGGGCACTGTGGTCCACTATAGTGGACTGTTTTACCTCCATTTTTCTGGAGGCTGTATTTCTATGAATATAATCATCAGGGGAATTTTCTTTCTGGGGAAAAAAAAAACCCAACATGTTCCATTGACAGCAGTTCAGCAAGTTGTCTTTGTGTTCCAGATGCTGTGCTTCTGAATTTGGGAGGATCTGATGGGTTGAATGGAGCCAGGCTTGATATGGCAGCGGCATTCAGTTTAATATGATATATAAAGGCATTGTATTTTTCTTAAATAGGGGCATAATTGGTAAAAAAAAAAAAATACTAGTTAAGATTTTCTTAATAGCTGTGTGAAACAATAGAGGTAAATTGGGATTAAGAGAATGACTAGAAGTTTCCAGAATTTGGTGCTAAGTCTAGGAGGTAATATAGCACTGCCATTAAAAGGGTAGGCCCTAGAATTGGACTGCCAGAGTTGGAGTCCCGATTCTCTACTTACTAGCTCTGTGATATCAGGCATGCAGCTTAATCTCTTTGACCCTCCTTCAGCTTCATTATTGTAGTAGAACCCACCTCATAAGGTGGTTGGGAGGATTAAATGAGAGGAGTCATGTAGAGTGCTTAGCTAAGTAAGCTAAGCACATAGTAGGCAGTCAATAAATGTTAGTTATTATAATTTGGAAATGGAAAAGATAAAATCTGAGACTAGTATTGAGGTACAAATAGTCAGGACTTTTCAAAGACATAAAGGAATAAAGGAATCATTAAATAAAAATAATTCTTAAGATTTTGGTCACAGAGGACTTTGAAGAGAGTGGTATCTTTGAGTCATGGAGCAAAACCTGTCTTGTGGCTGTTGTGTATAACCTGATTAAGGTTGGGGTGTTCACCTTTCTAAAGTGATGGGAACTCCACTGTCTCTGCTCACGGTCTTTGGAGTTGTAGAGATTGGTTATCATTGTTTTTTCTCTGATTTCTTGCAGCATTACAAAGAAAAATGCACAGAAACTTTGATTTTAATTGATATAGTCAGTTATTAAAAAAGAAAAAACAAACCTGCCCATCCCTACCAAAAAAGTTCTGTAAACCAACCAGCAGTGTTTCTAATTGTTACCCTCTTTACTCCTTCTTGACAAGACAATTGCACAGGTTTTGCTAGAGGGTCAAGTTTGTGCAAAGATGGGTTTCAACTTCCTCAAATTCTAGAGTAAAAGAGTGAGCTATATGTGAAAGTTCAACTCAGTTCAGTGAATGATTTTTAAGTACTTACTGCTTATGACACAGTGCTGTGTGCTCGGCTTTGATTATTCTCTTGTCTAAAAATCTCATAATAATGAACTTTTTTCTTGCTAAAAGTTGATTGAAATTTTAGAAAAAGCTCCCATAACCTCCACCTTGGCATTTACTCAGCCTTAAGGGACACTTAAAACTTGATAAAGACGTCTATTAGAAATAGCTTCCTCATTAATTTAGCTAAACCTTTCACATTTCAATTTCCCTTTACAATTCAACTAAATCTTTGCTTTTATTAAACAGAGACCTCTCACAGCTAATTACTTCCGACTCCTTTTTTTCTCCTGGAATTAGGCTCATTTTGGGAAAGTTTGTGAGTATAAACAAAATGTGAATGAAAACTTGGCTCAAAGTATTAAAAAAATCATGTCTGACTCAGACTCAGGTTTACTGTGTGTTTAAATTTGTTTTCCTTGTTAGATTGTAAATTGCTTAAAAGGAAGAACTCATTCAAACCTCTCAGTTTGTGGTCTCT
This sequence comes from Orcinus orca, assembly GCF_937001465.1. Classification (NCBI taxonomy): domain Eukaryota; kingdom Metazoa; phylum Chordata; class Mammalia; order Artiodactyla; family Delphinidae; genus Orcinus; species Orcinus orca. Next base: position 83,233,805 of record NC_064565.1, read on the forward strand.
AAAAGAGAGCGTATAATGCTCTGTAAAAATGGAGACCTTGAGCTGTGTGTCACTTCTCCAGTTGCAAACCATTCAGAAGAGGACTTGGAGAAATGGTGGAGCACAAGATGGAAAAAAGCCTTGGTCTCTTAACCACCATGTGGAAGCTTATCTTCTGACACTTAATGATTGGAGATTGGCTGCCTGGCAACTGCTGACCAGGCTTGACATTTAAAACAGACATAGCTGTGTGGCTGACAGGGTCTTGGTGCTCCAGCCTGGTGTCAGGCCTGAGCCTCTGAGGTGGGAGAGCCAAGTTCAGGACATTAGACCACCAGAGACCTCCTGGCCCCATGTAATATCAATTGGCAAGAGCTCTCCCAGAGATCTCCATCTCAATACTAAGACTCAGCTCCACCCAACAGCCAGCAAGCTCCAGTGCTGGATACCCCATGCCAAACAACTGGCAAGACAGGAACAAAAACCCACCCATTAACAGAGAGGCTGCTTAAAATCATAATAAGGTCACAGACACCCCCAAACACATCACTGGAGGTGGCCCTGCCCACCAGAAAGATAAGATCCAGCCCCACCCATCAGAACACAGGCACCACTCCCTGCCACCAGGAAGCCTACACAAGCCACTGAGCCAACCTCACCCACTGGTAGCAGACACCAAAAACAACGGGAACTACAAACCTGCAGGCTGAGAAAAGGAGACCCCAAACACATTAAGTTAAACAAAATGAGAAGACAGAAATATGCAGCAGATGAAGGAGCAAGGTAAAAACCCACCAAACCACACAAATGAAGAGGAAATAGGCAGTCTACCTGAAAAAGAATTCAGAGTAATGATAGTAAACATGATCCAAAAGCTTGGAAATAGAATGGAGAAAATACAAGAAACATTTAACAAGGACCTAGAAGAACTAAAGAGCAAACACACAATAAGGAACAATACAATAAATGAAATAAAAAATTCTCTAGAAGGAATCAATAGCACAATAACTGAGGCAGAAGAACAGATAAGTGACCTGGAAGATAAAATAGTGGAAATAACTATTGCAGAGCAGAATAAAGAAAAAAGAATGAAAAGAATTGAGGACAGTCTCAGAGACCTCTGGGACAACATTAAACACAGCAACATTCAAACGTTAAGGGTTCCCAGAATAAGAAGAGAAAAAGGGTCTGAGAAAATATTTGAAGAGATTATAGTTGAAACTTCCCTAACACGGGAAAGGAAATAGTCAGTCAAGTCCAGAAAGTGCAGAGAGTCCTATACAGGATAAATCCAAGGAGAAACACACCAAGACACATATTAATCAAACTATCAAAAATTAAATACAAAGAAAAAATATTAAAAACAGCAAGGGAAAAGCAGCAAATAACATATGAGGGAATCCCCATAAGGTCAACAGCTCACCCTTCAGCAGAAACTCTGCAAGCCAGAAAGGAGTGGCAGGATATATTTAAAGTGATGAAAGGGAAACACCTACAACCAAGATTACCCTCCCCAGGAAGGATCTCATTCACATTCGATGGAGAAATTAAAACCTTTACAGACAAGTAAAAGTTAAGAGCATTCAGCACCACCAAACCAGCTTTACAACAAATGCTAAAGGAGCTTCTCTAGGCAGGAAACATAAGAGAAGCAAAGGCCTACAAAAACAAACCCAAAACAATTAAGAAAATGGTAATAGGAATATACATATTGATCTTACCTTAAATGTAAATGGATTAAATGCTCCAATCAAAAGACATAGACTTGCTGAATGGATACAAAAACAAAACCTGTATATATGTTGTCTACAGAGACCCACTTCAGACCTAGGGACACTTACAGACTGAAAGTGAGGGGATGGAAAAAGATATTCCATGCAAATGGAAATCAAAAGAAAGCTGGAGTAGCAATTCTCATTTTAGACAAAATAGACTTTAAATTAAGACTATTACAAGAGACAAAGAAGGACACTACATAATGATCAAGGGATCAATCCAAGAAGAAGATATGACAATTGTATATATTTATGCGTCCAACATAGGAGCACCTCAATACATAAGGCAAATGCTAACAACCATAAAAGGGGAAATCGACAGTAACACGATCATAGTAGGGGACTTTAACACCCCGCTTTCACCAATGGACAATCATCCAAAATGAAAATAAATAAGAAACACAAGCTTTAGATGACACATTAAACAAGATGAACTTAATTGATATTTATAGGATATTCCATCCAAAAACAACAGAATACACTTTCTTCTTATGTGCTCATGGAACATTCCCCAGGATAGATCATATCTTGGGTCACAAATCAAGCCTTGGTAAATTTAAGAAAATTGAGATTGTATCAAGTATCTTTTCCAACAACAGTGCTATGAGACTAGGTATCAATTACAGGAAAAAATATGCAAAAAATACAAACACATGGACGCTAAACAGTACACTACTAAATAACCAAGAGATCACAGAAGAAATCAAAGAGGAAATCAAAAAATACCTAGAAACAAATGACAATGAAAACATGATGACCCAAAACCTATGGGATGCAGCAAAAGCAGTTCTAAGAGGGAAGTTTATAGCAATGAAATCCTACCTCAAGAAACAAGAAAAATCTCAAATAAACAACCTAACCTTACACCTAAAGCAATTAGAGAAAGAAAAACAAAAAGAAAACCCAAAATCAGGAGAAGAAAAGAAATCATAAAGATCAGATCAGAAATAAATGAAAAAGAAATGAAGGAAACAATAGCAAAGATCAAAAAAACTAAAAGCTGGTTCATTGAGAAGATAAACAAAATTGATAAACCATTAGCCAGACTCATCATGAAAAAAGGGAGAAGACTCAAGTCAATAGAATTAGAAATGAAAAAGGAGAAGTAACAACTGACACTGCAGAAATACAAAGGATCATGAGAGATTACTAAAAGAAACTATATGCCAATAAAATGGACAACCTGGAAGAAATAGACAAATTCTTAGAACAGCACAACCTTCCAAGACTGAAACAGTAAGAAATAGACAATATAAACAGACAAATCACAAGCACTGAAATTGAGACTGTGATTAAAAATCTTCCAACAAACAAAAGCCCAGGACCAGATGGCTTCACAGGCGAATTCTATCAAACATTTAGAGAAGAGCTAACACCTATCCTTCTCAAACTCTTCCACAGTATAGCAGAGGAACACTTCCAAACTCATTCTATGAGGCCACCATCACCCTGATACCAAAACCAGACAAAGATGTCACAAAAAAAGAAAACTACAGGCCAATATCTCTGATGAACATAGATACAAAAATCCTCAACAAAATACTGGCAAACGGAATCCAACAACACATTAAAAGGATCATAAACCATGATCAAGTGGGATTTATCCCAGGGATGCAAAGATTCTTCAATATATGCAAATCAATCCATGTGATACACCATATTAACAAATTGAAGAAGAAAAACCATATGACCATCTCAGTAGATGCAGAGAAAGCTTTTGACAAAATTCAACACCCATTTATGATAAAAACTCTCCAGGAAGTGGGCATAGAGGGAACCTACCTCAACATAATAAAGACCATATATGACAAACCCACAGCAAGCATCATTCTCAATGGTGAAAAAGTGAAAGCATTTCCACTAAGATCAGGAATAAGACAAGGTTGCCCACTCTCACCACTATTATTCAACGTAGTTTTGGAAGTTTTAGCCATGGCAATCAGAGAAGAAAAAGAAATAAAATAAATCCAAATTGGAAAAGAAGGAAAACTGTCACTGTTTACAGATGACATGGTACTACACATAGAGAATCCTAAAGATGCTACCAGAAAACTACTAGAGCTAATCAATGAATTTGGTAGAGTAGCAGGATACAAAATTAATGCACAGAAGTCTCTTGTATTCCTATACACTAATGATGAAAAATCTGAAAGAGAAATTAAGGAAACACTCCCATTTACCACTACCACAAAAAGAATAAAATACCTAGGAATAAGCCTACCCAAGGAGACAAAAGACCTGTATGCAGAAAACTGTAGGACACTGATGAAAGAAACTAAAGATGATACAACAGATGGAGATATATACCATGTTCTTGGATTGAAAGAATCACTATTGTGAAAATGACTATACTACCCAAAGCAATCTACAGATTCAATGCAATCCCTAGCAAACTACCAATGGCATTTTTCACAGAACTAGAACAAAATGTTTCACAATATGTATGGAGGTACAAAAGATCCCCAATAGCCAAAGCAATCTTGAGAAAGATAAATGGAGCTGGAGGAATCAGGCTCCCTGACTTCAGACTATACTACAAAGCTACAGTAATCAAGACGGTATTTTATGAGACTTCCCTGGTGGCGCAGTGGTTAAGAATCTGGCTGCTAATGCAGGGGATACAGGTTCCCTTCCTGGGCAGGGAAGATCCCACATGGAACAGAGCAGCTAAGCCCATGCACCACAACTACTGAGCCTGCGCTCTAGAGCCCATGAGTCACAGCTACTGAGCACGAGTGCCACAACTACTTAAGCCCACGTGCCTAGAGCCTGTGCTCCGCAACAAGAGAAGCCACCACAATGAGAAGCCCGTGCACCTCAATGAAGAGTAGACCCCACTTGCTGCAAGTAGGGAAAGCCTGCGTACAGCAATGAAAACCCAACACAGCCAAAAATAAATTAAAAAAAAAAAAGAAGTATGGTACTGGCACAAAAATAGAAATGTAGATCAATGTAACAGGATAGAAAGCCCAGCGATAAACCCAAGCACATATGGTCACCTTATCTTTGATAGAGGAGGCAAGAATATACAATGGAGAAAAGGCAGCCTCTTCAATAAGTGGGGTTGGGAACACTGGACAGCTACATGTAAAAGAATGAAATTAGAACACTCCCTCTCACCATACACAAAAATAAACTCAAAATGGATTAAAGACCTAAGTGTAAGGCCAGACACTATAAAACGCTCAGAGGAAAACATAGGCAGAACACTCTATGACATAAATTATAGCAAGATCCTTTTTTACCCACCTCCTACAGAAATGGCAATAAAAACAAAAATAAACAAATGGGACCTAAAGAAGCTTAAAAGCTTTTGCACAGCAAAGGAAACCATAAACAAGATGAAAAGACAACCCTCAGAATGGGAGAAAATATTTGCAAATGAATCAACAGAAAAAGGATTAATCTCCAAAATTTATAAACAGCTCATGCAGCTCAATATTAAAGAAACAAACAACCCAATCCAGAAATGGGCAGAAGACCTAAACAGACATTTCTCCAAAGAAGATATACAGACTACCAACAAACACATGAAAGGATGCTCAACATCACTAATCATTAGAGAAATGCAATCAAAACTACAATGAGGTATCACCTCACACCAGTTAGAATGGCCATCATCAAAAAATCTACAAATAATAAATGTTGGAGAGGGTGTGGAGAAAAGGGAACCCTCTTGCAATGTTGGTGGGAATGTAAATTGATACAGCCACTGTGGAGAACAGTATGGAAGTTCCTTAAAAAACTAAAAAATAGAACTACCATATGACCCAGCAATCCCACTACTGGGCATATACCCTGAGAAAATCATAATTCAAAAAGACACATGCACGCCAATGTTCATTGAAGTACTATTTACAATAGCCAGGACATGGAAGCAACCTAAATGTCCATCGACAGATGAATGGATAAAGAAGATGTGGCACATATACACAATGGAATATTACTCAGCCATAAAAAGAAATGAAATTGAGTTATTTGTAGTGAGGTGGATGGACCTAGAGTCTGTCATACAGAGTGAAGTAAGTCAGAAAGAGAAAAACAAATACCGTATGCTAACACATATATATGGAATCTAAAAAAAAAATCGTTCTGATGAACCTAAGGGCAGGACAGGAATAAATACGCAGACAGAGAATGGACTTGAGGACATGGAGAGGGGGAAGGGTAAGCTGGGATGAAGTTAGAGTAGCATTGACATATATACACTACCAAATGTAAAATGGATGGCTAGTGGGAAGCTGCTGCACAGCGCAGGGAGATCAGCGTGATGCTTTGTGACCACCTAGAGGGGTGGGATAGGGAGGGTGGGAGGGAGGCTCAAGAGGGAGGGGATATGGGGATACATGTGTACATATAGCTGATTCACTTTGTTATACAGCAGAAGCTAACACAACATTGTAAAGCAATTATACTCCCATAAAGTTGTTAAAAAAAATGGGACCTTAAATAAATAATGACCAATATCAAAATAAATCCTGAAAAGTAAGAAGAGATGTGAACCATAAAATTGGCAGCTATTACTCAATTTGTTGTGAGTAATAGTATGGTTAAGGGGCAATGCTATCTATTTTTTTCTGCAGGCTTTTCTGCTAAGGCTGCTGAGAATCCGAGGAGCATCCCTCTGGTCTTCTTTCTTAGGTATTAAGAAGGGTTCTTATGAGTGAGGTGCAAGTGGATATAAAGGATGTAACATTTTTGGCCTCTCTCTCTCTCTTTTTTTTTTTTGCGGTACGCAGGCCTCTCACTGTTGTGGCCTCTCCCGTTGCGGAGCACAGGCTCTGGACACACAGGCTCAGCGGCCATGGCTCACGGGCCTAGCCACTCCATGGCATGTGGGATCTTCCCGGACCGGGGCACGAACCTGTGTCCCCTGCATCGGCAGGCGGACTCTCAACCACTGCGCCACCAGGGAAGCCCTGGCCTGTCTCTTTATACTCCTTAGATTTAAACACAGCCTCCTTTGTTATTATTATTTTTGGTATTACGTTGTTTTGTTTTTAAAATTGAGATATAATTGACACGTAACATTATACTTGTTTCAGGTGTACAGCATAATTCTTTGATATGTGTATATATTGTGAAATGATCACCCAAGAAGTTTAGTTAACATTCATCACCACATATAGTTACAAATTTTCTCTTTCTTATGAGAACTTTTAAGATCTCTTAGCAACTTTGAAATATACAATATTCTTAACTATAGTCACCATTACATCCCCCTGACATTTATTTTATAACTTAAAAGTTTGTGCCTTTGACCACCTTCATCCATTCTCCGCATTCCATATCAGCCCCCCACCCCTGCTCCTACCTCTGGCAACCCCCAGTGTAATCTATTCTCTGTATCCGTGAGTTCAGGTTTTTTGTTTGTTTGTTCTATTCCACATATAAGTGAGATCATATGGTGTTTGTCTTTCTCTGTCTGACTTATTTCACTTAGCATAATACCCTCTAGGTCCATTCATGTTGTAATAAATGACAGGAACACCCTTTTTATGGCTGAATAATATTCTGTGGCATATATACCACAAATTCTCTATCCATTCATCCATTGATGGGCACTTAGGGTGTTTGTATATCTTAGCTACTGTAAATAATGCTGCAATGAACACGAGGGTGTAGATAGCTTTTCGAGTTAGTGTTTTTGGTTCCTTTGGATAAAAATACCCAGATGTGGAATTGCTGGATCTGCAGCTTCCTTTATTAAGGCCTCTGAAAGAATTGGAATTTTGGCTGGAATCCTTGTGCAAACCAATCATGGATTCAATATGAACTGGAGATAATGTATTGCAGCAGCTATGTGGGGGCCCAATCCTAGCCCCCACCCCCAATAAACGTAATTGAGGAGCCAGTGTTCTTGGAAGTTTAAAAGCTGTAAGCCTTTTCAGTAGAACATATAGGCAGTATTCCCTAAGTTTATCAGCTATAACCTTGATTTTGACAAGAAGGAACTAAATTAGAAAATATTCTATAAACACTGGGGGGACTTCCCTGGTGGAACAGTGGTTAAGAATCCACCTGCTGGGCTTCCCTGGTGGCGCAGTGGTTGAGAGACCGCCTGCCGATGGCAGGGGACACGGGTTCGTGCCCCGGTCCGGGAAGATCCCACATGCCGCGGAGCGGCTGGGCCCGTGAGCCATGGCCACTGAGCCTGTGCATCCAGAGCCTGTGCTCCGCAACAGGAGAGGCCACAACAGTGAGAGGCCCGCATACCGCCAAAAAAAAAAAAAAAAAAAAAAAAAGAATCCACCTGCCAATGCAGAGGACATGGGTTTGATCCCTGGTCCGGGAAGATCCCACGTGCCGTGGAGCACCTAAGCCTGTGCGCCACAACTACTGAGCCTGCGCTCTAGAGCCCACGAGCTACAACTACTGAGCCCGTGTGCTGCAACTACTGGAGTCCGCGGACCTAGAGCCTGTGCTCTGCAACAAGAGAAGCCACCGCAAGGAGAAGCCCGTGCACTGCAATGAAGAGTGGCCCCCTGCTCACCTCAACTAGAGAAAGCCTGCACGCAGCAATGAAGACCCAACGCAGCCAAAAAAATAAAATAAAACAAAACCAGCAAGGAAAGTGTATTTATATATATAACAAAAATTGGGAAATGTTTACATTACCCTTGGTTTATTCTTTTTTAGTCTCATCTCACCAACTCTGAAGAGAGAGACACCACATATTAGACTTTGTGTCCTCTATAGCTCCTACTAAGTGTCAGGCATGTACTTGATTTATTTCTCTCCTGAGATTGAATCGATGACTTATTTTCTTCCATATTCCTGGAAGGATCCTTTATCTGAGTTAATGCAGTCTACCATTTCTAGGTTCACTTTCCTTAGTAGGAACTTAAATCTTTGGGAGACAGCTTGGGCAGGGAAGGGAACACAGACTTCAGAATTTGATCTGGGATCCTGGAATCTCAGCTTTGCTACTTACTGTGTGATCATGAGCAAATTTTTCTGAGCCTCGGTTTCTTCGTTGGTAAAATGGTATTTATAATGGCTGTTCTGCTAATTTGCTGTAAGGCCTGGAGGTGAGGAATATAATAAATATATCTATAGATATATTTGAGATATATTTTAGGCTGTATGTAAAAAAGAGAGGACTTGGCGATCCATTTCACTAGCAGCTCCTCTAATAAAAATACTGCCTATTGGCCAGTAATGGAAAGTCTATAACTGTACAGAAAATTTTAAGACATGGTTTATATACATTCCCAGTAGCTGTGGTCAGTATTTCCTTCTGAGTGGTTTTTCACGCACCCTCCCAACAGCAGTGTACTAGTGTTTTAAGAAGCAGTCCTATTGGCTGCCACCATCTCTTAATCAAACCATGTAGGACATTCATTCAGTCACATTATCCTTCTGTTATCTGAAGATGCCTTCCCTGCAGTCCCTTAGGTTAATGTGTGTAAATGTGGGCCATGTCTGGCATCTGAGGTCTGTCATCTACCTGTATCTCATTCTGTGAGCTACAACTAAAATAAAAACAATGTTAAATCTTTAGGTAATTATACATAAAGGAATTTCTTAGTTATGACAGATCTTGACTCTTTCATTCAAATACTGAGAAATTGAGTTGATACATAATAACACATATGCCAGGGCCGGGAAGGATGTGGACCTCGTATCTCATTATTCAATGTTTTATATTATTAATTCATTAGATATATGTTTAATGTCTCTGTCGTGGAGCCAAGGCCATTGAAATTTGACTCTGCTAACAGCCTTTTTGGCAATGTTCATCAAATTTTTTTTCATGCCATAGTACACTTGGCAAACTTACTTTTAATGATTGATTCATTCATCTGTTCATTGATGCTTCTGTTATTGTGCCAAGACTATACTTTGTAATACGGAAATTCAAAAGTGACGCAGACATACTTTATACCCAATGTATTAAAATTATAATCCCAAATAGAAAGTAGTTGCTGTAAAAGGGTATAGATCTGAGCTAGATGCTTAAAAATGCTTATTGAATAAATGAATGCACCCAGGCCTGTATATGTGTTTGCTGGATATTTCTATACCCCCGCCTTTGCTCTCCTCTGTGTTCCCCATCTCATGAATAGCACCACCATTCCCCCAGTTGCCGTTGCTAGCGATCTGGATGTCATCTTTGTCTCCCTCCTTCTCTCTCCCGTCACATGCGATCTATTACCATATTCTCTTTATTCTATCTCCTGAATAGTTGTCACTGCTACTCTGGTTCTGGCTACTTCCGCGTTTAGCTTCTATTACCATGGCACCTTCTTCGCAGGCTGTCTGCCTCCCACCACCTTCTTTTTCCTAATCTATTATCCAGAAAATAGCTAGAGTCATGTTTCTAAAAGGCAAATCTAACTGTATCACGTCCCTCCTTAAAACTCTGTTGACTTCCCAATGCCCCATGAATAAAGTGCAAATCCCTTCAGGTGGCTCAGGAGGCCGGCTACAACATAGACCCCTCCCCCCACCCTTATCTGTCCAGGTCCATCTCCTACCACTTCCTACTCTCACATTCTGTTCTGTGAGATGATACTATATACAAAGCATAGGGCACTGCCCATAGCTGCTCTATATACGTTAGCTATTCTTATTCTCGACGTGCCGTCTCTGGAAGTGGCACAGCTGGAAGAAAATGTTTTTAGTAGCATTAAACAAGGAGGTTGGAAGGGAGAGAAGTTCATAGTTGACAAGAGGATATAATAAATTTGTGTAGGTGCTGGCAATTTGGATAACGGGTAACATGATAGAGATTAAGAAATTATTAAATCCACTAAACTTTTGAATAACCTTTTTTGGGGGGTTGGTTTTTGAAAAATAAGTCAGTGTAGCATATGAAAAAGGACACTGTTGGATCTTAAGTTTGTTTCCTGAGATTATGATCTAGTTTAGAAAAGTTGCCAGATATTCACTTTTTAAGATTTACATTGTTTTCCAAAGTTCCCCAAATGGCCATGGCACTGTTGTTAAGTGTTTGGTTGGCTACAGAATTTCCTTAAATTGTGATTTTTAGTCAATGGAATATGATGACTCACAAGGAATGTAACTGTTTGCTGTTTTAGCTTACTGATCTTTGTGTGGTCAAAAGGCTACATTTCTCTTACTGTCACAGATTATAAAGTGTGTTTGTGTATAAGGGAGGAAATAAAACTTAATTTAGCTAACATTTAACATCTAGCGTGACAAATATTATTAATAACGAGTTTTAATCATTTAGGTCATGCTTTAGAGATGAATAGTGAAAATTTTGTCACTACTGTTTTTCTGTAGCATTGTAATTGGGTTTGAAGATGTTTTTTCATTAGTTTGGAGTAAATAGATCTTTTGAAAATATCAGTATCTCAGTGATATTGCTTTATTTAATGAAACTTTGTGCAAGAGATTGGTTGGTTTATCTGATGTCTGTTGTCGAATTTCTTTGGAATAGTATAAACACTACATAAAGGATTTTCTTATATTGTTGAGATATTTTGATGATCAAAATTACCTTTGAACTCAAAACTTATCAAAACTGACAGTAAAAAAAAAAACAAAACATTTTATTTAATGGCTTTGAATTTTTAAATTGGAATCAAAATTTTAATTTTTGGCTAATTCAACATATATGTTTGATTAAGTAGAATTGTTATCTAGCATAGAATTTAAAAATTCTTATGCCTGGATGATTATGATTTAACAATGAAGTATGGATTTTGGAAAAACGTTTAGTAATGGTAAATAAGATGTTTAGAATAAATCTTTTAAAGCGTCTCACAACTTTACCATGTTAAGCAAACCTTTATAAAAGTATCCACATGGTGATGTGAAATGCATGTTTATGGGCAGAAAATTGATTGCTCTGATCACTTTTATAATTATGTAAATAAGTCCATAATTGAATATTCTAGTCATTGCCATTTGGGTAAAAGCACATACTGAAAGCTGTTGTGCCCCTTTAGGAAGCATATCAAGAAGAGATGGAAACAGAGTGACTTTAACTGTCTTAAAATAATTCTTTAAATGGTTACCACTTTCTTTCAAAAGTTAGGAATCCTATTGAATACATTATAGTTCTTTACACAGGCTGCCAGCTGATTGTGTAATTACGGGCCATATAGCACAAAGCATGACTTATGATGCTGTTGTTACAGTGTGTTTACTAAATAGAATGAAAAATAGAGAATATAGTATCAGCAGTATTGTAGGTAGGATTGTCAGACAAAATACAGGATGCCCAGTTACATTTGCATTTCAACTAACTCAAAAAGGTATATGCACCCCCCGTGTTCATAGCGGCATTATCATACAATAAAATACATTATTTCCAAGACATGGAAACAACCTAAATGTCTATTGATGGGTGAATGGATAAATAAGTTGTGGTATTTTATGTATATCTATATCTATATCTATCTGTATATATTATGGAATATTATTTAGCCATAAAAATGAGGAAATCCTACCATTTGTGACAACATGGATGGAACTTGAAGGCATTATGCTAAGTGAGATAAGTCAGACAGAAAAAGACAAATACTGTATGATCTCACTTACATGTGGAGTCTGAACAAATACCCCTCCCCCCAAACAAACAAACAAACAAAAACTTACCCAAACCAAACTCATAGAAAAAGAGATCAGACTTGTGGTTACCAGAGGTGGAGGGTTGGGGGAGGGGGAATTGGATGAAGGTGGTCAAAAGGTACAAACTGCAGTTACAAGATAATTAAGTACTAGGGATACAATGTACAACATTTATGACTACAGCTAACACTGCTGTATGATATATAGGAAAGTTAAGAGAGTAAATCCTAAGAGTTATTATCACAAATAATTTTTTCCTTATTTTCTTTTTCTTTCTTTTTATTGTATCTATATGAGAAGATGGATGTTAGTTGAACCTATTGTAATTATTTCATAATATATGTAAATCGACCATTATGCTGTACACCTTAAGCTTATACAGTGATGTAGGTCAATTATTTTTCCATCAAACTGGAAAAAATTTTGCATTTCAGATAAGCAACATATAATTTTTCACTATAATTATGTCCTATGCAAAAATTATTCATTGTTTATCTGAAATTCAAAATTAACTGGGCATCCTGTATTTTTATTTGTTAAAATTGGCAATCCTAGCTGTAGGTGATTGGGTAAAATATAGGTAACAGTAAAGGAATAGATTTTTCTAATGGAACTGAATCTTTCCATAAGATTTCTCCAGAATCAAATGAAGAATATCTTGGTCACCAAGTTGGTAAGTCAATCTGTAGCTTGGATTTGAACCCAGGGAGTTAGTCTTAAGAGCCATACTCTATCACTACCTCCCACATACTGGTGTTTGTGTTAGTGAAATTAAAAGTAATGTAATTCTAGGGCTTCCCTGGCGGTGCAGTGGTTAAGAATCCGCCTGCCAATGCAGGGGACACGGGTTCGAGCCCTGGTCTGGGAAGATCCCTCATGCCGCAGAGCAACTAAGCCTGTGCACCTCAACTACTGAGCCTGCACTCTAGAGCCCGCGAGCCACAACTACTGAGCCCCCGTGCCACAAGTACTGAAGCCCGCGTGCCTAGAGCCTGTGCTCCGCAACAAAAGAAGCCACAGCAATGAGAAGCCCAGGCACCGCAACAAGGAGTAGACCCCGCTCGCCGCAACTAGAGAAAGCTGTGCACAGCAATGAAGACCCAACACAGCTAAAAAAAAAAAAAAAAGTAATGTAATTCTAGGGAGTTCCCTGGTGGCTTAGTGGTTAGGATTCTGGGCTTTCATTGCTGTGGCCTGGGTTCAACCCCTGGTTGGGTAACTGAGATCCCGTAAGCTGCATGGTACGGCCAAAAAAAAAAGTAATTCTAATATCCTACATCTTCCATCCTGTAGTATACTGAAGTTTTGCATTATTAGAGTCATTAAAATACATCTTTGATTTTATGCTAAGAATTGAACTCAGTTAATAAATTGAATTTTTTCTTTTCTAGTTAGTTTTTTTTTGTTTGTTTGCTTGTTTTTTTTTTTTTTGCGGTACGCAGGCCTCTCACTGTTGTGGCCTCTCCCGTTGCGGAGCACAGGCTCCAGACACGCCGGCTCAGCGGCCATGGCTCACGGGCCCAGCCGCTCCGCGGCATGTGGGATCTTCCCAGACTGGGGCATGAACCCGTGTCCTCTGATCTGCATCAGCAGGCGGACTCTCAACCACTGCGCCACCAGGGAAACCCTAGTTAGGTATTTTTGACTTGAGAATTTTCAAAAAACATGTAGATTTTTGCTGTTCTATTTTTAAGCGGTGCTTATTAGTTTAACAAATGTTTTTGTTTGCTGCATGATTAATAATACTTTGCTTTAATTTTCTTGTTAAGACTAAATTACTGTGTTTGCATCATGCAACTGGGAAGCAGCCATGATTTGGAACTGCGCACTCTTCTGCTTGTTTCTTTAGCTTGGCTGGCCTCTGTCTGTTCTGCTGCAGGCATCCATCATCCAGTGATCTTTCCATGCTATAGGACATATTTTTCCCCCCCATGAATGACAGTAGTTGCCCTTTATGACCTAGCCCTCATTAATAATTAGGCAGGTACCACATGTGAGATCTTGCAGTAATTCATGATCTGCATTCATTCATTCATTTATAAATATAAATGCATAAAATCTAACAGTCACAAAAAACTTGAAACTGGTACTATTAAAATATGAAGATGGAGAGAGGACTGAGGTTGGCGGCGTGAACACAGCCTGCAGGGCGTTGGTGCGCCGCGGCTGGCCGGGAGAGAGTCCGGGGAGGGGTCTGGACCTGCCGAAGAGGCAAGAGACTTTTACGTCCCTCTTTGTTTCCTGGTGCATGAGGAGAGGGGATTAAGAACGCTGCTTGAGAGAGCTCCAGGGACGGGCGCGAGCCGCGGCTAAGAGTGCGGAGCCCAGAGACGGACATGGGACGCTAAGGCCGCTGCTGCCGCAGCCAGGAGGCCTGTGTGCGAACACAGGTCACTAGCCACACGCCCTTCCGGGGAGCCTGTGCAGCCCGCCACTGCCAGGGTCCCGGGATCCAGGGACGGCTCCCCCGGGAGAGCGCTCGGCGCGCCTCAGGCTGCAGCGTCACGCCGGCCTCTGCCGCTGCAGGCCCGCCCCGCACTCCGTGACCCTCCCTACCCCCCGGCCTGGGTGAGCCAGAGCCTCCGAATCAGCGGCTCCTTTAACCCCGTCCTGTCTGAGCAAAGAACAGACGCCCTCCGGCGACCTACACGCACAGGCGGGGCCAAATCCAAAGCTGAGCCCCTGGGAACTGTGAGAACAAAGAAGAGAAAGGGAAATCTCTCCCAGCAGCCTCAGAAGCAGCGGATTAAAGCTCCACAATCAACTTGATATACCCTGCATCTGTGGAATACCTGAATAGACAACGAATCATCCCAAATTAAGGAGCCCTGTGGATGAAAGGCTCTTGGTGCTGCAGCCAGGAGTCAGTGCTGTGCCTCTGAGGTGGGAGAGCCAACTTCAGGACACTGGTCCACAAGAGGCCTCCCAGCTGCACATAATATCAAACAGCGAAAATCTCCCAGAGATCTCCATCTCAACACCAACACCCAGCTTCACTCAACGACCAGCAAGCTACAGTGCTGGACATCCTATGCCAAACAACTAGCAAGACAGGAACACAACCCCACCCATTAGCAGAGAGGCGGCCCAAAATCATAATAAGTCTACAGACACCCCAAAACACACCACCAGACGTGGACCTGCCCACCAGAAAGACAAGATCCAGCCTCATCCACCAGAACACAGGCACTAGTACCCTCCACCAGGAAGCCGACACAACCCACTGAACCAACCTTAGCCACTGGGGACAGACACAAAAAACAACAGGAACTACGAACCTTCAGCCTGCGAAAAAGGAGACCCCAAACACAGTAAGATAAGCAAAATGAAAAGACAGAAAAACACACAGCAGATGAAGGAGCAAGATAAAAACCCACCAGACCTAACAAATGAAGAGGAAATAGGCAGTCTACCTGAAAAAGAATTCAGAATAATGATAGTAAGGTTGATCCGAAATCTTGGAGATAGAATGGACAATAGAATGGACAAATTGCAAGAATCAGTTAACAAGGACCTAGAAGAACTAAAGATGAAACAAGCAACGATGAACAACACAATAAATGAAATTAAAAGTACTCTAGATGGGATCAATAGCAGAATAACTGAGGCAGAAGAACGGATAAGTGACCTGGAAGATAAAATAGTGGAAATAACTACTGCAGAGCAGAATAAAGAAAAAAGAATGAAAAGAACTGAGGACAGTCTCAGAGACCTCTGGGACAACATTAAACGCACCAACATTCGAATTATAGGGGTTCCAGAAGAAGAAGAGAAAAAGAAAGGGACTGAGAAAATATTTGAAGAGATTATAGTTGAAAACTTCCCTAATATGGGAAAGGAAATAGTTAATCAAGTCCAGGAAGCACAGAGAGTCCCATACAGGATAAATCCAAGGAGAAATATGCCAAGACACATATTAATCAAACTGTCAAAAATTAAATACAAAGAAAACATATTAAAAGCAGCAAGGGAAAAACAACAAATAACACACAAGGGAATCCCCATAAGGTTAACAGCTGATCTTTCAGCAGAAACTCTGCAAGCCATAAGGGAGTGGCAGGACATATTGAAAGTGTTGAAGGAGAAAAACCTGCAACCAAGATTACTCTACCCAGCAAGGATCTCATTCAGATTTGATGGAGAAATTAAAACCTTTACAGACAAGCAAAAGCTGAGAGAGTTCAGCACCACCAAACCTGCTCTACAACAACTGCTAAAGGAACTTCTCTAGGCAAGAAACACAAAAGAAGGAAAGGACCTACAATAACGAACCCAAAACAATTAAGAAAATGGGAATAGGAACACACATATCGATAATTACCTTAAATGTAAATGGACTAAATGCTCCCACCAAAAGACACAGATTGGCTGAATGGATACAAAAACAAGACCCATGTATTTGCTGTCTACAAGAGACCCACTTCAGACCTAGAGACACATACAGACTGAAAGTAACGGGATGGAAAAAGGTATTTCATGCAAATGGAAACCAAAAGAAAGCTGGAGTAGCAATTCTCATATCAGACAAAATAGACTTTAAAACAAAGACTATTAGAAGAGACAAAGAAGGACACTACATAATGATCAAGGGATCGATCCAAGAGGAAGATATAACAATTGTAAATATTTATGCACCCAACATAGGTGCACCTCAATACATAAGGCAAATACTGACAACCATAAAAGGGGAAATCGACAGTAACACATTCATAGTAGGGGACTTTAACACCCCACTTTCACCAATGGACAGATCATCCAAAATGAAAATAAATAAGGAAACACAAGCTTTAAATGATACATTAAACGAGATGGTCTTAATTGATATTTATAGGACATTCCATCCAAAAACAACAGAATACACATTTTTCTCAAGTGCTCATGGAACATTCTCCAGGATAGATCATATCTTGGGTCACAAATCAAGCCTTGGTAAATTTAAGAAAATTGAAATTGTATCAAGTATCTTTTCTGACCACAACGCCATGAGACTAGATATCAATTACAGGAAAAGATCTGTAAAAAATACAAACACATGGAGGCTAAACAATACACTACTTAATAATGAAGTGATCACTGAAGAAATCAAAGAGGAAATCAAAAAATACCTAGAAACAAATGACAATGGAGACACAACGACCCAAAACCTGTGGGATGCAGCAAAAGCAGTTCTAAGGGGGAAGTTTATAGCAATACAAGCCCACCTTAAGAAGCAGGAAACATCTCGAATAAACAACCTAACCTTGCACCTCAAGCAATTAGAGAAAGAAGAACAAAAAAACCCCAAAGCTAGCAGAAGGAAAGAAATCATAAAAATCAGATCAGAAATAAATGAAAAAGAAATGAAGGAAACAATAGCAAAGATCAATAAAACTAAAAGCTGGTTCTTTGAGAAGATAAACAAAATAGATAAACCACTAGCCAGACTCATCAAGAAAAAAAGGGAGAAGACTCAAATCAATAGAATTAGAAATGAAAAAGGAGAGGTAACAACTGACACTGCAGAAATAAAAGAGATCATGAGAGATTACTACAAGCAACTCTATGCCAATAAAATGGACAATCTGGAAGAAATGGACAAATTCTTAGAAATGCACAACCTGCCAAGACTGAATCAGGAAGAAATAGAAAATATGAACAGACCAATCACAAGCACTGAAATTGAAACTGTGATTAAAAATCTTCCAACAAAGAAAAGCCCAGGACCAGATGGCTTCACAGGCGAATTCTATCAAACATTTAGAGAAGAGCTAACACCTATCCTTCTCAAACTCTTCCAAAATATAGCAGAGGGAGGAACACTCCCAAACTCCTTCTACGAGGCCACCATCACCTTGATACCAAAACCAGACAAGGATGTCACAAAGAAAAAAAACTACAGGCCTATATCACTGATGAACATAGATGCAAAAATCCTCAACAAAATACTAGCAAACAGAATCCAACAGCACATTAAAAGGATCATACACCATGATCAAGTGGGGTTTATTCCAGGAATGCAAGGATTCTTCAATATACGCAAATCTATCAATGTGATAAACCATATTAACAAACTGAAGGAGAAAAACCATATGATCATCTCAATAGATGCAGAGAAAGCTTTTGACAAAATTCAACACCCATTTATGATAAAAACCCTGCAGAAAGTAGGCATAGAGGGAACTTTCCTCAACATAATAAAGGCCATATATGACAAGCCCACAGCAAACATCATCCTCAATGGTGAAAAACTGAAAGCATTTCCACTAAGATCAGGAACAAGACAAGGTTGCCCACTCTCACCACTCTTATTCAACATAGTTTTGGAAGTTTTAGCCACAGCAATCAGAGAAGAAAAGGAAACAAAAGGAATCCAAATCGGAAAAGAAGAAGTAAAGCTGTCACTGTTTGCAGATGACATGATCCTATACATGAGAACCTAAAGATGCTACCAGAAAACTACTAGAGCTAATCAATGAATTTGGTAAAGTGGCAGGATACAAAATTAATGCACAGAAATCTCTGGCATTCCTATATACTAATGATGAAAAATCTGAAAGTGAAATCAAGAAAACACTCCCATTTACCATTGCAACAAAAAGAATAAAATATCTAGGAATAAACCTACCTAAGGAGACAAAAGATCTGTATGCAGAAAATTATAAGACACTGATGAAAGAAATTAAAGATGATACAAATAGATGGAGAGATATACCATGTTCTTGGATTGGAAGAATCAACATTGTGAAAATGACTCTACTACCCAAAGCAATCTATAGATTCAATGCAATCCCTATCAAACTACCACTGGCATTTTTCACAGAACTAGAACAAAAAATTTTGCAATTTGTATGGAAACACAAAAGACCCCGAATAGCCAAAGCAATCTTGAGAACGAAAGAAGGAACTGGAGGAATCAGGCTCCCAGACTTCAGACTATACTACAAAGCTACAGTTATCAAGACGGTATGGTACTGGCACAAAAACAGAAAGATAGATCAATGGAACAGGATAGAAAGCCCAGAGATAAACCCACGCACATATGGTCACCTTATCTTTGACAAAGGAGGCAGAAATGTACAGTGGAGAAAGGACAGCCTATTCAATAAGTGGTGCTGGGAAAACTGGACAGCTACATGTAAAAGTATGAGATTAGATCACTCCCTAACACCATACACAAAAATAAGCTCAAAATGGATTAAAGACCTAAATGTAAGGCCAGAAACTATCAAACTCTTAGAGGAAAACATAGGCAGAACACTCTATGACATAAATCACAGCAAGGTCCTTTTTGACCCACCTCCTAGAGAAATGGAAATAAAAACAAAAATAAACAAATGGGACCTAATGAAACTTAAAAGCTTTTGCGCAGCAAAGGAAACCATAAAGGAGACCAAAAGACAACCCTCAGAATGGGAGAAAATATTTGCAAATGAAGCAACGGACAAAGGATTAATCTCCAAAATTTATAAGCAGCTCATGCAGCTTAATAACAAAAAAACAAACAACCCAATCCAAAAATGGGCAGAAGACCTAAATAGACATTTCTCCAAAGAAGATATACAGAGTGCCAACAAACACATGAAAGAATGCTCAACATCACTAATCATTAGAGAAATGCAAATCAAAACTACAATGAGATATCATCTCACACCAGTCAGAATGGCCATCATCAAAAAATCTAGAAACAATAAATGCTGGAGAGGGTGTGGAGAAAAGGGAACCCTCTTACACTGTTGGTGGGAATGTAAATTGATACAGCCACTGTGGAGAACAGTATGGAGGTTCCTTAAAAAGCTACAAATAGAACTACCATATGACCCAGCAATCCCACTACTGGGCATATACCCTGAGAAAACCATAATTCAAAAAGAGTCATGTACCAAAATGTTCATTGCAGCTCTATTTACAATAGCCCAGAGATGGAAACAACCTAAGTGTCCATCATCGGATGAATGGATAAAGAAGATGTGGCACATATATACAATGGAATATTACTCAGCCATAAAAAGAGACGAAATTGAGCTATTTGTAATGAGGTGGATAGACCTAGAGTCTGTCATACAGAGTGAAGTAAGTCAGAAAGAGAGAGACAAATACCGTATGCTAACACATATATATGGAATTTAAAAAAAAAAATGTCATGAAAAACCTAGGGGTGAAACAGGAATAAAGACACAGACTTACTAGAGAATGGACTTGAGGCTATGGGGAGGGGGAAGGGTAAACGGTGACAAAGCGATAAAGAGGGATGGACATATATACACTACCAAAAGTAAGGTAGTTAGCTAGTGGGAAGCAGCCGCATAGCACAGGGAGATCAGCTCGGTGCTTTGTGACCGCCTGGAGGGGTGGGATAGGGAGGGTGGGAGGGAGGGAGACGCAAGCGGGAAGAGATATGGGAATGTATGTGTATATATAACTGATTCATTTTGTTGTGAAGCAGAAACTAACACACCATTGTAAAGCAATTATACTCCAATAAAGATGTTAAAAAAAAATATGAAGATGAAAAACATTGCAAGCTATCTTGGTTAAAAATCTCTTGAGAATGGTTCAAATGACTTAGCCTGATATTTTATTTTTTGACATCTTTTTGTCTTTTCTGCTCTAGTGGAAACTTTCTTCATAGGGAAACTTGTTAATAATACCAATTGAGAATATTCAAGAGTAAAGAAGATTCTTTGATTAAATAATAGAAAAACAGACCAGGAACTAGTTAAAAAGATGATAAGGGCTTATTTACTAATTAATTAATTTAATTAAACATACCGATGTTGAACTATATCAATAAATAGACTGTCTTTCAGAGTTTTTTTTCTTAGTTTACATTTTATATTTTAAAAACAAACTCCATGAAAGAATCTAATGAGATTATAATGAGTAGTATAAAAAAGTATCAATTACAGTGATACAATATTTGTATTTAAACATGTTTATCATTATTTCAGTATGCAGCTTCAGATTATCTTGAAATTTCTTAGTATGACAATCATACAACTGAAATATCCATGATTTAAAAGCCTTCTGAACTCTGCATTAAAATTATAGAATTTGTAGGAAACCAACAAAATGGGTATGATGTTGAATGCTACTTTTTTATTGTGGTTAAATATACATAACATAATTCACCATTTTAACCATTTTTAAATGTACAGTTTAATGTCATTAAGTACATTCACATTATTGTGCAGTCATCACCACTGTCCATCTTCAGAACTTTTCATCATCCCAAACTAAACCTCTTTACCCATTAAACAGTAACTCCCCTTTCTCTTCTCCCCCCAGTGTGGCAACCACCATTCTACCTTCTGTCTTTGTGAAGGCCATTTTCAATATTGCTAAAAATTGATACCCACTAGTAAAAGGTCCAACATGAGAAGGTGGGAAAAATCGGGGACTGGAGTCAAACCCTTTCTGTCATTCTCCAGTTAGTAATTTGGACCAAATTGTCTGACTTCTGTGAGTATCAGTCTTCCCACCGCTAAAATGAAACTAGGTATTTACTGTGCTGTTGGGAAGATGAGATAATGTATGTAAAGCATCTGGCTTCAGACTATTATTGCATATATAGAATGTTCTCAAAAAAATTTTTTAACATCTTTAGTGGAGTATAATTGCTTTACAGTGTTGTGTTAGTTTCTGCTGTATAACAAAGTGAATCAGGTATATGTACACATATATCCCCATATGCCCTCCCTCTTCCGTCTCCCTCTCACCCTCCCTATCCCACCCCTCTAGGTGTTAACAAAGTACCGAGCTGATCTCCCTGTGCTATGCGGCTGCTTCCCACTAGCTATTTTACATTTGGTAGTGTATATATGTCCATGCCACTCTCTCACTTCATCCTAGCTTACCCTTCCCCCTCCCCATGTCCTCAAGTCCATAGAATGTTCTCAAAATATTAACTCATTTTTTCAGTTAGAAAAGTTTTAAATGACTTCTGCAGGAGCCAGTAAAAATTAGCTTAATATTAGGGCACTGTGAATTCAAATCTACCTATTACCCAGAAGGTTTACAGCATGTTACAAATGACGTTTTTTCTTCACCTGGGAAAGTAGAAATTTCAAATTATTGCATTTTACAAACTGAAGTTTTAAACAGTGGTTTCATATATTTACAGAAATAAAAAGTTTAGCTTTTGCCAGTAGAGAACTAAATAGTTATCAAACTCATGAATTTTATTTTTGGTTGGTGCTTTTTTTTTTTTTTCAATCATTCTCTGGTTCTCCTATTCCAATTATCCTGTTTGTAAACAATCCATGTTCATTTGTCTAACTGACTAATTGTCACTTCCACCTTAGGGCATGTGGAGGAAATAAAAGGAGGTTTAATTTAAGTTTGCCAAAATTTTGTTAACTCTGGTAAGTATTTATAAAGCAAGTCTGTATTATAGGAATCAAGGAATGTGTTAATAACAGCCACCCAAATAATCAAGTTGTGGAAACTTAGCCAAATTTTTAAGTTACCTATTTAACTATTTTTGATATACCCATTGACAATTATTTACTGAGCAATTTCTTATTGTAAAGTATCAAGGATTAGTTTCTATGAGGGATTTTAAAAAGTCTAAATTATGGTCTCTTCCCTCCAAAGAGTTTACAGTCAGTCCTCTTGGAAAGGGTTCCATCTTTGCATTAAGTTTAAGGTTATAGTTCAGTAATTTCAGGGGCATGGACTTTGAGAGAAAGATGACAGTTTAAGCTGTAGTCATGTTGTATCTGAGATGAAGATGAAATATCCTAATTTAAATGAGGCCCTGGGCCTCAGAACAAAAGACTGGAGAATTAGCTACATAAAGGGTTTTATACACATTAATCAAAAAAGCAGAATGTTGACACAATTTGTAAATCTTGCTCCCTAAATAGTAAGTATATTTTAAGTGTTCAACAAAAGGATCAAGTTTCATAATAATTATCAGTTGTTATTTCTTTCTGTGGTCTCCACTTGCTTAGCTATTTTCTCTTCTTAAAGATAGAAGAATCTGTGTTTGAAGGGCATCAGGAATATATTAGGATTGCACCTCAAGCTCAGTCTGCTTCAGGCCACACATCTTCACCACTTCCTCCAGACAACTGGGTGCCAAAAATCCAATTTGGCTGCATTGAGGGTGGGCATTGGAGGATGCGGGGGTGGAGAGCCAGGATTGAGTGGGGCAAATGGAAAGGCTTCTAGCAATGTCCAGGGGATGAACCAGTGATTCACCTAAGTGAGTGAAGAGTTTCAATACACAAAGTTAGAGAATAACATTGTTAGCTAAAACTAGATTTCTGGAAAAATTTTGGGGACTTTATTCCCAAAGCTGTGTTAGTCCTTAATTATCATAGGAATCATTTGGTCCATATTGAAAGTGGAAGAAACTTTCATCCTAATTAGAATACTATGCAATTTAGCATCACCAGGGAAGGAAAACAGTAGCAGTATTTCTGTTTGAAATCGAGGGCTGCTTCTTCCAATTACATCTTTCAAAGAACAAAAAGTCATTAGTGAGTTGAATTTAGCCATGCATTTAATAATTCTTGAATTCTCCAGTTTGTATGTGATGCTTCAGATTTCTTTCCTCAGTAGCTGAACCTGGCCAGTCAAGTTCAAGATGAAAAATATACACAAATATGTATAAAATGGATAACTAATGAGAACCTGCTGTATAAAAAAATAAAGAAAACAAAATTCAAAAGAAAAAAAAAGATGAAAATACTTAACATTTAAACTGGTCTTAAAGGACCAGCATGTTTCTGAAGAAGCCCACTCCAGGGGCTGTGGATTTGTTTGAGCTCTGTTGCTACTCATGATGCATGGCAAATCATCTTTCAGGGTTTGAGTTACCCTTTGGTTCTCTCAAGAGGTCAAATCTGATAAACTGGCTTTTGCTTTCCTCACTTAAAACGGGAGGGCCCATGTGATTCCACATTTGAAGAGCTTTTAGATGCTCCAAAGAAAAGCACTTAACTAACTGATGAATCGTAAGAGTCCTAATGCTTTTAATTGTTAATATTTAAAGTTCACTTGGTAGTGGGAGAAAAATCTAGGCGGTGGATATTTCCTCAGTTTTAGTGTTGGGAAAGGATAAAGCTCAGATTTTCAGGAAATGAATGACTCTAATTTGAGAAATATTGGATCAGAAAGGACATGATCATGCTCTCGGTTTCTTTTAGGAAAAAACTCAAGAATAGAAAAAGTCTTTAAAAAGCCTTCTGTTTGTACTAGGTACTTCTTTACCATTAGAACCTAAGTCTGAAGACACTGTTCAAAGGAAATATAAACATGTGCATCACAGAATGATTGACATTTGACTGTAAGGGGATGAGTTGCAGTGGAGCTTCTGCTAGGTATGCTTCCTATTTTACTTTACAGGGGAGGATGGAAGTTGGCAGCAGAGGAACTGATTTGGTTTTACGTGGCTGTGTCAGTAATGTGAGCCAGAGGTGCCTACATCCTGACCCACAGTAGAACCAGTGGTTCAGTTGTAATTGACCCGTGAATGATTTTCTCCCTGATTCATCTAAAGAGGCCACTTTGAGAATCCTCTTAGGAACCTATTTTGGAAATATGACAGCTAGTAAAATTGTAAAGATGAACAATCCACTGTTTTAGTGCGTAGGCATTTAAGTGGAAGACTATCCAATGGGAAAGGTATTGCCTTCTATATTCACTCGATTTTTGAATCCCTCTAATGCTGTCAATTTTTATAAAAGAAAACTTTAATACCACATTATTTTTTCTTGTATCTACTTTTGAACAGCAGTTGTTCTCAACACTACTGTAAATACTTAAAAAGAAAAACGTTTCACTAACACAAGATTTATTAATTAATATCTCTCTGTCAACAGTGTACAGGGTAGTTTTATAAAAAACTTTGAAAATGACCTTTAGAAATTGTCTAGACTCATGGTTCATGTCAAACAAACTTATATTCTAAATAATAATTCTAACAAGCCACGTCAATATGAAATGCAAGAATACAGTGCATTACGAAGTAAAATGAAGTTTAAAGAAACAGGTTTTATATTTCATATCTCTAGGGAGTCCTTTAAGCTGGTTAGACTATTCAGAGAAATTACCTATATATGATTAAAAATAATTGCATTAGTATGTTCCAAAGCTGCATTTTCATTTCTTTTGTCGTTTTAACTTTTGGAGAGTATAGCTAGAAATACCTATTAGAGATGAAGTCTAGGAAAATAAATGTAAACAGAAACTCAGGCTGAATTTAGTTTTCTTCTCTACAATAACTCTTTAAAACCTGGCAACAGAAGACTGTTTTCTTATCTGCAAAGTATTATAGCAGAAGATGCAAGATAATCTCTAAATACAAAAGATTAGATTTCTAAGGGAAGAACATATCTTAAGAAAAGTAAATGAAACAGTTAGCTAGAGGGGAGGGAAATTTCCTTATTTCACCCTGAAACTCGGTAGCATTTCTGAAACAGAGCTTGAAACATTGGGAAGAATTAAAGATAGCTTGGATCACCTTCTTTGGCAGCTCTTCTGCACCCAATTTACTTTCCCCGTGTGGGGTCAGTAAGGTACTTCACCTTCAAAGATTTTGCAAAACTTCATTGGTTGATTAAAATGCGAATAGTAACCTTTTGGTGAGAAATTTTCAATTTTGTCAGCCTTGGAGAACTGTCCGCATATGCTTTAGGTGAGATAACATGCTTTCAAATCTGAATTTTTTTTTTTTGCGGTACGCGGGCCTCTCACTGTTGTGGCCTCTCCCGCTGCGGAGCACAGGCTCCTGACGCGCAGGCTCAGCGGCCATGGCTCACGGGCCCAGCCGCTCCGCGGCATGTGGGATCCTCCCGGACCGGGGCACTTATCTGTGTCCTCTGCATCGGCAGGCGGACTCTCAACCACTGCGCCACCAGGGAAGCCCTCAAATCTGAATTTTTATGTAGGCTTGCTTACTAACGTATGTTTGCTAACTGAAATCTACTCTTTCAAGCTTCTTTGCTTTGTGTATTGTGGGGAGACTGAGAGTGAGAAAATAAAAGATTTTAGCAGAGCTCAAGCTGCTCAATTTTATTTCAAACAATTTTATTTCTCCCTGATGAAAAGCGAGAGTCCCACTCTCAGCACCATCTTCTGTAGAAATAGGATGAATAAACTCTCCTAAAATGTATGCAAAGTAAAGAAGGATAGGATAGAGGCCATGGTCTCTGGGTCCAGAGAGATATATATCTATCTCCAGATTATCTATCTATCTATCCATCCATCTACCTCTACAGATCTAGATCTCTCTCTCTCTCTCTCTCTGTCTATACAATTCAGCTCAAGGCAGACATTAAGTGGGTGAGTTTTGGTGCTGTGTATATTGGCTACAGTAGACTAATAAGCTATTCAATCTTATTTCTGTGGTTTTAGGTTTGCATCATTTAATATTTATAGCACTTCTATAAGATTAAAAAATTAAGATATAGGGGGAAAAATGACACAGGAGCTCTGATTTCCTGCCTTTGAGGAACAACATATAATATTGTCAGGAAAACAACAAATATGAATAAGATGGAATCCCCTAGATCTCAAGAAGCCGAGAATTAAATCCAATAAAGAACTTAAGATAGTTGGGATAAAAGATAAAATATTTTGTGATGCATGAGTGCCCAGCAATTTACAAAATAATTATTTTGTAATTATTCCTAATTTAATTTGACATAGGTAAGAAAGAAGTAGTGCAAACATTTAGGGTAAGAAAGAAAAGTTGTGCAAATGCAGTGGTTAGATGCTAAATTTGGCAAGGCAGAGCCATATACAGATGAAATACCCTCAAGGATGTTTTATGGGTTTAATATATTGACGATGAAAAATAGGTCTTGTTCTTTAGGGAAGGATCTAGGGAGCTGTGCAGTTGTATTGCTGGTATGAGATTTATGGCTTCTTTTCCACATTTTTTAACTATTAAGTAGTGGGCTGGGTCATTGAGCAAATGTGTGTTCTTTGGTTTGCATGAATGGTATGTACTTTGAATTCTCAAAATAGAACTCCAGTTTATTTTCTCAGTAGTCCCAGTGAGAAAAGCTATATTTCTTAAATATGGTCAGAAAGCACTTGGGGAGGAGTGTTTACTGTAGGAACCTGTGATCATCTGCAGGCACTAACATAAATATGTTTCCATTCCTGAGCCCAGGGGGTAATCTGATAATTAAACCTGGGGAAAATGTAAGTAGGTTTATTTCTTCAAGCTTGTTTTAATATTGTAAAAGCAACAAGTGAACATGGAAAAAAGTTCAACAGTGTAATAGAGTACATAATGAAGAGCAAGTCCCAGAGCCCCAGCACCCCAAAGGCAACCACTGTTACCAGTTTCTAGTGGTCTTCCACACAATGGATGTTTTCTTTTTGTAGTGAGAATGTTTTTATTTTACCTCTGGAAAGGGTAAAGGTAACTATAGTTCCCCAGCAGTGCAGTCAGCAAATGATCTTTTTTTTTTTTTTTTTTGCGGTATGCGGGCCTCTCACTGTTGTGGCCTCTCCCGTTGCGGAGCACAGGCTCTGGACGCGCAGGCTCAGTGGCCATGGCTCACGGGCCCAGCCACTCCACGGCATGTGGGACCTTCCCGGACCGGGGCACGAACCCGTGTCCCCTGCATCGGCAGGCGGACTCTCAACCACAGCGCCACCAGGGAAGCCCAGCAAATGATCTTTAACTTCTCTTTCCAAGGCAACTTTGAAACATGAGTTTTGAAGAGTGGGATTAAGCACGCTGACCCAAGAGATATAGATATTCGGATTTTTGTGAAGACGTGCCCCCAATGATACTGACATTTAGAGCTGGAATTGATAGCTTTTCTCCTCCTGCTAAAACATGGAAGTTGAATGGTTTAGCTCTAATTATGCATTTATGTTTTATTCTGAATGATGCAAGGGAAAATACTCAAACATTTTAGATCATCAAAACACTTTTCCCACTCTCAAGGTTGTCTCTCCGCTGTATGTGTGCTGAAATGACAAGCTGTATTTAAGACAGCAGAAAAGTTGGCAATATTTGTCTTAGAATAAGCTTTCACACGCAGCTTCAAACACCTTTGTGGTTTGGATTGTATTTTGACAGTTGCTAGGTAGCTTGAATCAGAGAGTACAGCTGTGCAATTTAAGATGATTTTTTTTTTCCTATTCTAGCCTCTAAAGAGAGCTCAATGAAATAAAACTATAATCAGACTTCTAAAGTGTTAAACTTGACCAAACTATTTAGAACCCACAAAATAGAACAAAATAGTTGAATCTGGACTGAAACACATATATATTAAAGTATACCAGTGAATTTAAGTCCAATGAAACTAGTTAGGCTCAGTGTAAACAGATGAACTTCTGAAGTTTCTGAACTGTTTTGTTGAAAGGAAAACGTTGGGTTTGGGAGCATGCAGACCTCGGCACAGGTGAGTGTTTGGCACTCATTAACCATTAAATTCCAATATGAGTATGCTGTTTATGATAGAGAGTCAGGGAGAGAGGCAAAGATTTCTGAAAGGAAAGGGTAGAAGAAGATGTTGAAATTCCCCTTACCTGGTAAAGTGGGAACACTCAGGATTTGAAACTTAGAAGTGGGTTCTTGTAAAAGGAGAAAGGAGTTTTCCTTGTGGGTCTTCCTGGAGACAAGGACTAGACTGAAGTACGTTTGACATACATGTGGACAACCATTTGTTACAGACTGTAATGGACTGCTGTAGGAGAGCAGTGTTCACAAAAGAAACAGGGAAGGAAAATTAGCTAAAAACTTGGCAGAAGGCTGTCCAAGGCAGATCTTGGAGAAGGGCCGATTGAAAAGGTTAGAACAAATGGTGTTGGAAATAGACAAGGTCATGATTTTTCTGGGTAAGGGGGACAGTCAAGCCAGCTACCCAGTGTTGTGCTGCTGCCTGGTTTGGGCCTGATTCCTGTGATGGTGTCTGGAAATCCGGACATTTACCTGTAGAAATATAGGGCCATGGAGCTGGGAGATGAAGTGCTGCATGCCCTGGGGATAGAGCAGGAAATCAAGAGAAGGAAAATTCCTTTCTTGAAGTAGAGGGAATGGTCCCTGCAGCCAACATGTGTACTTGCAGATCTGTATGTCTTTGTGTTCTGATACATCACAAGGTATTTCTTATGCTCTAGGTGCTTGATTGAGTTGATGCTGAAGATTTGGTACTGAGGGAATTAAGTAAGCGGGGCTCTGTTCCCAAGGCCACAGTCTGCAGAGTGTAATCTGCCTCCCTGCCTCCTTTAATCCCTGGATGATGGTAGCAGGCAAAAGAATAGCAAATGCAGGGGACGGTAGGTTTGCAGTGCCGTTGGCATTCTGCCATAAATGTAATTTAAAGGCCATAAAAATAATAATGGAGAAGAAATTAGTCTTTTTAAAGGGGGGATCTTTCTTAAGCGTTACCTTGAATTTTAAAGGAACATTTACCCAGCTGTATGATCAAACTAATTAGGAGCTGCCCAGTTAATACAGAGTAATGAAAATTGAAAAATATATCAGTAATGCCTTTTTTAAATTAAAAAAGTAACACAGACAAAAAGTAAGAAATTTGGAGAAACCTAGAAGTAGACGAGTGGTAGTTTAAAGTAAAATATTCTCTTAGAATATTCAACGGTGGGGTGGGGTGGGATGAGGGGAAGAAACTTCACAAACCTTGAGGCAATCAAAAGGGTTCGAAGAGTTACAAAGGAGAGTGGACACATCTCTTTTAAGATGTGTGGAACTGGCCTTAATTCAGTTGGATCAAATGTAGAAATATGTACCAAAGAATGGTCTCTCTGGGGACATCATTAAAATGAGAATAGATTATCATTTGAGAGACTGGTTCAAGTTTACTCAGGTCCTCTTGAAATGGCCCTGACTGTTGAAGCATGTATCTGAAATTGCCTTCTTACCCAAATTTTCATTGCTTCCATTAAACAGAAACGTGGGCGTGTGCTCAGGGACACACACACACACACACACACACACACACACACACACACACACACACACACACACACACACACACACGGCAGCCAGAAAGTCTGGCCACACTTACCAGGTACTGGCAGGCCCTTGGGCAAATAATTTAACCTTTCTGAGGTTTAGCAGGTCCTTCATTATTGACATGACAAGATAGAATCAGATTTTCTCCAAGGTCCTGTTCAGCTCTAACCCTTTGGTTCTAAGGCATTGATATCCTCTCTTTCTGTCTCTGTCTCACTCCACCACTCCACCATTTCCTCTTGCATTCGAGGTAATTAAACTATTGCCGGTTCAGACATTGAGCTAAGTGCTTTTCTGAGCTTATGAACTCAAGGAATGCAGGAATGATATAAGAAAGTGTAAGTCCTGCCTGGAATTCTGAAAATGTGATTGCCAAATTGTCTTCATAAATAGAAGCGTGTGTTCGTGTGAGAGAGAAAACATACAGGAGATGGGAACAAATGAGCAAGCTTACAATTTTTAGTAATATTTGGAATGAAAAATTAGGATTGTGCAGTACTTGTTGAGATTATGGGTTTCATAAAGGGAATTAACCTGAAGGACATTACACTTTAGGAGAGTTACTTTATTGCTTATACTTTTATCTCCCTTCTGATCTTAAAGAAGACAGGCCATACTCTATACAACAACTATACTCAGCTACTCAAGATCTTCATTTTCTGTTGCATGTGAATGTAATGTTTGTTACATGGAGATAGGATTTCTGGAAACTTCAGACTTCGGGAGCAGTTCTGTGTCTAGAAGTACATAGAACAAATAAAACAAAAACTCAGTACAGATGTTTTGGGTAATGAAGAGGTTTGTGAATATCAAGCAACGACAAGCCTAGAACCTGAAGATTTTTTCTACGGCACCGTGATGGAAGTATTGATTAGCTAGTTGCAAAGGAAAGCAACTATGCTTGGCCTCAGGGGGTCTTTATTTGAAGAAGCACGTGAGGTAATTCGTGTTTATGAGAAAACGTGGTGCCCGAATCACCATGTTTAGAGTCACTGTTCTGGGAAGTGTTTTCCATGATCCAAATAATACAAGGAAGATTTTCTAATAATACAGAAAACCTGGGTACAAGTGGGAAGAGACAGAAGAGACAAGAATTGGAGGAAGTGGGGAAAAGCAGCGGAGACAGTGGGGGAGAAAAGACAGCAGCTCCAGGGGGAGCGACTTCACTTCTCTCACCCTCACCTGCAGGTCCTGGTGCAGAAAGAGGCATGGCAGAGGAGACCAGGAGGTTGGGAGGGTGCAGTTTTGAACCAAGTTCAAGGGGCTTTAAACTCACACAAGGTGAAAAAGTAGGAGAACTGGCTCCATTCACATGACTCCCTCTCCCCCATGCTCTCATAATTACATATTAAGATGGAGTTTCTGCACTCGTGTGAGCCCACGTGAAAAGTAGCTTGCGGCCCGGCATTTGGATTTGCCATTAAGAGTGAAAGGTGAATGTAGAACGATTTCCAGATGACATTCCTCTTGTGTATAAATAAGGATGGCTGGCATTTGATTTTGCCGTGTATTTGAAAACTGCAGCAAATGCAGTGAATGAATTCAATGACAGGCTTTGGCCATGTTTTTGATGTACTGGGTGGTGATAGCTGGAGGTAAGAGGGGCATAACAGCATGTAGAATGAGGGCAAAAATGTCATTCAAGGCAATGTGCCTCTCAGTTCTTGGCAATCCCTGCTGCACAGCTGCAGTGTGGCAGGGTGGGGGAGGGGGCAGGGAGGACGGCAGGGAGATGGCACCACTGTAAGCAGCGGCAGCCTGCCCTGAGTCTGTAACCATCCTCTTAAATCGCTTTGCGCTCAGGGTTAATGCATCACATTGCATCTTTTCACTTAAAATGTTTACCTTTGCATTGATTGATTTTTTTCAATATTCAAATACATACAGAGATGTTAATAGGTGCCAGTCATATTATGATTCTAAGGTGGTGGGGTTGTTGGTAGCTTTGGACAAAACTCTTTAAACCTCTCCTATTTCGGT
Source organism: Orcinus orca (assembly GCF_937001465.1). Taxonomy (NCBI): domain Eukaryota; kingdom Metazoa; phylum Chordata; class Mammalia; order Artiodactyla; family Delphinidae; genus Orcinus; species Orcinus orca. The sequence continues at coordinate 83,266,010 of NC_064565.1, forward strand.
CCTTAATGATGAAACTAATTGTTCTCTCTAGGAAACAGAGCTGGGCTTGAATCCCTATGCAGCCAGTAGGACACATATTAAAAAAAATTTTTTTTATTGTGGTAAAATATACATAACAAAATTTACCATTTTTAAGTGTACAGTTCTGTGACATTAAGTACATTCACATTGTGGTATAGCCATCACCTCCATCTGTCTCCAGAAATTTTTCATCTTCCCCAATTGGACCTCTAAGCAATAGCTAAACAACCTCTAACCAATTGGACACATTAAACAATAGCACTCCATCCCTCCCTCCCCCCAGCTCCTGGCAACCACATTTTATTTTCTGTCTCTATGAATTTAACTACTCTATACCTCATATAAGTAGAATCATACAATATTTGTCCTTTTGTGACTAATTCATTTCACTTAGCATAATGTCTTCAGAGTTCATCCACGAACTCTTACCTATAAGACTTGCCCAGGGGCTGCCTTCTCCCTGCTTCTCCCCAAGCTATGCTACATGCCCCCTTTTATGCTTTTATGGCACGTCTATTACTGCACCTACCATACTGTATGGGGATTATCTCTTCACTCTGTCTCTTGTTTGTAGGTTCATTCAGTACATACATACTGAAATATTGACTATGTGCTCAGTGCTGGGGATTCAGTGGTGACACAACACACATAACATCTATCTGCAGGGAGCTCCATCTGGACCAGTTTCTCAGGGTGTGATGTATAAGACCGCCTGTATCAGAATCACTGGGGAGTTCTGATGACCCACTCTGGGCTCAGACATCTGAATTGGTAACATTCACCTTGGGTGGCTCTTGTGCAGGTTGGTCTGTGAGTTAGGAGATTCCATGAGGGTGGGCCCTGTGTCAGTCCAGCATCTCATCCTTAGCCCTGAGCATGATTCCTGGCGCAAATAGCCATGCAGAAAATAGCTGTTGCAGAAGTAGGGTCCTCTGAACTGAAATGAGGTTGGAAGGACATGCTCCTTATGGGTCCTGGGGTAGGCATGGCCAGCAGTAGTATGAGGTGACGATTAACTCTACCTTTTTCCAGCAAGGGAAGTACCAAGTCAGTTCAGGGCTTTAATCATTTATTGACTTTTTTTTTTTATGCTAAATGGGGCTTCTCTGCTCAACTTCATCTCTAGGAGATTTCCTAAAGGAAAAAGATGGGCCATTTTCACATTAAATTACTTCAGATTCATGCCAATCTTTTTTTTAATTATTATTTATTTGTTTATTTATTTTTGGCTGTGTCGGTCTTAGTTGCCGCACGTGGGATCTTTCTTTGCGGTGCGTAGGCTCCAGAGCTGGTGGGCTCTGTAGTTGTGGCGCTTGGGCTCAGTAGCCCTGTGGCATGTGGGATCTTAGTTCCCTGACCAGGGATTGAACCCGAGTCCCCTGCATTGGAAGGCAGATTCTTAACCACTGGACCACCAGGGAAGTCCCTCATGCCAATATTTTGAATGTTAATGCTTCTTTAGTTCCTAGGGAAAAATCTTTTTGAATTAGCTTTCATTAAGGATTACAATGGTTGAAAAGGTGTATCATGCAAAAACTTGACATTAAGTTCTCTGGATGACATAATTTATACTGACATTTATATATACGTAAATAGTTTATATGTACATAATATAAACTCGTTTGCTAGGATGAAACTTGTCTACTAGGATTCGTAGACGATGCTTTTTTGCTGAACTGAAGAGATGTTTATTTTTGATTATAAGTGTGAAGGAGAAAACGTAGGTAGATATGAATTATTTAAAGGCCTGATAATTAGTAGCAGTCAGGCTCTACTTGAGTTTATTATGGAGTGGCTCAATTGGATGACATCATTTTTTTGGGTATTAATAAAATGCTGTGCTTTCCTCCCTCTTTGGCTTTTTGGTTTAGAACTTAAGTTAAATATCATTCTGAAAATTACTTGTGTTTAAGATAAAGACAGAGTTTTTGCAGCCAGTCCTATGGTCATTGTGAATATTCTTTTGGATAACTGAATTGGTCAGGCACTAGGATAAATACCCCTGTGGTTGCTGAGGCCCTCTTTTAGCTAATATTCTAGAAGCAAATAACTCAATAAACCTCATAACTACTCATGTCAGTAAACTCATTAAGTTTAAGGAAAATGCAGAAGTAATTTTGATAAACTGAGCATTGGACTAAGAGAATAACATCTTTCCTTGCATCAGTGCTTGTGATTAGCACCTAGCATTAGTTTCTTTTCATCTGAAATGCTTACCCTTTCTTTTCTATCCTAACTAAATCCACTCTTCATTTTACCTTTGCCCTCTTTCCCACCACTCTGCTATTTTTTCAGAGCTGAAACCACTTAATCTCCACATGTGGGTTCTGCCCTGTTTTAGGGTTTGGTAACAATCCTGTTCAATAATAGACCTTTTTCTTGTTCTTTGTGACCAAACTTCTCTATTATTACCTTCCACCTTGACTGGTATCCTAGTTATTCCGGGCCTGGGCTCCTACTTGGCTTCTGTAGTCTTCTCTGGAACAGCCTGGTTGGATGGGTTTTAATTTACCTGCTACCACGTCTTCCTAATGCCAAGAGCTTAGTTATTCAGACCTTTATCTAACTCTACTGGTTGTCTACATAGGCTTGCCCACTTGATGTCCTTCACCTGTCTCAAAAAATCTCCCCATTTGGGTATTTTTCATCTTTATGTCCTAGTCTTCCTTAATAGGGCCCATCCTGCTTCAGCTGAGTCCTGATTTGGAGAACCAAAGCCCAATTCAGTGGCTAAATTATCAACATCTGTGCTACTGATCACTGAAAGATAAATGTCTGGTTAACCCCCATGTCTCAACCAGTTGTTCAAATGTGCCATATGAGCACAATAAAATATGTCGTTTCAGAATGTTACTCAGTAAGGGCATATGTTTTAGCCTGACTGCCTCTTTTTGAGCTAAAACAGAATTCAGCCATATCTAAGCAAGGGTCGTCACCAATTTTCTCCCCACTGCATAAGCCTTACTTTCTAAGGTGATTCTGAACTGACCTTTAAAAGCATAGCAGGCAATTTTGATTTGCTTGTTTAGTTGTGCTTTTCATTGTTTTGATACTAGAGAAAACACACATATGCAAAATGGTTTGTAAATGAATGCAGGAGCTCATGGACCCCTTATAGGTCCATAGGCCCATAGGCCATAGTAACACTGTGATGGAACTCTGACTGTTCTCTTGTGATGATTATATAAACCATGTAAAGACAACCTTTAAATGAGATGGAAGTGGATTTTTCTGAGTAAAGGTCTCGCTTGGTGAAAAAAATGAAGTTGAAATAAAGTCATGATTTTATCATCATAAGTTCTTGGATTTATGTTGTTTGGCTTGCTGTTACTACAGTGATAGTTTTATAAATGTTACTTTTATTATTATTTTTTTTTGCGGTACACAGGCCTCTCACTGTTGTGGCCTCTCCCGCTGCGGAGCACAGGCTCCGGACGCACAGGCCCAGTGGCCATGGCTCACGGGCCCAGCCGCTCCGCGGCATGTGGGATCTTCCCACACCGGGGCACGAACCTGTGTCCCCTGCATCGGCAGGCGGACTCTCAACCACTGCGTCACCAGGGAAGCCCATAAATGTTACTTTTAAAAGACAATCTATCAAAAGCTACATATGCATGGAATGAATGTGAAAAATAGCAGAAGTATTTATTTTGAACAGAATGTTATTGTCAAAATCTTTTTTATTTATTGTATGTATACATTCAGTTACAAATGACATAAAAATGAATTTTGACTAGCAACCAAAGAACATACTTTATTTGAATCATTTGGAATTTTATTAAAATTTAAACCTGGCATATTTTAATTGGAAGTTTAAGAATGACAGCTAGTCTAGTGGTTTGTATAATGTATAGGATAAGAAATCCACTTTAAAGGATATTTCACAGATTTGTTGCCAAGTTTCCATAACCAACGTATAGATAAAGATGAAATGAACCCTTAGTTTGACATTATTTGCAATATTTGTGACTTAGCAGTTATTATCTACATTATTCTGTTGTTTAAACTACTTGTTAAAATACATTTTGATGGGGCTGCTTGAAGTGTTTTTGAAGTGGTCCAACTTTGAGAAGATTGTATATAGTATTGAGGATTCTCATACTTTTAAAAATATTTATTGGGAATTGAACACTTTTAAAAAGATCACTTTGATAAGGATAAAGGAGAAAGTCAGTAGATTTATAGAATTTTATAGCTGAAGGGACCAGAAAGGTCACCCAGGCCAACTATATCAGATGGAGGCTCAGAGATGATATGTGGCTAGTTGAGGTCTCTGATCCCTTCTTGCATTTTTTTCCACTGTATCCCGCTGCCTGGTATGCTTTTAAATCGCCACCAGTACAACCTTTGCAGAGAGCTTTAGGTAGTTTCCCCAGCAACTTAATTTTTTCCCAAGGTTAAACCTTACACAGAAAGTTTGTTCTCTGATAGGAATAGGTAAATTGAATAAACTACTGCAGTACCCCTGTTTAGGACTTATAACCTTGAAACTGAGCTGCAAAACAAATGATCAGCTGATTGGATCAGCTTAGTGAGGTGAAAAGCTAGAAATTCCTTGAACACTAACAGCCTATGAAATGTTAAATGAGAAGAAATCTGGTTTCCATGTAGTAATGATTCACCTGTTTTTTTTACTGGAGGTCATTTGAAGGGAGAGGGAACAACAATAAATATAGCTGAATATAGAAGCATTAGAAATTATTAAAATCTGACTTTACTTATTCTGTATAGGCAAATTTAGCTGTGTGATTTTAAGAACTTGATGTAAACAGACCAGGCACAAGGAGACCAGGCCAGGGAATAAATAGAAAAGTGCCTTGGCAAGGGCATAACAGGTAGGAGAGCAAAATAGCTGTACTCAATGTTTTTGGCATTATATAACTTTATCTATGAGGAGGTTGGCATATGGTAAAAGGGATCCTGAAAGAAAGGAGGCTAAATCCTAATGTTCATTGCACCACTGTATACAATAGCCAAGACATGGAAACAACCTAAATGTCCATTGACAGATGAATGGATAAAGAAGATGTGGTACATATATACAACGGAATACTACTCAGCCATAAAAAGAATGAAATACTGCTATTTGCAGCAACATGAATGGACCTAGAGATTATCATACTAAGTGAAGTAAGTCAGAAAGAGAAAGGCAAATACCATATGATATCACTTAAATGTGGAATCTAAAATATGACACAAATTAACTTATCTATGAAACAGAAACAGACTCACCAGACATAGAAAACAGACTTGTGGTTACCGGGGGGAGGGGTTTGGGGGAGGGATGGATTGGGAGTTTGGGATTAGCAGATGCAAACTATTACATAGAGAATAGATGAACAACAAGGTCCTACTCTATAGCACAGGGAACTATATTCAATATCCTGTGATAAAGCATAATGGAAAAGAATATGAAAAAGAATGTATATATATGTATAACTGAATAACTGTGCTGTACAGTAGAAGTTAACACAACATTGTAAATCAACTATACTTCAATAAAATAAATTTAAGAAAAGAAAGGAGGCTAAAAGGATCCCCGATTTAAGGCACTCAGTCTGCATTTTCTTCATTTAATCAGAGAAATGGACAGGAAGCCACGTCCTCTTGCTCCTGCTTCAGAGGGCTGTTGAGCATACCTAATGACATGAGAAATGCTCAGATGGGCTGTTAGAGAACTCCATTTTCCTGGGGATACATTTGGGGATATTGAAGTAGAGGTGTTTTCAATTAATATAAAACTTGGTGTGGAGCAGGTCACAAGGTAAAAATGAAAACATGAGTAGTACCAAGAGCACATGTTTTGGAAACAAAGGAATCTGAGCTCTGATCCTGGTTCTTTAGCTCACCATCCATGTGCCTTAAAACAAGTGACAGCCACTCAGAGTTGTAGCTCCTCTTTGTAAAAAGGAGTAGTAATGTTAACTGTTGAAGTGAATTTCCTATGACATTAGTGAAGCCTAGTTTATGAAGCCGCCTGGGAAGGACAGTATCCATGTGTTCCCATGCCATATGTTTTCAGTTTTTTTTCCATTCTGTTTCTCCTCTATCACTTCCCCTTGTATGAGGTGGCACTGGAGTGGCCATGGACGTTTTTGGGTTTAGTGTTATATATTTATGCTCTTTGTAATTTTGTATTATTATCTTATTTTTGTATTATGTACACTATTTTTTTCCTAAGGAGAACTCCCCAAATTTTATAAACTTTATGCCTCACAAAACCTGGGTCTGCTCTGATTCACTTCATAAGATTCTTACTATGATGAAGTGAAATAACCATGTAAAGCACTGTATTGGTTCTTTATTGCTAAAAACAACGCACCCTCCAAATGTAGTGGCTTAGAACAAGAACTGTTCTATTTCCTCATAATTCTGTTGATCAGCACTTTGGCCTGAGCTCAGCTTGGTGGTTCTTCTGCTGGTCTCCTGGGCTCACTTCAACAGTAGCAGTCAGTTGGAGACTTGGCAGGGACAAGATGGTCTAGGATGGCCTCACTCATATGTATGGCAGCTGTCAGGCTGTCAGTTGAATTACGTTGTTTCTCCTCCCTGGGGCCTTTCCAGTGGGCTAGTTCAGAGCTGATCACATGGCACAGCATTCTGAGAGGGAGAGAGTGAAAGCTGCAAGGCTTACAGCTCCTACAGTGCCACTTGTGCTGCATTCTACTTGTGAAAGCAAGTTGCAAGTTCAGCCCAGGTTTAAGAAATGCAGACATAGGGGCTTCCCTGGTGGTGCAGTGGTTAAGAATCTGCCTGCCAATGCAGGGGACACAGGTTCAAGCCCTGGTCCAGGAAGATCCCACATGCTGTGGAGCAACTAAGCCCATGTGCCACAACTACTGAGCCTGTGCTCTAGAGCCCGAGAGCCACAACTACTGAGCCCGCCTGCCACAACTGAAGCCCGCACACCTAGAGCCCGTGCTCCACAACAGGAGAAACCACTGCAATGAGAAGCCCGCGCACCGCAATGAAGAGTAGCCCCTGCCCCCGCTCACTGCAACTAGAGAAAGCCCGCACGCAGCAACAAAAACCCAACACAGCCAAACATAAAAAAACAAGAAGTGTCGACATAGACTCCACTATTTTTTTTTTTTTTTTTTTTGCGCGGGCCTCTCACCGTCGCGGCCTCTTGCGCTGCGGAGCACAGGCTCCAGACGCGCAGGCTCAGCAGCCGTGGCCCACGGGCCCAGCCGCTCCGCGGCATGTAGGATCCTCCCGGACCGCGGCACGAACCCGTGTCCCCTGCACTGGCAGGCGGGCTCCCAACCACTGCGCCACCAGGGAAGTCCCTAGACTCCACTCTTGATAGAAGAAGCTGCAAAGAATTTGTGGCCATTTTTAATCTACCACAAACTCTGTGCCTGAAATAGAAGATGCTTCTTCCTCTTCCCACCTTGCTTCTTATTAAATAAACATGAATTGAAGAGAGGCTTCCACAGAAGAGAAAAATAGATGAGGATTCCACTGGTGAGTCTGATATCTGATTTTGTAAATTCTTTTTCTTTCCAGTTTAATGAGATATAATTGACATACAACACTGTGTAAGTTTAGGGTATGCAGCATAATGATTTGACTTACACATATTGTGAAATGATTACCACAATAAGTTTAGTTAACATCAATCATCTCGTATAGACTATATGTATATATTTTTTTCTTTCCTGGTGATGAGAACTCTTAGGATTTGCTTTCATAAATATCATACGGCAGTGTTAACTCTAGTTATCATGTTGTACATTGTATCCCTAGTACTTATTTACCTTATAACTGGAACTTTGTGTTTTTGACCACCTTCATCCAGTTCCTCTCCGTGTAAATTTTTAATCCATCATTTAAATTAGATTGAATTTTTAATCCATTCATACCTTAATAAAAATAAAATACTTAGAAGTTTTATGGTATTTTAATAAAATATTTATATATGAGGCATTAAATCTCTTACCTTTATTCAGTTTATATCAAATAGAGAATTTACTAAAGACAATTTGGATTTGTAATAAAAGTGATTAATAATTTAAAATACAGGAAAAAGATATATTTAGCAGTTTATTAATAATGGCTATGACACTCTGCTAGTTTAGTGGAATTGTATACATGGCATTAGAACAATCCAATAAAGCAAACTTCTAGAATTTTCCCCTTCAAGTGATAGTTGTCTGTTTTTTGAGTAATTAAATCAATCAGTCTAATGATAGATGAGTTACGTGCTGTGTTTTATAAAAGCCTGTTAAATGGTTATGAGAGTCACCCAGGTCCTCCTAGTGATGCTATGATCGTAATAATCACATCACAGCTGAAAACAATCATTTGGAGAATTAGTTTCAAACACTTGGTTTTTATATAGTTGACAACAATAAATGTTTCTCTTATGAATACTAACTTGACTTTATGACTATTGAAGAGATAATAAGGAGTGAAAAGAGATATGGAAAATAAAAGGACAAGGAAGTACAAGCTGTTAGTTGTCTTTAGTTTCCTTAGTTGCAAAGGACAGAAAATAGAAAAATGGGAAATTACCAGCTTATTTAAAGGGAGAGTCAAGAGGAAGACGTTTAGGTACAGCTGGACTCAGGGGCCCTAGATGGAAGTCAGGACCCAGTTTTTCCCTCTCCATGAGTTGTGTCTCTTTTATATGTGTTGGTGTCAGTCTCCGGCTTGATTTGGGAGCAATTTGGCTGTAGTAGTTTATATCCCTATATCATTTTAGGCTTAAGCACAGTGAAAAAATGTGGTTGTTTAGGAAAAGCCCCTGAGATTAGCTCTGATTAGTTGTGTGGGGTTTGACATGAGTCATGTGTCTGTCCATCCCCAGATGGTATGACCAGGAGGATAGAATACATTAATTGTCTCAAGCCTCTCTCATGCTTCACATGCTCTTCTTCTGGAGCTAGGTCAGGTACCCTCATTCCAACTCCACTGACTGAGGTCGGGAAAGAGTGGACCCCAAGCAACAATTGGGGGCTGTTGTTGAAATAAGGCGAAGTTATGATGGCAAGTGAAACACAGCTAAGGTCTATTACAAATGTAATGTGCATATTCTTGACAGAGTAAAAACAATAATACATCTTGAATTAGAGATGGTTATAAACAGAGGATATTTTAGGTATTAATTTTTATGTAGTTATTTTGCTCTCAAACCTCTGCTAAGTAGATACAGATAAGAATTTGCACTTTCTGGTCATTATTTCAAAGCATTTGTTAATGACAGTATTCTTTCCGCCTAGTTATTTAGCAGTAATAATGTTCCCATTTTACAGATGGAAGACACTGTATATGATGAAGAGGCTTGATGTTGTTTATAAAATACAATATTGGACAAACTTAAAAGAAAATCTTTTCTCCATTAGTAGACTTTGTAAATTGTGTTAAGAAGTACTCAAAGTATATAGCTGTATATATTTTATTTGCCCCAATCAATTTTTTTTTTTTTTTTTAGCGGTACGCGGGCCTCTCACTGTTGTGGCCTCTCTCGTTGCGGAGCACAGGCTCCGGACGTGCAGGCTCAGCGGCCATGGCTCAAGGGCCCAGCCGCTCCACGACATGTGGGATCTTCCCGGACCGGGGCACGAACCCGTGTACCCTGCATCGGCAGGCGGACTCCCAACCACTGCGCCACCAGGGAAGCCCTGCCCCAATCAATTTTTAAAGATAGTCTGTAAATATTAATCTGATATTATTGCTATCTTTGAGAAGCTTGTTATATAATACTATTTGTAGAATTTGGGGACACAATTAATGTATTACTTTAAAAACCAAAAAAAAAGTCTAATTTATTTTACCTGTTGGTAAAATTCAAGTCAGATATGAATTAACTCCTGCCAATTTGGCCTCTTTAAGAAGTTTAGGGGCTTCCCTGGTGGTGCAGTGATTAAGAATCTGCCTGCCAATGCAGGGGACATGGGTTCGAGCCCTGGTCCGGGAAGATACCACATACCGCAGAGCAACTAAGCCTGTGCACCACAACTACAGAGCCTGTGCTCTAGAGGCTGCGAGCCACAACTACTGAAGCCTGTGAGCCTAGAGCCCATGCTCCACAAGAGAAGCCACCGCAATGAGAAGCCCTCACACCGCAATGAAGAGTAGCCCCCGCTCACCGCAACTAGAGAAAGCACGCGTGTAGCAATGAAGACCCAACACAGCCAAAAATAAATAAATTAAAATAAATTAAAAAAAAAGAAGTTTAGGGGTTTTATGCCATAAGGTATCATGAAATTGCCTTTTTTGGTCATAGATTATAAACAGATGATCATATAATCAATTGTCCAAACCAGGACATTGTTGTGAAGGAGAGGGGATAATTATAGTGGGAGATCAAGAGTAATCTAGACAAATCAGCACTTATAGTCACCTATGTATAAACAATATAACCTTTATTAGTTATAAACTTATTAAATTATCTATATGAGGAGCAGCAAGAGACAATGGAACCCCCATAAGACTATCAGCAGATCTCTCAGCAGAAACTTTGCCACCCAGAAGACAGCAGTATGACATATTTAAAGTGCTGAAAGAAAAGAACTGCTGACCAAAATTACTCTACCCAGAAAAGTTATCATTCAGAAGTGAAGGAGAGATAAAGAGTTTTCCAGACAAGGAAAAGCTAAAGGAGTTCATCACCACAAAACCAGCCTTACAAGAAATGTTAAAAGGACTTCTTTAAGCTGAAAAGAAAGGGTACTAATTAGTAACGAGAACACATATAAAATAATAAATCTTCCTGAAAAGGTAAATATACAGTAAAAGTAGTAAATTAATCACTTATAAAGCTAGTATAAAGGTTGAAAGATAAAAGTAGTAAAAATAACTTGATTACAATAATTAGTTAATGGATACACAAGATAAAAATATGTAAAATGTGATATCAAAAATATAAAATGTGCAGGGGAGAGTAATAGTATTGAGCTTTATAATGGGATCAAACCTAAGTTGTTATCAACTTAAAATAGACTGTTATAAATATAAGTTGTTATATATAGACCTCATGGTAACCACAAAGCAAAAACCTGTAGTAAATATTTGAGAGAGAAAGAGAAAGGAATGTAAACATACCACTAAAGAAAGTCATCGAACCACAAAGGAAGAGAGCAAGAGAAGAAAAAAGGAACACAGAAGAACTACAAAAACAGCAAGAAAACAATGAACAAAATGGCAATAAGCACATACCTAACAATAATTACTTTAAATGCAAATGGGCTAAATTCTCCAGTCAAAAGACATAGAGGGCTGAATGGATAAAAAAACCAAAACCCATCTATATGTTGCCTACAACAGATTCACTTTAGATCTAAGGACATGCACAGTCTGAAAGTGAAGGAATGGGAAAAGATATTCCATTTAAATAGAAATGAAAAGAAAGCTGGAGTAGCTATCCTTATGTCAGACAAAATATACTTTAAAACAAAGATGGTAATAAGAGACAGAGCAAGGCATTACATAATGATAAAGTGGTCAATCTAACCAGAAGATATAACATGTGTAAATATTTATGCACCTAACATAGGAGCACCTAAGTATATAAAGCACATATTAACAGACCTAAAGAGAGAAATAGATAGCAATACAATAATATTAGCGGACTTTAATAGCCCACTTACATCAAAGGCTAGATCATCCAGACAGAAAATCAATAAGAAACCATCGACCTTAAATGACATGTGAAACCAGATGGACTTAACAGATATATATATATATATATATATATATATATATATATATATATATATATAATGTTTCATCCAAAAGCAACAGAATACACATTCTTCTCAAGTGCACATGGAACGTTTTCCAAGATAGATCATATGTTAGGTCACAAAACAAGTCTTAATAAATTTAAGAGGACTGAAATCATATTAAAATATTAAACATCTATTCTGACCACAATGGTATGAAACTAGAAATTAACATCATGAAGAAAACAGAAAAATTCACAAATGTGTACAGATAAAACAACATGCTACCCATGAGTCAAAGAAGAAATCAAAAGAGGAATAAAAAATACCTTAAATATACCTAAATGCCTTTGCTCATGCTGTTTTCCTTTAATTGAAATATTTTCTTTTCTCTTTTGTGTTTCCAAACTCTATCCATTCCTAAAAGCCCAGTGAAAGTCTCATATTCTCTCACTTTGAATGAATGTAGCCCATATTGGTCTTATTCTTCTCTGAGTCCCTATTGCTCTTATTGTCATATCCATAGTTTTGTATGTGTTCTCTCCTTGCTTCCCCCACTCTTCCACCTGCTAGATTGTGATATCCTTGAGGGTAGGGGAACTGGGTCTAATACTTCTTTTGTGTCCCTCTTTAAATATCTGGTATAGTGTTGGGAATACATTGGACAGATCATTTGCTATTCTAGATGGGAGCATAGGATCTGTGAATCCTTCTTGAGTTTACCCCATTATAAATTTTAAAAACAATTTTGACTAAAAAAAGTCCAAATATAGATGGAAATGCTAATTAACACATTAAAATAAATGAAACATGTCAATGGAATCCAACTTCGTGCTTCAAATGAAGTATTTTAATATTTTAAATATTTAATATGGATTAAGATGAGCAGAATTGAATAGCTAGGCAGAAATTTATGATAGCTTTTCTTAGATTAAACACTAAAAATATCTTGAATTTTTGCATTGGTTGAAGCTTCAGTTTTCATTTTTTTTTTAAAAGAATTAGTTATATCTCCTCATACTTTCACATTGAGTTAATTTGTCATTTACTCTAGTAGACAAACAAAAATGAGCTAATTTACCTGAATGTTGGTATGACAGATATTGTCAGCACACACTCTTATTCTTGGAGCCTTTTACTCTGTTCCAGTGGACTTCCAGCTGTCAGCATCTGCATCTCTGTGTCTGAGGGCTGCCCTCAAAGGCCACTTTGTCCATGGTCAGCTGATTAGCTCTGGAGAATTCATATTCCCCCTTCCCCACCCAGCAGACCTCATCCAATTACTCTCTAGGGCTGGTGTATAAAATACCCCACCCAGCTCCCCTGCCCTCAGATAAGATAATTCTGACACTGTTTTGCACCATTTTCAAAGGTTTCCCCAGAAAATTCAGCTTCAGGCACCCACCCTAGCAGCTTATTTGAGAGATCACCGTTTATTAGATGCTTTCCTTTCCTTGTCTCACTTCCCCACTTTCCTACCATTGTTCTCTGCACCTCCTGAATAAACAGTTTATACTTGAAGCCTTGTCTTGGGGTCTGCTTCTGGCAAATCCAAACCAAATCACAACGTTATGCATTATTTTTATTACATTTCCAAGAACTTACTAGATGAACTCCAAGAACCTACTAGATTAACTAGATCATGGTTTAGGAGCTCTCAAGTATTTTACATAAAAGGCATTGCTTTTAAAGCTAAAGAAGGCCCTGTGGGATCAACAGTACACGCTAAAGATCTGGAAGCGTTATCTAGCAAGACTGGAGATGCATTAGCAAACACAGGAAATCTGGTCTTTGGCGGAAGCCCCTGACCTGAGCCTGGAGAGTAAGACTCAAGTTAGAGTGATGAGCCTTCCTTATGCTATGTCAACATTGCTTCGGGTTTGCTGCAGAGCTAGTGGTCCAGAGAGGAGGATTTCTATGACTTCTTTCACTCTTACATTTCCTCCCTTGCCTGACTGATGCCGGCAATGATTTCATTTTATTCTTCCTAAATCTCAGCCAGTGCTATGTGCTTAGATAGTGAATACTTGTTGATTAATGGGCTGCTATGTGCTAAACACTGTGCTGTCAGGAACTATAGCAAATTTTGTTACGTTGGTTACTCTTAGCATCTACAGGTCTCTTTTGGACCATAAGGCCCCTGGTCTTTGTCACTGTTACTTTATAGAGAATTGTCAAATATTCCATTTTCTCTTCAAGGAGTCCTTGGCAAGATTAGCTTTTAATTATTTATTTTGGAAGACCAGTGATAAAATAGTTGTGAAATAAGTACTACTGCTGACCTTTTGTTTCAACTCTCATTAGTTCTTTGCAAGGTCTTGTAAATGGCAACTTCCACATGCTCAGGAAGTCTTCCAGCCGTCACTGGCGGCACTCTGGCCACCCCACTCTGCACCTTGCTTTTCTGGCTGTGGTTTGCTGGGATCCCCAGGTTAAGTGAAAACTACCAGCCTCTTCTCTACTCTGCTCAGGGGTTTCCTGTGGCTCATCTTCCCCAACTAGATGTCCTTATCAGCAGTTTCTTAGAGGTGTCACTTTGTTACTCTGATCTTACAGAAGTACTCATAAAAATTTTTAAGAATTCCTATATGCCATGAATTGCTTTTCTCAATTTGGAATCATACCTCTTTAACTGCTCTTAATCATTTCAGTGACAACTATATGAGTATACTGTGTGCTTTAAACATGACAATGATTGATCCTATAGGTAAAATACAAAATGGTAATTGTAAACAAGGGGCAAGAATTTTTATAATTGAAAAGCCTATCCACCTCATTACCGCTGCATTATTCATTAAAAATGGGCATAATCTTAGATATTATAACTTCTTCTGGAAGTTCTGTGAACCTTTTGTGTCCAGTCAAAACTGCATACTCTGTATATTCTTATGAATATTGCTTCAAGCTAAACAAATGTCCATACATATTTTTTTCCATTTAAATACATTGCTAGGCATTTACCGGCCAGTGAGCTGACTACAGCAGCATCTTTCTCATCAACTGTTGCTTATCTGGCAACCTAAACTAGGTGGAACCTTGCCAGGAAACAGGTATAAAGTTGACTTTATCTCATGAGATGACCTGAGATATCCCAGTGTTTCTGTACTGCCTATTCTTGTGTACTTTATTCACTAAAGAGCCCCTTGAAGACCTCCATGCAACATCTGTTCTTTTTTATTTTACATATGATTTTAACAGGTTTGGTTTGGTTATGTGATTTCTTGGTAGGAGGGGGAGGAGAATAGACTGCCAGAGAAAACATGAAGAAATTATACTTTATTAATACTTAAACTATGGATTAGACTTGGGTTGGGTAACATTTAACTTCTGAAGGGAAGATTTGAATCAGGTTATTAACCATCACCCCTGGCTGGTTAACCAAAGTTTAACCACCCAGGGGTGATGATAGCATTAAAAAAATTAAATAAAAATGCCTGATTCTTGGCAATGATTATAATAATTAAAAAATACTTAAACTAGATAAACTTAGTGGAAGAGTGGATTATAGTTACATTTTAATTGAAAACTGATAACAATTATGTTAGAAGGCTTCAAACTGTTTATTCAGTGCTGATTAATTTGTCAAGCAATGAAATGTACTCTTTACAATGTCCTCTCGTCCTTACATCCTGTCTTTGAGATAGACATTAGTATTGCCACTTAAAAAATAAGAAAACTGAGGCTTACATGAATGAAATGATTTGCTCAAAGCTAAGTTGTAAGTGACTGAACTAGAAAGCCTCTGTTGTGGACGAATGGATAAAAAAGATGTGATATACACACACACACACACACACACACACACACACACACACACACACACACACACACAATGGGATACTACTCAGCCATAAAAAGATGAAATCTTGCCATTTGTGGTAACATGGATGGACTTTGAGGGTACTATGCTAAGGGAAATAAGTCAGATGGAGAAAGACAAATACTCCGTGATTTCACTCATATGTGGAATATTAAATAAAGAAATAACCAAACCAAGTCAAAACAAACAGATAGATAAGTGGTTACCAGAGGGGAAGGAGCAGGGGCAGAGGCGGGGAGGGCAAAATAGGTAAAGGGGATCAACTGTATGGTGACAGATGGAAACTAAGTTTTTGGTGGTTAGCATGCTGTAGGGTATACAAAAGTAGAAATATAATGTGCACATGAAGCTTATAAAACATTATAAACCAATGTTACCTCAATAAAAAATACATTTAAAATTCAATTAAAAAATAAAAGCCCCTGTTATTTCTATCATTCCAAGTTACATCCCTAGAGAACATTGCATAATGTACTTAGTGGAATTATTGTTTTAAGAGTAATACACTCCTTAGAGGGACTTAATAGTAACCTCTTTTGACTCTCCTGAGTTTACATTTTGTCTTTTTTGCTCCTGAAAGGATATGTAGAAATCTTGATTATTTTGGTCTCTATTTATATAAATAACTTTCCCACTTTGTGTCTATCAGTGACTCTAATAGTACTGTTTCTGGCTTCAGGCCTGATGCTGTTTGAATCACTGTCATATATTTGCACTTTGAATGTTTGTGGTGAGGAAATTGTGCAAAGAAGGGACAGCCAGGAAGGCATCAGAACCCCTTTCAAGATAATTGTGGCAACTGCCACCAGTGGTACAGATTGAAAAGAGCAGATAATTATGTAAAAGTAATTTCTTTGCTGAACCATCGCTGACGCAGAGAGCAAAATAATGGGGACAGATGTGACTGATAGAAGTTTTGATGTTATCCTAGTGTTTGGTTTTAATCCCTCCCCAGCCCTTAATACTACTGATTTTTATCTGTCATGTAAAAATAGAGGGAACAACCCGGAGTAGAAGGTGTGCTGTAATAGTAAGTTTCATGGTGAGACTTCTTACATAATTCAGGGATGGCATGAAAGAAAACCACAGCATTATTTTCTGGCTTCTTATCTGATTTAGTAAAATGATTTTGAGAATACCTTTTTTTTTAACATCTTTATTGGAGTATAATTGCTTTACAATGGTGTGTTAGTTTCTGCTTTATAACAAAGTGAATCAGCTATACATATATCCCCATATCTCGTCCATCTTGTGTCTCCCTCCCACCCTCCCTATCCCATCCCTCTAGGTGTTCACAAAGCACCGAGCTGATCTCCCTGTGCTATGTGGCTGCTTCCCATTAGCTGTCTATTTTACATTTGGTAGTGTATATTTGTCCATGCCACTCTCTCACTTTGTCCCAGCTTACCCTTCCCCCTCCCCATGTCCTCAAGTCCATTCTCTAGTAGGTCTGCGTCTTTATTCCTGTCTCACCCCTAGGTTCTTCATGACATTTTTTTTCTTAAATTCCATATATATGTGTTAGCATACGGTATTTATCTTTCTCTTTCTGACTTACTTCACTCTGTATGACAGACTCTAGGTCTATCCACCTCATTACAAATAGCTCAATTTAGTTTCTTTTTATGGCTGAGTAATATTCCATTGTATATATGTGCCACATCTTCTTTATCCATTCATCCGATGATGGACACTTAGGTTGTTTCCATCTCTGGGCTATTGTAAATAGAGCTGCAATGAACATTTTGGTACGTGACTCTTTTTGAATTATGGTTTTCTCAGGGTATATGCCCAGTAGTGGGGTTGCTGGGTCATATGGTAGTTCTATTTGTAGTTTTTTAAGGAACCTCCATACTGTTCTCCACAGTGGCTGTATCAATTTACATTTCCACCAACAGTGCAAGAGGGTTCCCCTTTCTCCACACCCTCTCCAGCATTTATTGTTTCTAGATTTTTTGATGATGGCCATTCTGACTGGTGTGAGATGATATCTCATTGTAGTTTTGATTTGCATTTCTCTAATGATTAATGATGTTGAGCATTCTTTCATGTGTTTGTTGGCAGTCTGTATATCTTCTTTGGAGAAATGTCTATTTAGGTCTTCTGCCCATTTTTGGATTGGGTTGTTTGTTTTTTTGTTATTGAGCTGCATGAGCTACTTATAAATTTTGAAGATTAATCCTTTGTCAGTTGCTTCATTTGCAAATATTTTCTCCCATTCTGAGGGTTGTCTTTTGGTCTTGTTTATGGTTTCCTTTGCTGTGTAAAAGCTTTGAAGTTTCATTAGGTCCCATTTGTTTATTTTTGTTTTTATTTCCATTTCTCTAGGAGGTGGGTCAAAAAGGATCTTGCTGTGATTTTTGTCATAGAATGTTCTGCCTATGTTTTCCTCTAAGAGTTTGACAGTTTCTGGCCTTACATTTAGGTCTTTAATCCATTTTGAGCTTATTTTTGTGTATGGTGTTAGGGAGTGATCTAATTTCATACTTTTACATGTACCTGTCCAGTTTTCCCAGCACCACTTATTGAAGAGGCTGTCCTTTCTCCACTGTACATTCCTGCCTCCTTTATCAAAGATAAGGAGACCATATGTGAGTGGGTTTATCTCTGGGCTTTCTATCCTGTTCCATTGATCTATCTTTCTGTTTTTGTGCCAGTACCATACTGTCTTGATTACTGTAGCTTTGTAGTATAGTCTGAAGTCAGGGAGCCTGATTCCTCCAGCTCTGTTTTTCGTTCTCAAGATTGCTTTGGCTATTCGGGGTCTTTTGTGTTTCCATACAAATTGTGAAATTTTTTGAGGAACAGTGCCTTTTGCAAAACACTGATGTGTCAGTGTCTCAGGCTGCCCAGGAAGGATTCTTTTGCACTATAAACACTTGAAAGAGCAAATCATTATTAGAATTTTCTGTAATAATAGCTGCCAATTATTGAGCAATGTGCATTAAATTAAATGCTTTAATGTATGATTTCATTTAATATTTACAATACTCTGAGAAAGATATTATGGTCTTATTTTAAAGTGTTAAGAGCTTGCCAGTGTCACATAGTAAGTGGTGGGGATTTGAGCCCAGTTCCCTGGGATAGCCTAACCAGAGGACCATTTTGGTATGCAATCTCCAAACACTTGATTCAGCTCAGGCGTAATCTCCCCAGGAAACTTCTTTGACCACCACCCCTCCCCCACCCAAACCACTACAAAGCAAAAACAACAAAATCTATAACTTAAATAAAGTTAGGTTGTCTCTTTAGTGGCCCCTTCCCCCAGTGCTCTGCATACATTTCTGATCAGTGTGTTCGTAACCGCTCAGCTGGTAAGACATCTGGGTCTGCAATGTAGATGTGCGTCCGACAAGGAAATCTGTGCTTTCCCCTGGGTACCCCATCACCCACCACCCCACAGAGACCCTGAGAAGCTCTTTAGCCAGTCAACCCTGTGACCTTTCTAAGTGACTTGCCTTCAGTAAGTGGGAAGCTGGGACGGGTGCTTAGCTCCTTTGACTTCTGGTTTGCTCAGCTGTACCGCAGCTTTATTGCTGTTGATACTAAATTCCAGTCTTGGATTAAAAGATTTTGTGAGCAATTCTTTGACTAATATTTACAATTGCAGGAAGACATAAAATTAAAAAAAAAAGTCAGTTGACCTGAAACAGTTTGTCAGGTTTTTTTCCCCTGGCTTAAGCCAAGAGCTTTCTGCTTAGTTCATCAGGTCCTTCAGTGACCTTCATTTAGTTTTAGGTGGCAGAGTTCCTGCTCCATGTAAGTAGAGGAAGTTCTTTGAGTTAAATATAGCAAAATCAGCACAATACCAATCACCTATTTGATTCCTTTTTACAAATTCTCGAAGGCATTTAAGATTTTGAATCTCTTTGCTGCCTGCTTCTTGCCTCCCGCTTCATTTATATCCTCAATCTCTCTCTCTCCATCCCCCTCTCTCCCTCCCCCTCTCTCCCTCCCTCTTCCTCCCTCTGTCTCTCCTACTTCCCCTCATTCTCCCTCTCCCTCTCCCTCTCTGTTTTACCTCTTTAAACTGTTGGTAGACATCAGTGCCCACCAGAAGTTTATACCAAACATATGATCGGTGCCCCTTGCTGGGAAGCATTGTATCCTCATGGTTAAGGGCTATGCTGCAGATCCACATTTGTATTCCAGCTCTACCATTTACTAGCTTGTGACCCTGGCCAACTTATCCAACTTCTCTAAGCTTCGGTTTTCCCGTTTGAAAAATGGGGACGATGATGATGATAATGTTGATGATACCTATCTCATAGTATGATTGACAGGATTAGATGAGGGAATCCTTATAAAGTGCTTGGCACATAATAATTTCTCAGTAAGTGTTAGGTACTTCTATGACTAATGTTATTATAATAATTATTATTTTATTATTGTTGCTGTTGTCTAAACTGCTTTGTCTATTCTGTTTTGTTTAAAGTGTATACAAGATGGACTTGAAAAAGAGTTCTCATAATAGAAAAGAAGTCAATGACTACAGGATGATTGGCTGGAATACAATTATTTGATAATAATGAACATTGATTAGGCTCTTAATAGATGTTAACACCGTTCTAATGTGTTTCACATGCACGATCTCATTGAATCATCATGTATGGTAAGAGCTATCACTGTTACTCCATTTTTTTCTGATGAGAAAACTGAAGCACAGAGAGATTAAGTAACTTGTTCAAAATTTCTGCCATGCACCATATTAGAGTCACTCCACTGGCTTTGACGGAATACTGGAGGGAGCATTTCCAAACTACTTATTTTTGTTATAGAATTATTCAACTGAAGTTTATGCTTATTCAATAAAAATTATCCACTACAAAATCATTCAAAAAAAACTTTCCTGTTAAAACACACATGTCCTTTGGGGTAAGGGTAAAAAGCCTCAGCATCTGATGGGAGCCTGGAGACACAGAGTGCCCTTTTTCTCTCTGGTAGCTGCCTAGGTCACATAATCAGTGTCAAGTCCAGTGCCTGTGGCCAGTGGAGGAACAGCATGGACCCTGCAGCAAGATGGTGTCATCAAGGTGTGACGGTCAGTTCCTAAACTTTGTGGCAGAGAGGCTTGGAGAAGCTCTTCTGGGCTCTGGCTGCCCACAACCAGGCTATAATTGGCCTCTGCAAAGTAGCAAGCACGTGGGCTCTGCTACTGCCACCCATCTGGCTGTGAGTTTTATGAATATGCAAGTAATGGAACCCTTACTTGTGGCTATCCCTGGGACTGATGAGTCACAACTCATACATCCATATGGTTCACAGTGTCACACAACCAGGGGAGGGAGTGAAGGGAAATAGAGCTTTTAGATTCAGGTAGTTGGCCTGCACTACATCTGTGTCTTGCCACTGTATCAGACCACCTTCCTTGAATAGGAAAGTCTTAAAAAACAAAAAACAAACAAAAACAATAAATAAAAGACCTGAAATTGGTGTCTCAATCTTTGCTAGATTCTTGGCACACCATAATCAGGGCTTAAATTGTGATGCAAAACACAATATATTATATATTATTAAATATAATAATATTATATTATTATATTAATATGAAAATATATTTATTATATTTAATTACTTAATTATTATATTTAATAGGATTAAATATTATATTAATTTGAAAATATATTAACAGAAAATGAAATTATCTGTTTAGAATAACCTCGAGAGATTTTTCAAAAGAGGCCTTAGTCCTACAAATCATTAAGAAAAGTAAAAAAACACCCTCATCTAAAATTTTTAACTGCAAAAAAATTCAAATTAAAAATTAAAGTTATCTTACATAGCTGTTTTAGATGTAGATTAAGTTTATGACTCAATAATTATATTTTTGTATTATGTAGCATAATTTTGTGTTGAGATACAATTTGCATGGTACACTGAGGTTTCTTATGTATTGATAGTATGTAGTATATTTGTGCCTGTTTTAGGGTTTGGAGCATAATTTTATTAGTTTAAATTTATAATAGTAAAAATAACTAAAATGTTCTTTAACAGTAGAATAGATAAAAATGGTTTACATTATTATACGGAATAGTACATAGCAATGAATGAGCGAACTACAGCCATGCACAACCACAGGAATAAATCTCACAAGCATAGTGTTGTCTGAAAGAAGCCAGACACAAACTAATACATGTACTGTGTGGTTGTGTTTATATAAAGTTCAACAATAAGTATAACTAAACTATAGTTGGAATGATCAGGATAGTCAGGGTGTAAGGATACTTGTTACTTTTGGGGAGGCGGAAGGGGTTAGTGATTGGAAAGGCAGAGAGAATATCAAAATGATCTACTTGTTCACCTGGGTGGTAGTTATATAGGTTTATTCACTTTTAAAAATAATTCATTGACCTTCATTTACATTTTGTGTACTCTGTTGTATGTATGATATACTTCAATGTAAAAATGTAAACAATTATTAAAGAAGTCATATTTATTTGATATCTGCTATTTGCTGGCCACATGACATTCAATCGTCATATCATTTCCTCGAGAAATACTATCTGCTTTCCTGTCATTCATTCATGGTTTCCAAGACGGCACTGGGGTTAAATAAAAGGTAGAATTGCTACCATTTTTTTCTCTACTGTGAACAATTTCCAAGTTGTCTAAATATTTTCTAGGTGGCTGATAAATTTTATTCTTGTGCACAGCAGATGTGTGAGACAGGCTGGTATTGCTGTCTCTACTGTTCAGATAAGGAAAATAGACACAAGGAGGTAAATGTTTTGCTGAGCCAGGAATTGGAATGCAGTTCTTTTGACATTCCTCTGTGTTGTCTGATTATAGAGCTCTGCTATAGTCATAGATATCTTAGAATTTCAAAATACCTTGACTCTCCGGGAAAAAAAGATTTCCATGAGCATGAAGAGACTCTAACCATAAAAATATTTTTGTAGATTAAATTTACATTTGTATCTAAGAACTATGGATAAGCACATTGCAGGGGTGGAGAGGGTACTCATGGATGCAAAAAAAATTTCTGAGCACTGGGTATTGTGTCCCTCTTTGGGGAAAGCAGATCCAGGAATATGACTATAATACAAAATGATAAAGGTTTGCACAGGACTTTGTGGGACCACAGAGGAAGGGCCAGTAACCGGCTTCATACGACAGTAATATTTGGGAGGTCTTCTGAAGGAGGGGATGGCTGAATCTAATCTTAAATATATAAGGTTGTATTTAAAACTAGATAGGTTGTTTAGATTTTCTTCATTTTTTCCCTTGTGATATTTCCACCTCCCAATTTTAGGAAACTTTAGATTCTCATAGAACATATAATATTTTTGAATTTGAAGCACCAGATTGAATTTCCAGAGATGATGGCAGGAAGCTCCTTGAAGACAGGGTGTCTTAATAATACGTTCTGGGGCTGATTTTGGAAGGGACTTTTTTTTTTAAAGACAGTTTTTTAGAGTGGTTTTAGGTCCATAGCACAATTGAGAGGGAAGTACAGGGATTTCGAATACACTTCCCTCCCTCATGGATACATAGCCTTCCCCTTATAGCATCCCCCACCAGAGCAGTGCATTTGTTACAACTGATGAACCTATGTTGACACCTCATAATCATCCAAAGTTGATAGTTTACATTAGGGTTCACTCTTGGTGTTGTATATTCTATGGATTTGGACAAATGTAGAATGACATATATTCATCATTATGGCATCAGAATATTTTTACTGCCCTAAAAAAACTCTGTGCTCTGTAGAAGGGGCTATTTTTGGTAGGAGTAATTTCTTCAGTATATACCACATTTGCCTTATTTGTCAGCAGATCTAAAGTGCTGAGCTGTTAGGTTCAGTGTTGTTTGGATGTTTTATTTCGGCCAAACTCTAACACCGTCAAGTCATGCATATCAAATAAATTTGATTGAGCTGTATAGAGCCTTTTGATGGTAATAATTTTAAAAAACAAGTACTATGGATTTCATTTGTAGGCCTTTAAATGAGCTTAAGGTTCCCAGGAAGCAAAATCTCATGTACATTACCTAATACCGACATAGGAAACCTCCCAAGGTTGACATTTTCATTTTCAGATCTGATGTCTGCATCATCTTACTCTTTTTATTACTTTCAGTGCGTGATCTCTTGTTTGTAAACAGACCTAACCAAATTTCAGCAATGAGATTCAGTTACAGAAGGAGAATATAATAGCATCAAAACCTTTATTCAGAAGTAGTATTTTGCATTTCCCAGTAGACATATCCTAGCATGTCTAATGACATTAACTAAGGTGGCTCTCTAAAATATTTTATAATCACTTCTAGAGTAGTTAGATAATAAGTATAATTCCTTGAATCCTGTTTCTTTTTTATAGTAGGAGTACCTTGAAAATTCAAGTGGGAGAGAACAGGGTGTTAGTGATACAGCGAAAGAGGAAACTTGAGGGACCTGTGTTTATTCATGGATTTTGAAAGCTGATCATACCATTTAAAAAAAATAGTAAAATGGAAAATATTGGCCCATCTTACATGGTAGCTGAGGGAAATATCTCTTGAAAGTGAAATTCTCACCCTTTGCCCTTTTTCCAAGTCCCCTAAATATTTGTAACAACCTATTAATGGAGGCCATAAAAAGCACTTATGGTCCAGAAATAAAAAAAGACATATATTTTACTTTTTTTTTCAGTTTTTGAATTTTATTTATTTATTTTTATACAGCAGGTTCTTATTAGTTATCTGTTTTATACATATTAGTGTATATATGTCAATCCCAATCTCCCAATTCATTCCACCACCACCACCTACCACTTTCCCCCCCTTGCTGTTCATACGTTTGTTCTCTACATCTGTGTCTCTATTTCTGCCCTGCAAACCAATTCATCTGTACCATTTTTCTAGCTTCCACATGTATGCGTTATTATACGATATTTGTTTTTCTCTTTCTGACTTACTTCACTCTGTATGACAGTCTCTAGATCCATCCACGTCTCTACAAATGATCCAATTTCATTCCTTTTTATGGCTGAGTAATATTCCATTGTATATATGTACCACATCTTGTTTATCCATTCGTCTGTCAATGGGCATTTAGGTTTCTTCCGTGACCTGGCTATTGTAAATAGTGCTGCAATGAACATTGGGGTGCATGTGTCTTTTTGAATTATGGTTTTCTCTGGGTATATGCCTAGCAGTGGGATTGCTGGGTCATATGGTAATTCTATTTTTAGTTTTTTAAGGAACCTGCATACTGTTCTCCATAGTGGCTGTATCAATTTACATTCCCACCAACATTGCAAGAGGATTCCCCAAAAGGCATATATTTTAACAAGTGAATGGTAACCTATTCTTAGCCAATATAGTAGCCTAATTTATCAGCCCAGCACTTACAGGTTTAAAAAAGATTGTGCTCTCAAATATGAAAGAATATTTAAATATATATAAACAAGAAAAGAAATGCATGTAAATATACTACCTTAATTTCTTAGAGCATATCCTGAAAAAAATGTTTTTGGGAGGTTAACATAAATGAAGCCAGATGAAATTATAGTGGTTTTGCTATGGTGTCCTTAAATAAGGGCCCTTGGATGAACTTCTTCAGGGGGTTCTTGAACCCCTTAAAATTGTGTACAACATGTGGTAAATCAAAGCATTTCTTCAAGGGCAGGGTGGGTCCTCTACTTTTATCAGGTTCTTAAAAGGGTTAAAAACCATTGACTAAACCAATGTGACCAGTGTGTTTTTATTAGAGAGAGTGGGTAAATAGTTGGAAAGTATAACAAGCCTGTAAAATACGTCCATGTATATGGTGACAAAGATGGACACTTACAGTTCAGGGAGTGCAATAATATCATGCCTATCTTATTAAAATATTTGCATAGAGTACTTTATTCCCTTGGTTGTGATGTAAAACTTTAATTTTCCTCTGCGTCATGTTGCCTTGCTCTGGAAACAGTGAGAAATAATATTCGCCATTATCAGAGCTGTGTGTAATTCAGAAGTTGGTACTTTTTTCTGTTTATTCTTCTCCTATTACCAGTTTGCTTGTACCACATCATAGAATGAATGATGGATAAAGCAAGGGCGATCTGGTAGCAGCTAGCATTTGACTTGTCACTGAGGATGAGCTTATTGGATTTTGAATGGGCTACTTCATGCCCCTGAGAACAATATGCAGCTGTTAAGTACATTTTGCTTTTTGTTAAGAGCAAAGAAAACTGTAATTAAGCTCAGCCTATATTTCAGTATATAAATGTGTTTTAATGGATTTCCATTTTCTTGGTACACACAAACAAGATATCCCTTAACTCCATGATGGAAGTGCTTCAGATTTGTAATCTTGGATCTGTGGAAAGATAAAATGTGTTTCTGTGTGTGTGTGTGTGTGTGTGTGTGTGTGTGTGTGTGTAAAATTCATTGAAAAAGTATGGTAGAAGAGTAGTGTTTCCCTTAGGACCAAATTGAAGTCTCCAAAGCATCTTTGATCCACCTTTGACTAGACCCCCACAGTGATCTCCAAGGCTGTGAATTACAAGTTGGTGGAGGGAGAGTCAAGGAAATATTTTACTTCTTTCTTTCTTTCTCCATAGTTTCCCTGAGATCTCAAACTGGCAGCCAGCTGGCTGAATCTGCCCACAGACATGTTTTATTTGGCCCATGCAGTGTTTTAAAAAATTTTGTGCCAACATTTTAATAGGAAGATTTCACATAGTAATCTACATTTCTGGCTTGTCTTGAGAAATCAGAAGATAGGGGAACACTTGGCTGGAGCTGAGAAGCAGCTGTCCCCCTCCCCCTGGGCCACGGCCTCCTTCTGCAGCTCATTCAAATGCCCCCACCCCACCCCCAATGAATTTATGCACTTATTTACCTGCTGGATTACTGGAGGCATCTGAGTTTGAGACTAATTTAAGGCTGCCTTTCAGACCATCTTAGTTTTCTGATTAACAACCACATTTTGTATGAAAGCCATATTCTTGATCCTCGAGAGCCTTATTATTTGTTATTACATTGACATCTGGCCATCAGATCTAATAATTTTCATGTTCGAAGGATTTAGAATTCCTAATTATTCCTAATTTGGGTCCAGGATGGGAAGGGAGTGCAGATAAAGAGAACATAAATACCTAAAATGCTTATCTTTCCTAATACACATTCAGTTGTTGCTGTCTACCAAAACTGGTCTGAAGCTGTAGCTTTAGTGGTGCTTTTAACTAAATTGTGCTTGCTGGTTTTGGAATTTAATCCTAGAATTGTGTGTGTGTGTTAAGAAAAACAGCTGATTCATTTAACAGGCATTGAAACATGTAGACTCCTAGGACATTATACTTTCTTTATGCTTTGAAGTATAATGGGCAAATCCTGAGGAAAATTTAATAGATTTTGGGTTGTCTCTTTAATTCATGAGGCTGCTACTTTCTAATTTCTAAACTTTCAATTACTTTGGTCAGGATGGAGGGAGAGACAAATTTAGGCAGCCTTTCTTTCCAGTTCTTCCAAATTACTCTTCCTGGTAAAGACAGAGAAATCTTGCCAGAACTCATACTCAACTTGTTGGAGGGCTAGCCTTATCTTGTTATCTAAGGTCTATGCAAACCACTTCTAATCCCAGTAGATTCTGCAGTTTAGACAGAGGGGTTGAAACATGAGGTGTTTAGTAATGTTATGAATCTGAAGGTAATTCTTATCTAACTTTTAAAAGGAAAAAATAAAAACTTTTCAAGTGTGGTAATTTGGAGTAATTATATTTCCTTCAAAACAATTTAGTTTTCATATATGCTAAGCTAGCAATGCAATGGAAGCATAATAGCACAAAAGCTCAAGGGATTTGAATGTGGGAATGGGTAAATGTTCTATAATGAGTGAGAAAATTCTTGTCCAACTTTAGGAATAAAAGCTCCACAAAATTATGAATGTTTTGGCAATGCTTATTTATGAACAGAGAAGTGATCTAATGATTATGTAATTAGGTTTCTTCATTTTTTTTTCTTCTTTTTTTTCTCTTAGAGGCAGCCAAAGGACTTTAAGTAAACCACTTTAACTTGCTAAGTTTCCCCCAACAGTGAAATTTTTGGAAATACATTTGAATGTTCTCAGTACAGATTATATATTATTTCTGTGATTTTTGAGACTGATCAGAGGAGACACCCATTTTTATGTGAAAAGTAAAAACAAGATACCTTAAGAAAGTTGAAAAATTTTTATTGCTTTTCTACTTTTAAAGTCATATAGTTTTTACTTGTCTTCAGATGTTCCAATATACAATGGAAAACATAAGAAAAAAATTGAATACCTTTCCTTGTCTATTATGGGAAAGGTAAGAATATGCCTGGTTAAGACTTTATCTAGCACATCTAGGGTTTAGGATGAAAAACATTTATGTATAGATGGAAATTGGAACATTTATAATCTATGCAGTTTGGTCTTGCTTTGTTCCTTCACTCATGAAATATAAGTACATTTAAACTCTGTGCTAGTTTGTCCTAGAAGGACTAAAACATGGACTTTGTCCTTAAGGAGCTTAAATCTCCTTAAAGTCATTCATATTCCTCCCTTATGGGAACATCACTTAGGAAAATATTCAGATTATACGTATCATGGTCAAAAGCGAACATTTACCAGGGCCTGACAGTTTTTGTCTTCTTATAGGAAGTTGCCTTTACCTTATTAGTGCTTGACGATTTACTGGTTAGACTATAACTGTATCTGGTTTATTTGTTTACGCAGATTTATTTCTTTAAAGCTATGCATATCGGAAAATGTCTAAATATGCAGAAGTGTACCTTTTATTTATTTATTTATTTTAAATTTTTATTTATTTATTTATTTTGCGGTACGCGAGCCTCTCACTGCTGTGGCCTCTCCCGTCGTGGAGCGCAGGCCCAGCGGCCATGGCTCACGGGCCCAGCCGCTCTGCGGCATGTGGGATCTTCCCGGACCGGGGCACGAACCTGCATCCCCTGCATCGGCAGGCGGACTCTCAACCACTGTGCCACCAGGCAAGCCCAGAAGTGTACCTTTTAAAGCAAAGTCAATCTGAATCTAGGGCTGTAATAGGGAATTTAAATTTATTTACTTTATTTATTTTTTTTTGTCTGCGTTGGGTCTTCCCTGCTGTGTGCGGGCTTTCTCTAGTTGTGGTGAGCGGGGACTACTCTTCGTTGCAGTGCGCGGGCCTCCCATTGCGGTGGCCTCTTCCGCCATGGAGCACAGGCTCTAGGACCGCGGGCCTCAGTAGTTGTGGCACGTGGACTCGGTGGTTGGGGCTCATGGTCTCTAGACCATAGGCTCAGTAGTTGTGGCACACGGGTTTTGTTGCTCTGCGGCACGTGGGATCCTCCCAGACCAGGGCTCGAACCTGTGTCCCCTGCATTGGCCGGCAGATTCTTAACCACTGCGCCACCAGGGAAGTCCCTGTAATAGGGAATTTAGATTGGAGCACCCTGTGGTTCTCCTTCAGAATTATTTGATTAATAATTTTCTGTCAGCCTGGGAGCCCCCTGAGTGCAGGGACTGTGATAATCTCTGCAGTATCTCCAACTCCTAATACATTTCTTGGTATCCAGTAAATGCTCACGGTACCTTGCCTGACTGACAAATGAGGGGTGATCAGCCACTAGGGTTTCTGTTGCTCAGGTGTGTAGGTCTCAGCACACTGTGAGGAAACTGTGTGACTCTGGGAGAGACAGAGGTTAATGCAACAATCATGCAAATAAACATAAAATTCTTGCCTTACTAATCAGATTTTCTCTCTTTTTTATAAGGAGGACAGCCCTCTTAGTTTTGTGGGCAGAGCACAATTTGTGAAATAGCCCAAGATTTTGCGTTCTAGGTGGTGTCTTCCATCTGAATTCTTGTGCATCTAGTTCAGACTAGCTTCATGGCTTTGCCAAACACCACTTTGCATTGCAGCAGTCTGACTGGAAGAAAGAGCAGTACCTGTGTGTGTGTGTGTGTGTGTGTGAGAGAGAGAGAGAGAGAGAGAGAGACCTAGTTTTCTGTATCACCTCTGCCAGCAACTGTGTGACCTTGGCAAGTCACTTAACCTCTAGGCCTCAGAGTCCCTCCTTTCTAGGTGTTGTCTTGGTTTTACAATGCCAGGGTTGGGATTCTTAACTGCTGTGGCCCCTTTAAATTCCAGTTGGCTATTTGAATGCATATATTAGTTTTTCTATTAGCCTGTATGCTCCTGGAGGTCAGACTGACACATTTTGCATATGTGTGTTTCCAAACTTTTTATTATAGAGAATTTTGAACACACACAAAGCAGACAGATCAGCTTAGTGAAACCCCTAGAATTCATTACCCTGCCCCAACCATCAATCTATGAACACATGGCCAATCTTGTCCCATCACGCCCCATTCTCTTACCCTCCTTTATTTGGAAGCAGATCTTAGGTATGTCATCTAATCTGTAAATATTTTATATTTACATCTTTTTTTTTTTTTTTTTTTTTTTTGCCTCTCAGGCATCTAACACAGAACCTTGTACACATTAGATAATAAGAAGATAAATTCTGAATAAATGAACGAGAGTGGGCTGGGAATGGCACTCCAACACACACCCAAAATTATACACATTTTAAACGTTTAATAAAATTTGTAAAGCTTTAGCTTCTCAGAGTGGAGGAGGAGGAGAAGCCAAGGCTTCCAGCTATTGGAATCCTTATGTGGTTGGAATATTAAAGAGTGCCTTTACCTATTACATGTAATCACCCCATCACTAGGGAGCCCAGCATGCTCCAGGAAGTTAAGGTACATGCCAAAGATTAGCAAAAAGCCACCCAACTTTATGGCTGCATCTTGAGGAACTATCTTAGTGGTAGTAGGGGACACAACCTAAAGGCTTTGCAAACTATGAGTTTTTAATTTACTGAGAACTTGAAAATTCATAGGAAGGGCTCAGCTACTTCTCTTTATTTTATATTTCCTATTACCTGTTTCCTAAGCTTTCTCTATCTTCTCTAAAACAGCCTGTTTACCCTTCTTTCTTTTCTTCTCATTATTTTTCTGACCATGCTCAGGTCTTCAGGGGAATTTGCTGAGAGCATTGAATTAGGCGGAATACATTTTAGTCAAAGTATGTGCTTGCTTTGGAGGTATTACTCCCAAATGTATAGGCAATGTAGTTTGTATAACACCATGAATAAAATAGTAAAACAATCCTCTCCCTATCTTAGTAAATGGCGCCACCATCCACCAGATAGCTCAGTCTAAGAACTTGGGATTCATTCACCATTCCTTTCTTTTCCTTATACCTCATATCCAAATAAACACCAAGTCCCACAGCTCTGAAATATATCCTTAAATCTGAACCATCTCTCCATCTCCACTATTAAATCCACAATTCAAGTCACCATTATCTCTCATCTGGGTTATTTCAGTTGCCTCCTGACTGGTCTTCTTGTTTCTTTTCTTGCTTCTCTACAGAACACTGCCTGTATAATAAACACAATGATTTTTTCAAAAAATAAGTGAAATCATATCACTTTCCTGCCTAAAACCATCCAATAGCTTCCCATTGCAATAAAAATAAATGCCACCTTCTTATCTTGTCCTACAAGGCCTTCCATGGTTTGGCCCCTGTCTCTCTAAACTATCATCCCAGGCGTTCATGCTCCAATCATAGTGGCCATCTTTCTGTCCCTTGAATGTACCAATTATGGGCTACTGTTAGTGAGAGAGTAATAAGGAAGGGGTGGGGTCAAACCAGAGTATGTCATACCTTACAGCAGTAAAATAAAAGGCAATGAGAGAAGTTGTAACATGCACTATAGATAAGCTTAGGTTGAGAACAAGAGCATGAATTTCAGAACCCTTTGTGTTCTCTTTACTGATGATTGGGAGAAAGAGGAACTATGGCCTGCTCCTTCTTTGTGTGGAAGAAGAATAGGTTTCAGTGATTATGATTTTAAAAAGAACAAAGAAGGCAGGAACAAATGACTGTTATCAGGCAAGAGAAGTAACCATAGAAAAGATAATAAATCAGTCATAAAGACCTCCAGTTCTGTTTCAAAGGTAAAGATCAGCCTGAAGCACATTCTTGAGCAGTTTTGCAGGATCCAAACCCTTTCTAGCACTCAACCACCAGAGTAACTGGAGCCTACGGAAGGATGATGCTGACCTTTGCTAACCCCCATGACTTCACTCAATAAGGTGCCTGGATTTTGTCAACCTAGAGTGACCTTTGCCTCATTTTAATGCTGAAATCTCCACCCCAAGGGCAGAGATTGCTGCCACTTTTAAACATTCAATGTTTGTTTGAGCCTGTTGTCACACTGCACAAGCACATCTAGAACCCCACTTCTACACGGGAGATTACTCTCGCCCTTTCATGAAAATGCATATACATCCTTAGCTTAAAACTCCCTGATCTTGCTCTTCAGGGAGTCTGTGCTTTGAGAGCTGTCTCTTTGTCTCCTTACTTGTCACAGGAATAAATGCTTCCACCTTGACTGAAAGTGCTTGGCATGTTCAATTGCTATGTACGTACCCCAAGCGACTGACCCACTGAGTCTGGTAACACTACCTCACACCTTTGCCCTGGAGCAGTATTTCCCATTTTTGTATGGCTAATGCAATATTTGAGTGGCGTCTCAGCTCAAATATCCTTCCCTCAGGTAGGCCTTCACTGACCACCTAGATAAAATAGTTCTTTCTAACCTCATGTCTAAGTTACCCTCTGTCCCACTTTCTAATTATATTTGATTCAGTGTTTGACATGTACCTCCACCCAGCTAGAAAAAAAATTTGGCCATGTGCTGAATTGACTATGGTGTGGGAGAAGAAGCACTCTCATACACTATCAGTGCAGAATGCATTAGTTAAAACCTCTCAGAAGGGCAAATTTTCCAGTATCTATTAGAACTAAGAACTATAGCTTTATGAGGGCAAGGGACTGTAGCTGCAGTAGGCGTTCAGGAACTTATTGAAAGAATGGTGATTCTGAGGATTAAGTCACCAACTGTTTGATCCCAGTTTTTTTTTCCTCCTCCTTTTTTATTCAATGCCCTTTATCTCCTATTTAAAGTCTCCTCTGCTAAGATGTTAACACATATCCTTTAAAGTCAAATTTCTCAAATGGGTGTATCTTAGCTCCTTGGGCAAGGCCTCAGGATTAACCTAATTCATCTTCCTGGAATGTAAATTTTATTAGAAGGATTGTGAGAAAAATACTTTTCTACCAAAAAGTTTGGAGATAGTTAAAGTTTGAGGACCATCTAGGTTTCTTGGGGACGGAGCTCAGTATCTTTGACATTAGGGACAATTTAGTGGAAAAGTTTGAGAAGCAATGATTAAAGGTATTAGCTCTTAGAAGGATATTTGCATTTTAATACAGAATTCTTCGATTCATCATGAAGTGTCTATTGAGGAATTGTGTTTACCAGTAAGCATAGTTTAGCTTGAAGCAGTAGGTGCTGAGTCTTCCTGAACTGTACATTTGCATATTCTCTTCAGTTTGCAAAATGCTTATATTATTATAACGTATATTATTTTATCTAATTGAATTTTTTTAATTGAATTTTTATATCAGCCAAGTTGAGTATAAGCATGGGATCTGCCTGCAGCCCACAAATAATCACTACGCATGCAAAGCATTAAACTTTTCAAATAGCATTAAATTTTAAAATAACTGAAATGTGGAGATGATTGGTTCAATATGACAGAGTAGAAGGACATGCTCTCACTCCCTCATGCGAGAGCACCAGAATCACAACTAACTGCTGAACAATCTTTGACAGGAGGACACTGGAACTCACCAAAAAAGATAACCCACATCCAAAGACAAAGGAGAAACCACAATGAGACGATAGGAGGGGCGCAATCACAATAAAATCAAATCCCATAACTGCTGGGTGGGTGACTCACAAAATGGAGAAACTTATACCACAGAAGTCCACCCACTGGAGTGAAGGTTCTGAGCCCCACATCAGGCTTCCCAACCTGGGGGTCCAGCAGTGGGAGAGTTCCTAGAGGATCAGACTTTGAAGCCTACCAGATTTGATTGCAGTATTTCGACAGGACTGGGGAAACAGAGACTCCACTCTTGGAGGGCACACACAAAGTAGTGTGTGCATCAGGACCCAGGGGAAGGATCAGTGACCCCATAGGAGACTGAACCAGACCTACCTGCTAGTGTTGGAGGGTCTCCTGCAGAGGCAGGGGGTTGCTGTGGCTCACCGTGAGGACAAGGAAACTGGTAGCAGAAGTCCAGGGAAGTACTCCTTGGCGTGAACCCTCCCAGAGTCTGCCATTAGCCCCACTAAAGAGCCCAGGTAGGCTCCAGTGTTGGGTCACCTCAGGCCAAACAACCAACAGGGAGGGAACCCAGCCCCACCCATCAACAGACAAGTGGATTAAAGTTTTATTGATCTCTGCCCACCAGAGCAACACCCAGCTCTACCCACCACCAGTCTCTCCAATCAGGAAACTTGCACAAGAATCTTAGAGAGCCTCATCCACCAGAGGCAGACAGCAGAAGCAAGAAGAGCTACCATCCTGCAGCCTCTGGAAGGAAAACCACATTCACAGAAAGATAGACAAGATGAAAAGGCAGAGGGCTATGGACCAGGTGAAGGAACAAGATAAAACCCCAGAAAAACAACTAAATGAAGTGGAGATAGACAACCTTCCAGAAAAAGAATTCAAAATAATGATAGTGAAGGTGATCCAGGACCTCGGAAAAAGAATGGAGGCAAAGATTGGGAAGATGCAAAAATGTTTAACAAAGACCTAGAAGAATTAAAGAACAAACACCTAGAAGAATTAAAGAACAAACAAACAGAGATGAACAATACAATGAAAATACACTAGAAGGAATCAATAGCAGAATAACTGAGGCAGAAGAACGGATAAGTGACCTGGAAAACAGAATGGTGGAATTCACTGCCAAAGAACAGAATAAAGAAAAAAGAATGAAACGAAATGAAGACAGCCTAAGAGACCTCTGGGACAAATTAAACGCAGCAACATTCGCATTATAGGGGTCCCAGAAGGAGAAGAAAGAGAGAAAGGACCCGAGAAAATATTTGAAGAGATTATAGTCAAAAAATTCCTTAACATGGGAAAGGAAATAGCCACCCAAGTCCAGGAAGCACAGAGAGTCCCAGGCAAGATAAACCCAAGGAGAAACACACCGAGACATATGGTAATCAAATTGACAAAAATTAAAGACAAAAAAAAAATTATTGAAAACAACAAAGGAAAAATGACAAATAACATACAAGGGAACTCCCATAAGGTTAACAGCTGATTTCTCAGCAGAAACTCTACAAGCCAGAAGGGAGTGGCATGATAAATTTAAAGTGATGAAAGGGCAGAACCTACAACCAAGATTACTCTACACAGCAAGGATCTCATTCAGATTCGGCAGAGAAATCAAAAGCTATACAAACAAGCAAAAGCTACGAGAATTCAGCACCACCAAACCAGCTCTACAACAAATGCTAAGGGAACTTCTCCAAGTGGGAAACACAAGAGAAGAAAAGGACCTACAAAAAAAGGACCTATATTCATTACTGATGAATATGGATGGAAAAATCCTCAACAAAATACTAGCAAACAGAATCCAACAACATATTAAAAGGATCATACACCATGATCAAGTGAGATTTATCCCAGGGATGCAAGGATTCTTCAATATATGCAAATCAATCAATGTGATACACCATATTAACAAATTGAAGAAGAAAAACCATATGATCATCTCAATAGATGCAGAAAAAGCTTGTGACAAAATTCAACACCTATTTATGATAAACACTCTCCAGAAAGTGGGCATAGAGGGAACCTACCTCAACATAATAAAGGCCATATACGACAAACTCACAGCAAACATCATTCTCAATGGTGAAAAACTGAAAGCATTTCCTCTAAGATCAGGAACAAGACAAGGATGTCCACTCTCACCACTATTATTCAACATAGTTTTGGAAGTCCTAGCCACGGCAATCAGAGAAGAAAAAGAAATAAAAGGAATACAAACTGGAAAAGAAGAAGTAAAACTGTCATTCTTTGCCGATGACATGATACTATACGTAGAGAATCCTAGAGGTGCCACCAGAAAACTACTAGAGCTAATCAATGAATTTGGTAAAGTTGCAGGATACAAAATTAATGCATGAAATCTCTTGCATTCCTATACACTAATGATGAAAATTCTGAAAGAGAAATTAAGGAAACACTCCCATTTACCACTGCAACAAAAAGAATAAAATACCTAGGAATAAACCTACCTAGGGAGACAAAAGACCTGTATGCAGAAAACTATAAGACACTGATGAAAGAAATTATAGATAATACAAAGAGATGGAGAGATATACCATGTTCTTGGATTGGAAGAATCAATATTGTGAAAGTGACTATAGTACCTAAAGCTATCTACAGATTCAGTGCAATCCCTAGCAAACTACCAATGGCATTTTTTACAGAACTAGAACAAAAAATCTTAAAATTTGTTTGGAGGTACAAAAGACCCTGAATAGCCAAAGCAGTCTTGAGGGAAAAAAACGGAGCTGGAGGAATCAGACTCCCTGACGTCAGATTATACTAAAAAGCTACAGTAATCAAGACAATATGGTACTGGCACAAAAACAGAAACATAGATCAATGGAACAAGATAGAATGCCCAGAGACAAACCCACACACCTATGGTCAACTAATCTATGACAAAGGAAGCAAGGATATACAATGGAGAAAAGACAGTTTCTTCAATAAGTGGTGCTGGGAAAATTGGACAGCTACATGTAAAAGAATGAAATTAGAACACTCCCTAACACCATACAGAAAAATAAACTCAAAATGGATTAGAGACCTAAATGTAAGACTGGACACTATAAAACTCTTAGAGAAAAACATAGGAAGAACACTCTTTGACATAAATCACAGCAAGATCTTTTTTGATCCACCTCCTAGAGTAATGGAAATAAAAACAAAAAAATGGGACCTAATGAAACTTCAAAGCTTTTGCACAGCAAAGAAAACTATAAACAAGATGAAAAGACAACCCTCAGAATGTAAGAAAATATTTGCAAATGAAGCAACGGACAAAGGATTAACCTCCAAAATATATAAACAGCCCATGCAGCTTAATATTAAAAAAAAAAAAAACAATCAAAAAATGGGCCAAAGACCTATATAGACATTTCTCCAAAGAAGAAATACAGATGGCCAAGAAGCACATGAAATGCTGCTCAACATTACTAATTATTAGAGAAATGCAAATCAAAACTACAATGAGGTATCACCTCACACCAGTTAGAATGGGCATCATCAGAAAATCTACAAACAGGGCTTCCCTGGTGGCGCAGTGGTTGAGAGTCTGCCTGCCGATGCGGGGGGATGCGGGTTCGTGTCCCGGTCCGGGAGGATCCCGTGTGCCGCGGAGCGTCTGGGCCCGTGGGCCATGGCCACTGGGCCTGCGCGTCTGGAGCCTGTGCTCCGCAACGGGAGAGACCACAACAGTGAAAGGCCCGAGTACCGCAAAAAAAAAAAAAAGAAAAAAGAAAATCTGCAAACAACAAATGCTGGAGAGGGTGTGGCGAAAAGGGAACCCACTTGCACTGCTGGTGGGAATGTAAATTGATACAGCCACTATGGAGATCAGTATGGAGGTTCCTTAAAAAACTAAAAATAGAATTACCATGTGACCCAGCAATCCCACTGCTGGGCATATACCCTGAGCAAACCATAATTCAAAAAGAGTCATGTACCACAATATTCATTGCAGCACTATTTGCAATAGCCAGGACATGGAAGCAACCTAAGTGTCCATCGACAGACAAATGGATAAAGAAGATGTGGTACATATGTACAACAGAATATTACTCAGCTATAAAAAGGAACGAAATTGTGCCATTTGTAGAGATGTGGGTGGACCTAGAGACTGTCATACAGAGTGAAGTGAGTCAAAAAGAGAAAAGTGGTGCTTCCCTGGTGGAACAGTGGTTGAGAGTCCTCCTGCCAATGCGGGGGACATGGGTTCATGCCCCGGTCTGGGAGGATCCCACATGCTGTGGAATGGCTGGATCCATGAGCCATGGCTGCTGGGCCTGCATGTCTGGAGCCTGTGCTCTGCAACGGGAGAGGCCATAACAGTGAGAGGCCCGCGTACTGCAAAAAAAAAAAAAAAAAAGAGAAAAACTATGATTGTATATTAACTCATATGTGTGGAACCTAGAAAAATGGTACAGATGAACCAGTTTGCAGGGCAGAAATAGAGACACAGATGTAGAGAACAAACGTACGGACACCAAGGGGGGAAAGTGGCGGGTGGCGTGGTGGTGGGATGAATCAGGAGATTGGGATTGACATGTATACACTGATGTGTATAAATGGATGACTAATAAGAACCTGCTGTATAAAAAAATAAATAAAATTAAATTAAAATATAAACAAAAACCAAACTGAAATGTAAGTCCTCCTCCCTAACCAGAATCCTGAGTCCTCAGTTCCCTTGTTTATAGGGGAATTTCTTGGGTATCTTTCCAGAAATATTTTAATATTCTGGCAACTGAGCACTAGCTCCGATCTTAGAGTATGATCTCCTTGCGTTCTTTTTTTCCATTCACAAATGAGGAGTATACAGTAGTATTCTGCTTTTTTTAAAGAAAAAATGTAGAATTTTACATTGGGCTGTTGTATTCTGTTGTATGAGGTACACAAAGTTTATTTACATTATTTCAGATGGGTGTACATGTTCATCGTCTTCAGTATTTTGCTGTAATAACTGATGCTCTCAGGAACATCTTTTACATGATAAGCATTTTTTTCTTTGCCCACATAAATAAAGTAAATAATAACTTTTTAGTAGTAGTATTGCTGTGTGTCAAGGCTGTATGTTTTCAGTTCTGCTACCTATGGAAATTTGCCCTTCAGGAAAGCTTTAACCAGTGCATTCTCCATGATGGTGTAGGAGAGTAAATTTTTCCCTAAACCACGGTCGATTCAGCACACGACCAATTTTTAAATTTGTTAATAAGATAGTGAGAAAATGAAGCTTATTTTTACTTGAAGTCATTTAGTTGACTGAGATTAAGTCTTTTTAATTCAAATATTTCAAAGTTATTTACATTGAATTCTTTGTAAACTCTTTGGTTATCTTTCTCTTCTAATTTTCCTGTGAGTTGTTGGTCTTTTTCTTTTTTTTTATTTGTAAAGACACAAAATATATTAAGATATAAAATTAACCCTCTTCTGTCATATATGTTTTAAATATTTGTTCCCAAGTAACTGTTTAAGGTTTTTAGGAGCAACCTTTGACTTTAAATTAGGTGAAAGTGTGCTTCATTTGAAACAAAGATTTATGAACTGATGGAATGTCACAGAGAGAGCAAGAGATTCAGAGGAAAAGTCAGGAGGTTGTCATAAATATGGTGCTTTCTAGCCTTATGAACTTGGGCAATTAATGTCAGGGAGTCTCATTTTCCTCAGCTGTAGCGTGGGGATGGTTACAACATTTCCTCATAGAGTCATGAAGGTTTGGTAACATCATGCATGTGAAAGTGCTTTATAAATAGTACTAAGTGAATATTAGTTTTTATTACTGATTTGATAAGTGAGCTATTTATTTTTTAAGTGAACTATCTTTTACATTGAAATATAATGTTTTGGGAAATTAGAATTTCTGCCTTGCTTTTTTGGAAAACAAAACTAATTATCATATCTCAGATATTTTTCTGCCTTTAGTTCATCTCATGATTCCTGCTGATTCAATAGTTAGGAAAGGCAAAGTTTTTTCTAGTCATGAGACTAGAGAAAAGAGAAGCATGGTTTAATAATGCTAATGAGTAATAAAGGATGATACTAATATTTGAGAAGTGAAATAATTATGTTAAAATGGTAGAATTATTATTTTCCTTTTTCAGAATTTTAGTGGAAAAAATCTGCAAAAATGCAGTTCTTTTATTTGTAGCTTTCATATATTATAAAAATATGATATTTTCAGGTTGTATATGTGTGGAGAGAATGTGTAGAATTAGAGCTTAAATTTTTTTTGATTTGGGAAAGAACCTAGAATTCATCTAGCCCAATGCCTGTTTCTACAGGTAAGGGAGTCAGAAATTCTGAGAAGCAAAGTAACTAGCTTGAGTAATGTGGTCACTGCAGAACAAAAGGGAGGAACTCATTCTGTCTCCTCCCTTCTGTTTAGAGTCCCTTTGACCTCCTGTGACATTTTGGAAGCATAGGTTGCATGTCTGCATGTTTCGGGTTTATGACAATAGCTACGTTTCTTCTAAACTTGTCAAATGAGCAGTCATGTTTCTTGAACCTAGGGAATAATAAGTTGTAGTCACATCTTGCCTTTTGGGAGAGATTATTTTGAGCTAGTTTAAAAAAATGGCTTTAAAAATTCTTATATTTCAATTTACTGAATTATAATATTCTAGCAAGCCTTTTAAAGTTTTTTTCCCTCTATTTACTTTATGTTTTAATGTAGTAAGGACATTTTAGGAGAAGCTAAGTAGGAAAAGTGTTCAAGCTATTAATCTATAATGATCCATATTTTTCTGTTTCTATTCTTCAAGCAGAGTATATATTCAAAGCGTTCAAAATTGATCCAAACTGTAGTAAGATCCTACTGGTTATGAATGAAATTATTTCTGTTTTTATCTCTTTGTAAATCTCTTTGAGTTGCTTTTGCTTTAAGTTGAAATTAATGAAAAAAATACCAGATTAATTGACATGTTCTTCCTGTTGTTGGAGGTATAATTTTAAGTTGTTTTAGTTATTTTTCTTCAAATCATCTTTGTTTCATGTAAAATATTAATTGAAATGAAATTTGCTTGAAGGTTTTCCTTATACTAGAATGAAAAAGGCTGGAGGCATCCTTTCATTCTTCTCACCTACCCTTCTCATAGCAGAAGCAATGCCCCAATTTGGTGATAGTAACTGAAAGTCATTGACATGTGCAAGGACATCCATTTTTGGTATCATGCTAAATAAAGTAAAACATAGTATTTAACAAATCATCTTGGACAGTGAACATTATGAAAAGTGAGAGAAGAGCCAACAAGGGAAGTGTGATGAGGTTGGAAGCTGATTTTCACAACTGAAAAAATTGACAACAGGTAATTTCTTTAGGCTGAGGCTAATTGATATTGTCAAAATTGTTTCCACTGAAAGCCACAGTTTTTATTAGAAATTTATTAGGTAAGAAGATGTTAAAGGACATTTAAATATTTTTCTAAATCCCAGATAATAAGAGGAACGTTGGTGAGAGCCAGTTGCTAAGGACTACCGATTTCCTACATTCTTCTTCTTAGCAACAACATTGCCGGCCTTTGGATCATTGCCAACATTTGGATCATTGCCAACCTTTGGAAATCCCTGTCCTTGGAAGCTGAATAAGTGAAGCTATCATTTACTATAACGACACTCATTCCATAAGCATTTAAAATAGGAATAGCTTTAAAATGTAAAAAATATTATGCACACTTGTGAAAAATTCAAATAATAGATATAAAGAAGACAATAATGTAATTCACAGTCCCACCAATCAGAGA
Source organism: Orcinus orca (assembly GCF_937001465.1). Taxonomy (NCBI): domain Eukaryota; kingdom Metazoa; phylum Chordata; class Mammalia; order Artiodactyla; family Delphinidae; genus Orcinus; species Orcinus orca. Next base: position 83,306,962 of record NC_064565.1, read on the forward strand.
TAACCACTGTTAACGTTTTTGTGTATATTCTTTAAGATCATTTTGTACTATATTTGCAATTTTCTTTTTCTTTTGCTATAAAAAAGGAAAGATTGTGGTATCCTTCCAATCAATATATAATCAACATCATCATTTTTAATGAATGCATAGCATTCCACTGGATGGTTGTACTGTAGTTAATTTAGGTAGTTCCCAAATGATGGCGCTTAAGCTTGTTTCAGTTTCTTTTTATCCTAGTATGAGCAGTGCTGCAGTAAATCAGCAAATATTGGACACCTACTGTGCCACACAATGTGGTAGATGTTAGGGATACAAGGATACATAGTACACATTTCCCATATTCAGGGACTCAAAGGGGAAACAGCCATGGAAACATGTAACTGTAATACTGTGTGAGGTGGACAACAGACCTCTGTGTGGGGCCAGTGTTAGCACTAAGGATGGAGTGCCCCCCTGCTTGGGTGCATCTGGAGGAACTTGACCGAGAATGAGAGACTTAGTCCTGAAAGTTTGGGCGATTGTTTCCCAAGAATCACCTGGGAGAGCTGGTTAAGATCACTCCTGGTTAAGATCACTCCTTGCCAGCTTTATTCCCATAGAGAACGTGATTCAGAGGGTCAAGGGTGAGGCCCCAGGTGGTTCTGTTGCAGGCGGCCTTCCCTTTACACTTTGAGAAATAGGCATAAGGCGGGTGGAACACCACATGATAGCGGACCTTGACTATCAAACTGAGGACTTTAGACTTATGTGGTAGATGATGGGAAGTCACTGAAAATTTTGAGTGTCATTATTAGAACTGTGTTTTAGGTAAACTAATCAGAAGGGCAGACTATTATGGAAGAATTTTCCTAGTTTCTGTACAAAGGTAGTTAGCTCTTCTTTGTTTGCTAGGGATTTTTATCAACAATAAATAGAACTTAATGCTGGTTGGGCAGAGAACAGTGCTTCTCAACTTTTAATGTGCTTATGAATCACCAGGGATCTTGTTAAAGTATAGATTCCTACTCAGTAGGTCTGGGCAGATGGGAGAGCTGACCTGCTTTTCTAACAAGCTTCCAGGTGATGTTGATGGCCATGGTCTGTGGACTACACTGGCATACAAGATGTGCTAGTAGAAGGTTTCAATTAAGTGAGGATTTCCATTTTATTCTTTACATGTGAATGTGCCTTATGGTCTCAGAACTTTGGTAAGCTCATTTTGCAAATCTGTTATACAACAAAGTTATATTTCAATTGACTCCTTTCTCTATGCAATAACACCTGTTTACTTATGATTTACTATGTGAAAGTATAAATGGGGAGCCATCCAATATGTGTATGTAACTGGGAGCCAGTTTTTGAGTTAAATCTTAAGTCTTTTCAAAGAATTGAAAAATGCTCTTGAGTTTTCACAGAATAAGAGGTTTGAATTGGTTAACTGTATTGAGTCACAAAGTTACTATTGGTTATTTCTTGGTATAGTCTTTCCTTCTTTTGTTTGCAAAAAAGTTTATTTGTATCATTATTTTTATTTGTATCATTTTTTTAACATCTTCATTGGAGTATAATTGCTTTACAGTGCTGTGTTAGTTTCTGCTGTATAACAAAGTGAATCAGCTATATGCATATGTATATTCCCATATCCCTTCCCTCTTGCGTCTCCCTCCCACCCTCCCTATCCCACCCCTCTAGGTGGTCACAAGCACCGAGCTGATCTCCCTGTGCCATGCAGCTGATTCCCACTAGCTATCTATTTTACATTAGGTAGTGTATATATGCCAATGCTACTCTCTCACTTCATCCCACCTTACCCTTCCCCCTCCCCGTGTCCTCAAGTACATTCTCTACATCTGCGTCTTTATTCCTGTCCTGCCCCTAGGTTCTTCAGAACCAATATTTTTTTAGATTCCATATATATGTGTTAGCATATGGTATTTGTTTTTATCTTTCTGACTTACTTCACTCTGTATGACAGACTCTAGGTCCATCTACCTCACTACAAATAACTCAATTTTGTTTCTTTTTATGGCTGAATAATATTCCATTGTATATATGTTCCACATCTTCTTTATCCATTTATCTGTTGATGGACACTTAGGTTGCTTCCATGTCCTGGCTATTGTAAATAGTGCTGCATTGAACATTGTGGTACATGACTCTTTTTGAATTATGGTGTTTACAGGGTGTATGCCCAGTAGTGGGATTGCTGGTCATATGGTAATTCTATTTTTAGTTTTTTAAGGAACCTCCATACTATTCTCCATAGTGGCTGTATCAATTTACATTCCCACCAACAGTGCAAGAGGGTTCCCTTTTCTCCACACCTCTCAGGCATTTATTTGTAGATTTTTTGATGATGGCCATTCTGACTGGTGTGAGATGATATCTCATTGTAGATTTGATTTGCATTTCTCTAATGATTAATGATGTTGAACATTCTTTCATGTGTTTGTTGGCAATCTGTATATCTTCTTTGGAGAAATGTCTATTTAGGTCTTCTGCCCATTTTCGGATTGGGTTGTTTGTTTTTTTGATATTGACCTTCATGAGCTGCTTGTATATTTTGGAGATTAATCCTTTGTCAGTTGCTTTGTTTGCAAATATTTTCTCCCATTCTGAGGGTCGTTTTTTTGTCTTGTTTATGGTTTCCTTTGCTCTGCAAAAGCTTTTAAGTTTCATTAGGCCTCATTTGTTTATTTTTGTTTTTATTTTCATTTCTCTAGGAGGTGGGTCAAAAAGGATCTTGCTGTGATTTGTATCATAGAGTGTTCTGCCTATGTTTTCCTCTAAGAGTTTGATAGTGTCTGACCTTATATTTAGGTCTTTAATCCATTTTGAGTTTATTTTTGTGTATGGTGCTAGGAAGTGTTCTAATTTCATTCTTTTACATGCAGCTGTCCAGTTTTCCCATCACCACTTATTGAAGAGGCTGTCTTTTCTGCATTGTTTATTCTTGGCCTCCTTTATCAAAGATAAGGTGACCATATGTGAGTGGGTTTATCTCTGGCTTTCTGTCCTGTTCCATTGATCTATATTTCTGTTTTTGTGCCAGTACCATACTGTCTTGATTACTGTAGCTTTGTAGTATAGTCTGAAGTCCAGGAGCCTGATTCCTCTAGCTCCGTTTCTCTTTCTCAAGATTGTTTTGGCTATTCGGGGTCTTTTGTGTTTCCATACAGATTGTGAAATTTTGTGTTCTAGTTCTGTGAAAAATGCCATTGGTGGTTTGATAGGGATTGCATGGAATCTGTAGATTGCTTTGGGTAGTATAGTCATTTTCACTGTTGATTCTTCCAATCCAAGAACATAGTATATCTCTCCATCTGTTTGTATCATCTTTAATTTCTTTCATCAGTGTCTTACAGTTTTCTGCATACAGGTCTTTTGTCTCCTTAGGTAGGTTTATTCCTAGGTATTTTATTCTTTTTGTTGCATGGTAAATGGGAGTGTTTCCTTAATTTCTCTTTCAGATTTTTCATCATTAGTGTATAGGAATGCAACAGATTTCTGTGCATTAATTTTTGTATCCTGCTACTCTACCAAATTCATTGATTAGCTCTAGTAGTTTTCTGGTACATCTTTGGGATTCTGTATGTATAGTATCATGTCATCTGCAAACAGTGGGAGTTTTACTTCTTTTCCAATTTGGACTCCTTTTATTTCTTTTCTTCTCTGATTGCTGTGGCTAAAACTTTCAAAACTATGTTGAATAATAGTGGCGAGAGTGGGCAACCTTGCCTTGTTCTTGATCTTAGAGGAAATGGTGTCAGTTTTTTACCATTGAGACAGTGTTGGCTATGGGTTTGTCCTATGTGACCTTTATTATGTTGAGGTAGGTTCCCTCTCTGCCTACTTTCTGGAGAGTTTTTATCTTAAATGGATGTTGAATTTTGTCAAAAGCTTATTCTGCATCTATTGAAATTATCAAATGGTTTTTATCCTTCAATTTGTTGATATGGTGTATCACATCAGTTGATTTGCATATATTGAAGAATCCTTGCATTCCTGGGATAAACCCTACTTGATCATGGTGTATGATCCCTTTAATGTCCTGTTGGATTCTGTTTGCTAGTATTTTGTTGAGGATTTTTGCATCTATGTTCATCAGAGATATTGGTCTGTAGGTTTCTTTTTTTGTGGCATCTTTGTCTGGTTTTGGTATCAGAGTGATGGTGGCCTCGTAGAATGAGTTTGGGAGTGTTCCTCCCTCTGCTATACTGAGGAAGAGTTTGAGAAGGATCGGTGTTAGCTCTTCTCTAAATATTTGATAGAATTCACCTGTGAAGCCATCTGGTCCTGGGCTTTTGTTTGTTGGAAGATTTTTAATCACAGTCTCAATTTCAGTGCTTGTGATTGGTCTGTTTATATTTTCTATTTCTTACTGTTTCAGTCTCGGAAGGTTGCGCTGTTCTAAGAATTTGTCCATTTCTTCCAGGTTGTCCATTTTATTGTCATACAATTGCTTTTAGTAATCTCTCATGACCCTTTGTATTTCTGCAGTGTCACTTGTTACTTCTCCTTTTTCATTTCTAATTCTATTGATTTGAGTCTTCTCCCTTTTTTTCCTGTTGAGTCTGGCTGATGGCTTATCAATTTTGTTTATGTCCTCAAAGAACCAGCTTTTCTTTGCTATTGTTACCTTCATTTCTTTTATTTCCGATCTTATCTTTATGATTTCTTTCCTGCTGTCTTTGGGTTTTCTTTTTGTTTTTCTTCCTCTAGTTGCTTTAGGTGTAAGTTTAGGTTGTTTATTTGAGTTGTTTCTTTTTTCTTGAGGTAGGATTTTATTGCTATAAACTTCCCTCTTAGAACTGCTTTTGCTGCATCCCATAGGTTTGGGGCCGTCGTGTTTCCATTGTCATTTGTTTCTAGGTGTTTTTTGATGTCCTCTTTGATCTCTTCAGTGATCTCTTTGTTATTAAGTAGTGTAGTATTTAGCCTCCATGCGTTTGTATTTTTTAGATATTTTTTCCTGTCATTGATATCTAGTCTCATAGCATTGTGGTCGGAAAAGACATTTGACACAATTTCAATTTTCTTAAATTTACCAAGGCTTGATTTGTGACCCAAGATATGATCTGTCCTGGACAATGTTCCGTGAGCACTTGAGAAGAAAATTTATTCTGTTGTTTTTGGGTGGAATATTCTATAAATATCAATTAAGTCCATCTTGTTTAATGTATCATTTAAAGCTTGTGTTTCCTTATTTATTTTCATTTTGGATGATCTGTCCTTTCGTGAAAGTGGGGTGTTAAAGTCCCCTACTATGATTGTGTTACTGTCAATTTCTCCTTTTATGGCTGTTAGCATTTGCCTTATGTATTGAGGTACTCCTATGTTGGGTGCATAAATATTTACAGTTGTTATATCTTCTTCTTGGATTGATCCCTTGATCATTATGTCGTGTCCTTCTTTGTCTCTTTTAATATTCTTTATTTTAAAGTCTATTTTGTCTGATATGAGAATTGCTACTCCACCTTTCTTTTGATTTCCATTTGCATGGAATATCTTTTTTCGTCCCCTCACTCTCTGTCTGTAAGTGTCCCTAGGTCTGAAGTGGGTCTCTGTAGGCAGCATATATACAGGTCTTGTTTTTGTATCCATTCAGCCAGTCTATATCTTTTGATTGGAGCATTTAATCCATTTACATTTAAGGTAATTATCGATATGTATGTTCCTATTCCCATTTTCTTAATTGTTTGGTGTTTGTTATTGTATGTCTTTCCTTCTCTTTTGTTTCCTGCCTAGAGAAGTTCCTTTAGCATTTGTTGTAAAGCTGGTTTGGTGGTGCTGAATTCTCTTAACTTTTGTTTGTCTGTAAAGGTTTTAATTTCTCCATCGAATGTGAATGAGATCCTTGCTGGGGAGGGTAATCTTGGTTGTAGGTTTTCCCCTTTCATCACTTTAAATATGTCCTGCCACTCCCTTCTGGCTTGCTGACTTTCTGCTGAAAAATCAGCTGTTAACCTTATGGTGACTCCCTTTTATGTTATTTGTTGCTTTTCCCTTGCTGCTTTTAATATTTTTTCTTTGTGGTTAATTTTTGATAGTTTGATTAATATGTGTCTTGGTGTGTTTCTTTGTGTTTATCCTGTATGGTACTCTCTGTGTTTCCTGGACTTGAGTGACTATTTCCTTTCCCATGTTAGGGAAGTTTTTGACTATAATCACTTGAAATATTTTCTCAGACCCTTTCTTTTTCTCTTCTTTTTCTGGTACCTCTATAATTTGAATATTGGTGTGTTTAATGTTGTCCCAGAGGTCTCTGAGACTGTCCTCAATTCTTTTCATTCTTTTTTCTTTATTCTGCCCCCTGGTTGTTATCTCCACCATTTTATCTTCCAGCTCATTTATCCGTTCTTCTGCCTCAGTTATTCTGTTATTGATTCCTTCTAGAGTATTTTTAATTTCAGTAATTGTGTTGTACATCACTGTTTGTGTGCTCTTTAATTCTTCTAGATTCTTGTTAAATGTTTCTTGAATTTTCTCCATTCTGTTTCTGCGATTGTGGATCATGTTTACTATCATTACTCTGAATTCTTTTTCAGGTAGGTTGCCTATTTCATCGTCATTTATTTGGTCTTTAAGTTTTTACCCTGCTCCTTCATCTGTAAAATATTTTTTTGTCGTTTCATTTTTTTTTTTTTTTTGATGGGTGGTGCTATATTCCTGCCTTACTGGTTGTTTGGTCTGAGATGTCCAGCACTGGCGTTTGTAGGCAGTTGGATAGAACTGGGTCTTGGTGATGAGATGAGGGCCTCTGGGAGGTGTTGCTCTGATTGATATTCACTGGGATCTGAGGTTCTGTGTTAGTCCAGCGGTTTGTACTTGGAGCCCCCACTACAGGGGCTCGTGCCTGACCTCTGGCCTGGGAACAAAGATCCTGCAAGCTTTGTGGTGTGGAAAAAAAGAAAAAGGAAGAAAGAGAGAAAAAAGGAGCAGTACAATAACAAAGAATAAAAAACAAAATAAAATTAGAAAGATAAAAATATATTAGGAAAAATAAAACTATAGTTGAAACAACTGCAAGAAGGTAAAATTGTTGTATTTTATTAAAATAATTGTAATTAAAGTAAACAACTATTTTTAATTGTTTTAAGGGGGAGAACAAGCCAGAAGGAGAGAACAATAACAACATGTAAAGAACAAAATAAAATTAGAAAAATAAAAGATTTATTAGGAAAAATAAAAATATAAAAGAATCAACAACAATGAATCAACAAGATAAAACAGAACCTCAATCTAAAAGAGGAAAAAAAAAAGCCTTGGCTCTGGGGGTGGAGTTTAGGCAGGGGCGGGGTTTAGGGTGGGGTGGGACCTAGGCAGGTGGCGGGTGATGTTTGAGTCTGGAGTGGGGCCTAGGCGGGTTGATGTTCAAGCATGGGGCAGAACCTCTGCTTACGACCTGCGTGGAAGGGGAGAGGCAGCACGTCCAAAGGAGGGCCTCTGGAGTGTGGATTTCCAGAGTTTGGAGGTCGGGTTCTGAGTGAGGGCATGTGGATGGGGTTTAAGCCCAGATCATTGGAGGGGGCCTCTGAGTGTAGAGGTAGGGCCCTGGGTGGGGGTGTAGGGGTGGGATTTGGGTTATGCATGGCAGGAGGGAGGTTCCTAGGGCAGAGGATTAGGCCCAGGAGCCCAACAGGGAAAGCACTGGCCCTGTTCCCTTCTGTTCTTCTGAAACCCCCCCACCATCTCCTCCAGGGTCTCCCCCATCTCCGCTGGACCTGTAACTATGGGTGGGTCTCACTGGGTGTAGGAACTCCTCCTCTCCCCCAGCCACCCCTCGGGGTGCTGGTGCCAGAGATCTGGCCTTTACTTTTGCTCCCCCTTCCCTCCCTCCCACTCCCTCGGGACCTGCACAGCTGGAGGGGGCTTAGGTGGGCAGAGGGTCAGGCCCGGGACCTCAGCAGGTTCCCGGGGGCCCAAATGGGCAGGAGAAACCTGGCCATGTTCCCTTTTGATCCTCTGCCCTCCCAATGGTTCCCCAATTTCCCCCTTTGGGTGTGGGATTCCTTCCCCTCCCCCAGCCGCCCCTCAGGGGCTCCAGACCTGTCCTGCCTCCACTTCTCCTCCCCATTCACTCCCCCCTACGCCCCATGTCCTACCACTTGCTGGGGGTTCATCCCATCCCCTTAGGTGTCCGTGGTCCCCCACTAGTGCCTGGTAGGTGCCCTAGTTGTGAGGAGACACGAATTCCACGTCCTTTTAGTACGCCATCTTCGGTATAGTCATTCTTTAATCAAATTTCTTAATCAAGTATGACCAACCAACCAATGAATTAAAAAGTAAGATTTAGAATATCTGTAACTTTAAAGTACCTCTTTTGTTTGCCTTGACTACACTTAACCTGTGTCTCCATTAGATTTGAACCCCTTTGGTGTATAGATTCTGTGTTGGCTAGACAGGTAGCATAAATATCCTATAGGGAAGAACAATTAAAAAACCCATTAAGTAATATCTTTTTAGTGTTCTTCAGTGAACTCAGTGCCATAGTATATTTGCTGTAGGATTTGGGAGTAGGAGAGGTGGCAACTAAACATATACTGTACAGGAGCATACAACTTTTACATTCAGGATGCACTTTAGGGTTTATTCAGAGTTGGACCTTTCATTTGACCTCATAACAATCATGTGATATAGGCAGGGCAGGCATCATTATCCCTGTTTTAGAAATGTGAGAAGACTGAGGCTCAAAGAGGTGAAATGATTTGCCTAAGTTCAAAAGCAGTCATTGTCAATACCTGGTTTAGAGTCCAGTGTATTATCCATCTCAGCATGCAAAACTCAAACTCAAAGTGAGTTAGGGGCTTGAATGCTTTAGGTTGGTTAGACTTTAACTGGGTACTTACCACTGACATTGTTTTATCTGTTAGGGAAATGTTTAACTTTAAGCAATAGAAGGCTTGACTTAAAGTGGCTTAAACAAATAGGTGTCCAGTGTTTTCATATAATTAGAAACCTGGAACTAGCAGTTTCTGGTGCTGGATTTGCTGCTGAGTGACCCAGACTCTTTCTGACATTTTGCTCTGCCATTCTTGTACTCTTTGACTTTTGTCCTCATGTTTGCCTCTTCATAGTTGCAAGATGGCTGCCCCAGCTTTGGGCAGAAAAGGATGGAGTGTGTGTGCAGTAGGGGGGATGCAACTTTATCTGTTCCTCTTATCAGGAAAATCAGAAGCTGCCCGGAAATTTCACCAGCTGACTTCTATTTGTCATATTGGCCAGAGACTTGAATCTCCTGTCCCCTTCCCACACCTTATAAAAGAGGCAGGAAGGTCAATACTAGCTTCATCAGCCTTAAAAGTAGAGGAAGACAAGGGAGAAAGGTGGTTGGCAATGGGTGTTGAGTAAGCCAGCCTACGGTGTGTGTCACAGTCTTACTGTAATTCCATATGGAGCAAACAGCATTGGATAAACACCAGTTGAACATCCCTGTACATTCTTGCCACTGTGTGAAATTTGTGATTATTTGTTCTGAGTGCTAGGCAGCTTTTTCCTGATCACCTCCTATGAAAGTCAAATTTGAATAACTTCCATATCACTTATTTTGGTGTAATAACATGGGGGGCTGTTATGGGAGGTTGGGTTGTTTGTTTTTTGTTTAGTAGTTCTTTACCAGCATATCTATTTCATGAGATTATTTGTGAGATAGTTACACAATTACTTTATCATCCTTTGTAAACATTCATTTTCTGCGTGCTTATAAATTAGGAATGAGTAGGAATTAAAATGTGTTTGCTGTCTCTAAGAATGGTTGTCTAGACAGGATGAGCAGGACTTGGGTTGTGTGTTTGCCTAGGGCTGAGTGTTTCTGTGGACAAGCACAGGCCTATTCATGAAGCTACTTGTTTAAATTATAGCAAAATGATAACACATGTTCCTTTTCCCAGTTTAGTGGTGTAGGAAGAGAAGTTTTGGAGTCAGACGCACTTGTGTTATAGTCCTGGGTCACCTCCTGAACCACAATCTCCTTGTTTTTCCTATGAGGATTCATGATGTGACCCACGTGACTGGCAGCACCACAGAGCTGGGGTTAGAGAAGGTACTTGTTGTGTTTTTAGCTCCTTTTTCCCTCTGTAGTTCCTTGCTTCCCCTACAGTACCCTGGCTTGTTGAACTTGGAAGCAGTTTATCTATTTCCCTTGATAAAAAACTTTAGTTTTTGTTTCAGATAAAACAATGTCAGTGGGAAAGGGGAAGTAATTTAGAAATTTTGGCCCAGTGGACTTCCCTTCTGATTAAATACACAGCAATCCTGTGTAATGAAAGAAAGGCAAGTACCCAATTAAATTATCATTATCACTTTGGAGAAAGGATATCTCTACTCAGGTTAAAAGTGCTCCCTCAAAATGAAATCCACTGCTGTCTTTCTCTACCTTTCTTTCCTCTTCGTCCCACCCCAGTAAGCTATCTTGAGCCAGGGAAAGTATAAAAAATGCCATCATAAGGCCATTTTGAAAGGAAAACTCTAATTTGGATGTGTGAAGCTAAAATAAGAATATGGGTAAATCAAAGATCATTTTAATTTTTCTTTTTGTTGTATATTTTTCATATACATGTAACCAAATTTTCATATATAGAAATTCATGTAATTTTTTTTTTTTTTTTTTTGCGGTAAGTGGTCCTCTCACTGTTGTGGCCTCTCCCATTGCGGAGCACAGGCTCCGGATGCGCAGGCTCAGCGGTCATGGCTCACGGGCCCAGCCGCTCCGCGGCATGTGGGATCTTCCCAGACTGGGGCACGAACCCGTGTCCCCTGCATCGGCAGGCGGACTCTCAAGCACTGCGCCACCAGGGAAGCCCCCATGTAATTCTTAATGAAGTCAATAAGGGCTACTTTCTGATACAGATAGTATTGTGATATTTGTAAAGAAGGTTGTAAAATAAAATACTACCATCCTTTTGGTTTGCTAGTTTCAATGAGCAAATTTCATTATGTTTACTTTAAGCAGCATACCTTGAAAGCATTTTTTTTTTTTGCCCAAGTTTGGTCAACAACCAAGAAGCACTTCAGTAATAAGTTGGATCTCACCACACAAATGCCATGTGTATTTAATAGAAGAAAAGTTGGGAACTTTGCAGTTTGGTGCCATAGAATGATCAGGAGAACCAAAATTAACATATGAAATATGGGCTTTGAATGAGAAGACTTGAAGGAGAATGAGAACATCAGTGGAAGTTCTAAGGCATGTGGTTTAAAAGCATATTGGAACTATACCCTGCAATTCCTACTGAGATGATCATCTTTTGGTGATACTGTTGCATATAATGAAGTCTTTTATTGGTAATTGCTGTTCTCATTCAAGGATTGTATAGAACCCTTTGTTTTACAGGAAAAAATACATGTTTGAGATGGCTAGCTGACATTAGAATTATAAAGCTGAGGAACAGAAGAAATCAAACTAGGTCTTAAAAATGGAACCCATGACTTTGACCTAGTTGTCCCAGGCTTTCACTGAACTCAGTGAGGTAGATTATAAACTGTGCACGATTTAGTGGAGGCATCTGTATTCTGCTCATGCTGAATTTTAAATTGTTCTCAGAGATTATTTTATTCGGTGTACAAATATATACCAAAATAAACACAGTGTAAAAATACTTTAAACACTCTTAAACAGATTAAAAAAACTTTCATTGTGGGACGTGTCAGATTTAAATAAGTAGAATAGTATAAATAAAACATAGAGAACCATATAGTGAGTCCTCCTGTATCCATCCCACAGCTTCAACAATTCACAGCTCATGGCCTGTTCTGTTTCCTCTGCTCCTCCTTCCACTGCCTTCTTTTCCCAACATGAATTGTTCTGAAGCAAATCATATCATTTCATCCACAAATATTTCAGTATGTGACTCTAAAAGATAAAAACTATACCCAATATTAAACAGTATGAAATGGCTTTTTTATGTAGTAGAAGTGTAAAATGTGTGAAGGGCGTTTAACATCAGGCATATTAAATTGCACATCCACATGATTTTCACACATCTGACTACTTCCAAGCTCATTTTCTACAAGCTACCGCTTTTGCTGCTTAATGTTTGGTGGTCTTTGTTTACGTATAATTTAGTGAAAATGTTAGAACAGCTTTGAGTTTGTTTTCCTTTCATTGGTGGTTTTTTCCTAGATGGAATTTTCATCTCTGCAGAGTAGCTGATCTTGTTTTACATGGAAATATTATCTGGGAGAACTGTTGCACATGATCTCTGGTGACTCTCCAATAGTGCTCTTCGGTCTTGAAACCACTCCCTGTATTTGACAGCAGATGGAAAGAGGATAAAAATCCCTAAATTTAAGATTTGATATTTAAGGCACACATGGCCATTTTCATTTGGAAAACTATATACAGTATTGCTTTTAGTATTTTCTGATTAAGCTACAAAGTATAGATGAACATTTTCATAATGATACTTTTGGGGATGAGGCAGTGACCTGTTCTTTTGTTTTTTGTTTTGGTTAATCTGTTATATGTAGTATCTGCTTGTGCTAGATTAGAGGATTTGATTTGACATTGGTTGGTTTGCAGATTAATGTATAAGGGCATATATAATAATGAAGTTTTATTTTTGTAGAAGAGAATGGTTGTAATATAGAGTGTTTTTGGTTCAGATTGTGGTTCTGGAGTCAAATTGCCCAAAGGTTTGAGTACCTGCTCCACCAACTAATAGCCATGTGGTCTTGGCCAAGTCACATAACTTCTCCAAATCTCAGTTTCCTTATCTGTAAAATCAGAATAATAAGAGTACTTATCCCTTGTATTTTTTTGTTTGTTTGTTTGTTTTTTTTTGCTGTACGTGGGCCTCTCACCGTTGTGGCCTCTCCCGTTGCGGAGCACAGGCTCCGGACGTGCAGGCTCAGCGGCCATGGCTCACGGGCCCAGCCGCTCCGCGGCATGTGGGATCTTCCCGGACCGGGGCACGAACCCGCGTCCCCTGCATCGGCAGGCAGACTCTCAACCACTGCGCCACCAGGGAAGCCCTATCCCTTGTATTTTTAAAAAATATGGGTTAAATGAGATGAAAACAAAATTATTACTAATTTTGGCTTAAATTCAATAGAGATATTTGTTACTGAACATTTTTTAAAGATACTCTCATCACTATAGTGACCCAAAACATAAGGATTGTTGGTTTCTGGATGTCAGGTGAATGTGCATTATAAATTGAGAAGTATTAAGAGACACATTTGTTACTCTGAGGTCTGTTAGCTGCTAAATATGTTATATGAAAAGTTTCATACACTTCAGGCCTGTGATCTATTCAGATCTAGTACTGCATATACAATATTGCTTCAAGAAGCATTTGATGGCTGAAACCAATCTTCTTTGTCATTTTAGAAGTGGCTCTAGTTTACCTTAAATCCCATTTAGGTTAAGAAGCTGTTGGTATTTCAGTTTGTGCCATGTGTCGTACTAATGAGTCCAGCAGGCTCGCCATCTCCATGTAGAGTAACCAGGCACGTTGGCTGGAGAGGCTTATGTCCACTTTGAGGAGGTGGAGCGTAGCACAGTGTTCTGGCATCTGCTCCTTGAGGACTAGGCCTGGTTGGGCTCTTACTAGTCCACAGGACTTGACAGCCTATCCTGAACCCCAAGCCTTTGGTCAGGTTGAATTTTAGTCCTTGGTTGGCTTGATGGGTCCTTGGGGGCCTTAGCTTTGCCCTGGGATAGATTACCACATCCAAGGGCCTCAATAGATGGGGGACAGTGAGACATGCTGAACAGCGAAACAGTACCAAAATGAAATTGGAGAGACACCTACCTGCTTCATGGAGTTGCCAGATCCCACTCTTGGGTCCTATGAACTTAGAGCTTGTCACTCTCTAAGTATACTTTGTTTTATTTTTGTCAGGTTGGCATTTCACACCCTAGAGATGCTCAATGTGTCATTTGCAAAATTTGAAACATCAGATTACTCAGTCTCTTCTAGTCCATTTATAAAATGTACAGAGAGGCTGATCTTGGCATCACTCCGAGAACACTCATGCTTGGCCCTTCTTCCATCTGAGAAGTACCTCTTCATCCCTAAATTTGTGCTCCTCTCCTGTTTCATGTTTCTGATGGAACATTTCTCATAATACCTATAATTTATTAAAATGAGATAGTGGGACTTCCCTGGTGGCGCAGTGGTTAAGAAGCCACCTGCCAGTGCAGGGGACATGGGTTCAATCCCTGGTCTGGGAAGATTCCACATGCCGCAGAGCAACTAAGCCCATGCACCACAACTACTGAGCCTGCGCGCCACAGCTACTGAAGCCTGGGCGCCTAGAGCCTGTGCTCTGCAACTAGAGAAGTGCACCGCAATGAACAGTAGCCCCCGCTTACCTCAACTAGAGAAAGTCCGCACACAGCAACAAAGACCCAACGCAGCCAAATAAATAAATAAATTTAAAAAAGAGATTGTTTGTGTGTATGTGTGTGTTTCTTTGTTTCCTTCATCTTTGACTCAAACATCCTGGGTTCAAATCTAAGTCCTGGCACTTTTAAATTGATTACATTCACCTCTCTCAGCCTCTGTTTCCTCAACTGTAACATGAGGGTAATGATAGTACTTACTCCATAAAGTTGTGCACACTGCATATTGCACTACAGCGCAGTTAGCACAGTGCCTGCCATATCTTAAGGACTCACAAAATATTACTAGTTTTGTTATTGTCATCACCACACCAACATACTTTCTCTTTAACCAAAATAACACTGCATGTTTCTGTCTCCTTTTTGTCATGTTCCTATTTGCCCTTCAACATTTATTGAGTGTCCAGTGGACAGATCAGGTACTGTTTTCTAGGCCCTGGAAATAGAGGGTTGAGCAAAACAGAGTCTCCATTAAAATCAAATTTCTGTTTCTGCTATTTTGGTAAATTGAATTGGCAAAGATCTCCAGTGACCTTTTTGCCAAATCTAAAGAATTCTTTGGTCCTGCTCTTATTTGATGCTTTGTAAAATTTGAAACTGTTAATTATTCCCTTCTTTAAACTCTCTCTTTCCTTGAATGCTCTAGTACTATACTTTCTTTTGATTCCCTTCCTAACTTTCTGACTTTTCCCCTGACCACTGACCTGATTTCTTCACCTGCCTTTTATTCTTTAGTTTTCTGTTCGATCCATTTATTTTTCTTCCCCTACTCTTCTCAGAGATTTTAAACTGGTGACTTGAGAGGAACTGAATTACTAGCACACTATGTCACATCCAGGATGCTTTAGAGCCAAGTTTTGTCCATATGGAACTATCTGAATACCTATGGTTATCAGCAATAATTAATTCAAGGGGACAGTATAGTTTAGATGATTTTGCATTTTACAGGGCCATTTCTATTGAGAAAGTAATTTAAAAAAATAGTAGAAAGTTTAGGAACCTTAATTAAATGAAGTCTTCAGCTGGTGTAATCTGATGAGCTGTAGAGTTTTCTAATTATCCATTGTTATTCATTGACCATATCAAGCAGGCTCCTGCTTCAGGGCCTTGGCAGTTAGGTATTTTTCTCCCAGGAACGTTTTTCTAGATTTTTGTAGGGTTTGTTCCCCCACTTCACCCTTCACCATGCTACTGAAAATAGTGCTCTCCCCGTAGCACTTTCTAGTCATTTACTGCTTCACTTTTCTTTATAGCACTTAATACTTCCTGATGTACATGTGTCTGTTATCTGTCTCTCCCACTAAAATTAAAATTCGTTCTTGAGAGCAGGAATTTGTGTGGCTTGATCATGGCTATATTCCCAGCATCTAGAATAGTGAATGGCATGTAGTAAGTGGTTAATAAATATTCACTAAGTGACTAAATCAATGCAGAAGAGTTTACTGACTTTGCAGAAGAAATGTTTTAGGATGTATTGAGTAGTACAAATTAAATTCCAAGTTTAGGTGAAATGGAGCTAAAGATCATGATTGCTTTTATAAGAGGAGTAAGGCAAGTAATGATTAACAATAAGTGGAATGGACTCTTGGAGGAAATAAAATAAATCTTGGGGAAATTAAGAAAAGGATAAGAAAAAAGATTGAGGCAGGCAATTTAATGTTATTCGTTTGAATGCACTGTCCAAGAATCTAAATATTCAGAAATATTTGTGCAAAAAATGCTGTGGCTTCCATGAGTGTGTGACAGAACAGTCCTTGGACCTTGGTACAAAATCTCTGAAGAATCTGGGCAAGATAAATTGAGTGTCTGGGATTTCCTCTCAGTTTATATTATTATCTCTTAGTCTCCTATTCTTTTACTGGTGTTTTTATTTTCTATTCAATTATTATTTATTGGTTGCTTGCAAAGTGAAAGGTTTACCGTAGATAACTTTTTTTCAAATCAGGAAAAAACTTCATTTCCTATAACCGGTAAAACCTAAGGGCTTTTCTCTTGCTTGAAGGTACAAGAGAATGTTGGTTGAAGTGGGTATCCTGTACCCACCCCCAAAGTTTCCACACCTACTGTGATTTTTCTCCAAAGATTGTAAACAGTCTTTTTTTTTTTTTTTAAACCCTTTGCTGTCAACCTGTCTGTTACTCAACTTTACCACCTTGAATTTTCAAAAAAAGTCTCTGAATTAGACAAAAAGTGGATTAGGTATACATACATATATGTATATGTATACTCAATACATATACATTGAGAAGTGATGTCTTTTGGGATTGAATCTGTGACTAGTAGGTAATTTGCTCAATAATAAAGGTATGTTTTTCTAAAGTGTACCCCTTTCATGGTAGGGACTACAGACAATAGAAGTTAAGATTTTACTAATCAGAATATGGAATCAGTATATGAGGAGACTTTCAATCTATTTTATTCATCATTACTCGGTACAGATTGAATACTTATTATGTGTGAGACATTATAAAGTATACAAAGTTGAGTGAGAAATAAGTAGTTTATAATCTAGCAGAAAGGATAGGGCAAGTGTACAATCATTGCAATACAGGTGAGCACCATAATAAATGAATAAAATAAAAGCTGATGAGGTGCACCAGACAAAGGCATTGCGGCTAGTCAAGATTCAGAAAAGGCAAGAGGTAGGAAGTGGTGTTTGTGGTGGATCTTGAATAAGATTTTCTGATGAATGGAATGGCAATCCATATGAGCAGAGGCATGGAGGTGGAAAATTATGGGTCATGTTAAAACAACAACAATGTTCCAGAAGAAGCAGAAGGGAATGAAGTCGAGAGCTAGGGTGGAAAATTTACCTGTGATAAGAAGGAAGAATACTTCCAATTTAGAGAGAGAAACAAAGACCTATGGGGTGAATATTCAGAGTAATTTGAGGTGTAGGGGTAAAGGAGATAGTTTCATAGCTTCATACTCATTAGATTAGGGGGCAAGTTCATCTTTTGAGAAGGAAGGGGATAGAAGTTACCTTCAGATCCACTTATTCTAGAATTTTGCTTCAGAGATAGAGGTCTTGAAAGGTTGTGGCCTTGTCCAAGGTGACAGTTTGACACAGGAAACTAGAATCCATATCCTGTGATTTCAACTCCAAGTGTTCTTTCTTGGTAAAAGTCAAAATTCCCCAAAGACCTATATACCAAAAATAATTTTCTAAGTTAAGCATTTCTCATCAAATAAGTAACTTTGATCTGTGAACACGATAATTCAGGCTATAAAAGAAATCAGATGAACCCTTATAAACATGTCTTCTTAGAGGGAAAAAAAAGATTTATCGCTTTCAACTGAAATACCACAATAGAAGCACTATCTATGTGTTAAAGCAAGGATAGCATCCTGGCTATGGCCGAGGAGACTGAGTAGGGCCTTTTCTTTACTGCCACACTGTTTTTGTGGGCCTGGTGTCCAGCTATCCTGGTACAACCAAGAAAGAGAACTCTGGGACTGCTGCTCTTGTGGATCTATAGACCCTGAAATGGATAGTTCCAAACAATATCTTATTTTCAGTTAATTTCATGGGTTTTTCATAATTTGAAGTTAGATATTCGAAATGGTTTCTGGTCATTCATGCCACTTGATCATGCAAGGATGGGGTGGCAACATCAGTAATTGTTGGATTTCAGGCAGCATTTGCAAGTTTGGGGTAGGCAGCTATGTCTCAAGTGTGAATGCAGCATTGTATCATGGGCATCACATGAGCTTAGAGGAGAACAAGAAGTTAAGGTCATAGAGGAGAAGTTTCGGTAGACAGTATAGCCCTATTTTTTTTAATCTCTGGCAGAGGCAGCTCCCCAGTAGTTTTGTGGGCTCAAGGATTGTTTGCACAGATATAAAAATGAACTTACTGGGATGAAGAGCAGGATGGATTTACCACCATTGGCATTTAAAAATGGCAAATGCCAGGCTTTTCCATGTGCACACATATGTGTGTTAAGAGACTGAAAATCTTGAGATAATCCTTGTGTCAGCATAGGGGAAACAGTAGATCAAGTCCTAGGAATAAACCTCTCTGATTCTAAGTGAGTTGAGATCCTTCACAAGAGGGTGTTTGAGGTTCTGAGAGTTCTCAACCTGGATTTCAGTTATGAGATTTAGTTTCAGAGGCAGATTTTAGCATCCAGGGCAGGAAATTGATGATTCTGCACTTGTGTTACTGTTGATGTAAGCAGAAGCTACATTTTGCACAAAATTTGTTTCTAAGATCTGTTGACATGGATCATGAGATTTTATAGGCTGTAGGGTGGTTAACCTAAACAAACATTTATGGAAAGCACCAAAAAGAAATTTTGGTCCATTAGTGGGCCAACTGATGTTAGCATGTTTCAATACGATTTTTTTTTTCTTCATTTCAGTCTTTATTAGGAGAAGTTCTAGGAGTTCTGTAGCTCAGGGTTGGGAGTCTTTCCTCAAATGACCAGATAGCAAGTATTTTAGGATTTACAGGTCATGTAGTCTTTATTGTAGATATTTAAGGCTAGCTACTATTTTAATGCGCAAGGAACCGCAGACAGTATGCAAATGAATGGACTTGGTTATGTTTCAATAAATCTTTGTAAAAACAGGCGGTGAGCCATAGTTTGGTGACCTTTGCTCTAGTCCAATGTCTGTATTTTACTAAATCCCAGAAAAGTGTCTGGCTAAAGGTTATACAATGGCAGTCTTGGGACAGAAATCTAGATATCTTCCTTTCTACTCCATTAAAAACTTTAAAAAGTTTTAATTACTAAATAATTACAAAAGAGCATTCATTAGGTATGTTGAAGGTATAAAAATAACAAAGAATTGAATTTCCATGTAACCATTATAAAGTTAGTTTAAGAAAGGGCACATTATCATTTCCTTTGAAGTTCTGTTTGTGCCCCTCTCCAATCCCTTCTTTTTTTTCTTTCCACTCTAGAGGTATTCACCTGCCTGAATTTTGGGCTCTTTATTCCTTTTTCTTCATGATTTCACCCCATGTATTCCTATTCTTTTAGTAGGGTTTAAAAAGTTATTCTTACATGCTTTTATTTCATTTCTCTAATAGTATTAGAAAGTTTAGAAGGAGATAGCCAAATTTTGCTTAGCGAAGAGTTGCAGATTTCTCTTTTGTTAACTCTTGGCAATATGCTGAGAAGGTCCAGGAAGCCAGAGTAGAGTGCCTACAGTATCTGACTTTTAATTCACCTCATGCCTATTCTTGGGTTTCTCATGCCAGAGCAGGGAACGTCATGAGCTGACAGCCAAGTGTAGGAGGTTAGTGGCTTTCTACTCCCACCCCCATTCCTGAGGAAATTGCTGTGGTAAATTGGGGCCGTTTCTAGGAATGGCAAGTTCTAGTAGTCTGACTGTGATTTTATCTTTGAACTAAATGCATATGATAGTACCATATTTTTCCAAATTCTATTAACTGGAGAAAATTTTTTAAAGAAAAATTTTGTTTGTGGCATATAGTAAACAAAAAGGTCAACCTCAGGCATAATATTTGGTCAACAATCAAAAACATAAATAATGCTAATATTCGTGAATATTAGATATGTGTATATTAGATATGACTATCTTTTAGACAAATACATTTCCTTACTTTCTTGGTACCCGAAACTTTTTTAAAATATAATTTTTAGGACATGCTTTTGGTGACTCTGTATGAAAAACACTTTGAGATCTACTTACACAAATGCTCCAGTTTTTTCATACTTCTGTAGATAATTCACCTCGCTCACTGTAGGTTGTTGCCCAGGGATAGTAAAAAGTTTGAGCTGATCCATCTGCATGCCCCACCTGGTCCCCTCTGTGACTGACTGTGACTGGTTGGTAGGTTATATTCTCTGACCATACCTGGTATGAAAAGAATTGGGGTTTTGCCATGAAGGTTGGCACCATGTTCCAATATCTCTCTCAACTGTCTCAAAATATTTTTCAAATTTCTATCCCAACTACACCTCCCTAGAGGGATGCATATAAGATGTTGCCTAGGTTTTGGACTTGTTCAGTGGATGGGATGATGGTCCCGTTTACTGAGATAGCAAAAATAGGCATCATACTTAGGAGAGAAACTATGATTCAGTTTTGGACTGAGAATTTGAGCAACCCATGGGACATCCATTTGGAGATAAGAAAGAACATCTCAAATATTAGAGCTGGCCAAAATTGGAATAGGAATTTATTCTTTATTGCTAGATATATTAAAGAATGCCTGCCAGATGCTTATTGACTTTTGGTTAAATATTTCTAGCAATAGAGAATGAATTACCCATTCTATCTTGGAAGAGCTAAAATAGTTCAAAAGTTCTTCCTTATATTGACCCTGAATCTGTTTTGTTCTATCCAGTGATCCTTTCTTTGCCTTTGGAGCTATTCATAACAAGTCTACTTTCTCTTCCATGCCTCAAAAGAAATTTATTCTCAAATATTTTCTTCCTTGGGATCAAGGTTACCAGTTCCTCATTTAACATGTTTGTAATACCGATGCTTTCTAAGGTATCTTCTTACCAAGCTATCTAAAACATAAATATTGATTAAACTTGATTAAGGGAATAAGCACTTCCTGCTCATGTCTTCATCTAATGACATTAAATATCGTTAACTCTTTTTAAAAAAACTCTCTATATGTTTGCAGTATAGAAGAGGTGATATTCTCTGAAATAGATGTTTTTCTTTCTTTATATACTCTGTCATATTTTAAAAAAACAGCTTTAAAAATAGAAAATTGATGTAAAGTACATTACACTTTGTTAAATAAAAGATCACTTATAATTTTCTTAAGAATTTATCTCATTGTAGAAAAGTACTTGACTTCTTTGTTTCAAGAGTGAAGATAATGATTATTTAAAAGTCTGTAAAGTTATAGAAGAATATCGTCACACAAAAAAGGCCAAACATGAGACTTTTGCTACTCCTTTGGTGGAAGATTTAATCTTCACAGATTAATGCGGCAATTTCCCATTGCTTCTATTTCAGAAGGTATGCACCCATTTAGTTAACTGATCTCTCTTTTCTTCCCTTGGAAACTGTTTTGAGCTTGGAATTTGTTGTTTAGATCATCATTCTTATGTCAGAGAAGAACTGGAGAGTCTCCTTCAGGTACTTGGCCTAGCCAGGACAAGTTTCCATTTATAGCTGGAAAAACCTTTGTCATCCATTCTGGTTTGAGAGAATGCTATTAAAAGTTCATTCCCGAGTTCTTTTTTGCCAAGGAACAGCAGTGGGCACTGAAAATTCATACCCGGAAAAACCACGGTTTGCTCCAACATAGAGGACTGGCTTTGTGTCCCGAGAACCTTTCCAAGGTATCCTCGGTCACTCCCTTTATAGCGCTTACATGTACATTTGTGGGTGGCTGTTATTGATTCCTTCCTGACCCACTTCCTACTCATGTCCCTGGGAAGCCCCAGAGACAGCTTTTGCAGAGATGAATCAAGGCAGTGCCTAATCTCCTGACTCATAGCCAGAGGCTCCTCAGTTACTCTCTGAGGTTGGGATCTGTTTACCTCAGAGTTTGCTCTCTGAGAGGATATTTGGAATTTTGGATGGTGGCCTGGAATTTTGGAGAGTGGAGTTCTCTAGGGAAAAGTTGTGCTAGTAGCAGTCAGCTTGTAAAGTTTATACTGTCTGCCCTTTGATAAGGGTCATATGATGTAGTAAATGTTCTTTGGGAAAATGAAAAATCCAGTAGACCTTCAGTTCTGGCTTTGCACATACTGTGGCCTCCAGGCATCAGTACAGGGAAATGAGAAGGGAGCTCTATCTGTACCTTTCTTTCGATCCCCACCTCTTGCAGTTCTATTCTGCTTTCAAGCTCATCTTCAAGTTAGAGTGAGACAGAACCATGCTTAAATCTTGGTCCTCACTCAAAGTATGAAACTTTGGTCAAGTTAATTTGTTTTTCTTATCGGTAAAACGGGGTTATTAGGCCTATTGCACAGGGTGTTAGATGGGGACTAAATGAGATTAGACGGGTTAATGTATATAAAGTGGTTAGCAAATCTTCTCAGGAAAACAAGTGTTTTTAGACAAAAGAGCATGAACTTTGGAACCATTCACATATGGGTTCTACCTCGTTCTGTCTGTTCTTTCCCAGCTGCATGATCTTTAATTAAAGACTCCAAGCATTTATGTTGTGTAATCCTCAGCTTCATCCTATGTAAAAATGTATCTTCCTCAGAGGGCTATTTTAAGATTTAAGTGGACCATCTTGTCCTACTTAGGCATCAATTAGTTGGTGCCCAACAAAAGTTAGCTCCATTTCTCACTTCCCTTCTCCAAAAGCTTTTCCCAGGCCATACCTCTACCCCACCACTCCTCAGAAGCAGTTATTCCTTGTCTTACCCTTTCAGTTGTTTTTTGTTTTTGTTTATAACTTTACCCCATAACTTATTTCATTTTGTTTCTCACTGCATGTCTGTCTCTTCTCTACTTGATGGCAATGACTTGGAAACAGAGTCTTCAGACACAGAGGCCTCAGACACTGAACCACATTTCTTTTCTCCCAGCAACTTGGAAAAACCCCCTTGAAGTCTCTTCAACTTGAACTCCAGGTTAATTAAGAGTTAATTTCTTAATTCTCATCTGCCCGACTCAAATATCCTGCAGTATATTACGAGAGAAGTAAATAACTTTGTGTTCAATGTGATGCGTGTTACATTTGGTACTTACTTCAAAGTTCAATAACTTTGTGTCTTTGTTTTTGCTCTGAAAAGTTGTAAGAGGGAAGCTGGAATCAATAAAGACTATTCAGAAATGAAAGCTTTACACTTTGATGTAAAATTAATGGACATGGCGTTCATTTAAAACAAATTAAGCTTGCGCACATTGTAAAATGAATCCTAATCCAGAAAGTTGATACTCTGGGTACAATGCACTTTATTTAAATGCCCCAAGTGGGAGCACGTATTTGTGATATCGATTTACTCATCTTTAATAACAGTTTAGTAATTTGGAAAAGAGAAACCTTTGAGGGAATATGCAAAAATCAGATTTTCTTCAGGAATAGAAAAAAATCATGTTTCCTTCAGAGATGATAAAGATTTAATACAAATTAGATCTGCGTGGCACAGTATATTTTGCCTTTTGAAGATCATCCACTGCTTGCTGGTATCATGAGCATTAGGTAGGCAGAATTCGGGAGTTCCCAATATTGTTAATCATTCCTCTCTTTTCCGTCTCTTCTTTCTCTAGCATCTTATTTAATTTGTGTGAAATGCATATAACCTGAGTCTCATACCTGAGCACTTTTAGAATATAATGTTGGTTGGAACAACAGATCAAAAATGGTGTTCAGTAAAACATTGGCCATCTGCTCAATGACCTGTAACATAGCCTGTGCTTCTTGTCCCAGGCTCCAGTATCTGCTGCCCCTTAGTCCCTGCCAGAACACACAGAGAAGCATTCCAAGCCCCTGTGGAATGCATTCCTTGCATGCATAGCAATCTCTGGAGTCATGCTTTTGAAGAAAATGGAGAGAGGTGCTACAACTTCATACATCGTAACATGTCCAGGGTTATTTCCTGATACCAGACCCTTTAGGTCTCATTAAAAATAGGTTTGAATTGGGTGCCTTGGACACTGCTACAGGGAATATTGAAGCTATTCACTGCCTTAGCTATCACACAAAGTCATGGTTGAGGAAGTGGGTGCTGACTGTGAACCATTAACTCGGTTTTCTGACTAGGCAAGGAATGTTAAAATCTTTCTCTTTTTTTGCCAGACCTTTAGATTTTGGTTTGGGAAAGGTCCATTGACTTCAACAGTGTAATTGTAATTCAACAATGTAAGCTGAAATACAAAGAGGTAAAATTATGGGAGCAAAGCGGAAACTGCATTTAGCATAAAGGATAGGAAGTAAATAGCTTTCCCTGTGTTGTGACTTCATGGGTGTTCCCCACTCCTTCCTTCTGAAGGCAGAGGTGGCTTTTAGTTACCAGGCAAAAAATGCCTATGTGAAAAGACTTGGAAGGTTTTCATGTATGTGTTAATCATATGTGGTACTCCCAAGTGCCACTTTGCCAAGTTAAGAGTCTCATACCCTAATGAAGTTGCTAATTCTGTTCTCTGTCAATAATATGTTCAGCTGTAGAAAAGCCTGCTTCATAGTGAAAGCTTTCTTAGCATAAGTGCAAATAAAATAAAAGCAGCAAGAAACAGCAACCAGTTTATAGGGGTGTTGCAAACTGACCTAAGCCAATGTGTTATATGGGACTGTTAGTGATAGATAACAGCTGCCAGTAGTTAGGGTAGGCAATGGTTAGCTTCTTTACTACACTCCCCTACCAGGTTACAATGACATTAAGACTTGACCAAATTCCATCACACACACAGACATGTTTCAGATATTTTAAGATGAACATTAATTAGACAACTTGTTCTGTAAACTTAATGAAGCTGCAAGTGGCCAGGGAAGAAATGCTTTGTCCACATATGGCATGGCAGATTCCCTCAAGATAAGACAATATTCTTGGGGCAGGATTCAGTTAGCCCTTTCCCAGAATCCTCCAAACCTATGGCTGGACTCAGGATTGTTTAGCATAGCCTTCAATGCCATCTTGGAGGGTGGAGGCGAAGGGTCTCCTAGGTTCCTATGCCCTTTTCATGCTAGGGTGGGAAATGTCTTGTAATATTTTCTAACCAATTCATGTATCTTGAATATCAATAATTTTGCCAACAACAGTCCATTTTTAACATCCATTGTACCAAATAATAAGCTGTATTTTTTTCTTTGTTTTAAAAGTGAAGTATAGTTGATTTACAATACTATATGAGTTTCAGGCTTACAGCATAGTGATTCAGATTATACTCCATTAAAAGTTATTGAAAGTTAGTGGCTATAATTCCCCATGCTATACTGTATATCCTTGTTGCTTATCTATTTTGTACATAGTAGTTTGTATCTCTTAATCCCATATCCCTAACTTGCCCTTTTCCCCTAACAAGCCATTTAAAACTATGAAAATTCACTTCTAACATTCATTATGCTAATTAGTAAACTCATTTCTAACATTCATTATACTAATTAGTAAAGCCTCTGGTTATGATCAGAGATAAAGAGATTTGGAGCATTTGTAGTAGCCACTGATAGTATGACCTTTCTTTCTTTCTTTCCTCCTTTCTTTCTTTCTTTCTTTTATATTACTCTATTTATATTTTATGTTTATTATCTGTTCCCCCACACTAGAATGTAAGCTCTTCAAAGAATTTATCTGTTCTGTTTCACAGAACCCAGTGGTTGTTACATAATAGTTGTTCAATAAATATTTATCATTTGAATAAATGCACTCAACAGAGGATTGTTAAACAATATGGAGGATGAGGTCCTGATAAAAGGAACTGTATACCACATTATCAGATAGTTGTTAAATAATATGAGACTTCAAATTCCTGTATAATATCAAATGGAAGAAAAATTTTGACCAAAAATGTTTAATAAAGATGTCTGTACTAACTAGAATAAAAAGACTGGAAAATATAGGAGCACAGAAAGAAAATTTGGTGACCATCACTATCTGTCACAGGACAGACTGTAAATAATTTTGGTAGAAGGCCCAACTCAGTGGATGTGTAAACTCTGAGATGAATGCATCCCAATGATTATATACCATGCTATTGCAGTAGAGTAGGGTTTAATCAGAGTTTAATCTCTAAACTTTGTGCAGCAAGATGCAGACTCTGGCTCAGAGCTGCTTGAGTGTGAATCCCACCTCTGCCACCAATCAACCGTGTGACTTTCGGCAAGTTACAGATTCTTGCTGACTCAGTCTTTTCATTTGCAAAAGAGGATAACTATAGTACTTAAATCATAAAGTTGTTGTGAGGATTACATGAATAATATTAATACTCTTGAAGAGCGCCTCACACAATAAATAGTGCTACACAAGTGGTAGCTAAGTATGGCCTTTCTGATGAAATGTTCACTAACTATCCCAGGAGGGTGAGTCCCTGATTAAGGTAACTGAAACCCTTTAGCTTAACTTATTAATTCATACATTCATAATGCTGAAGCATTGGAGAGTAAATTGCAGACACTGTGAAGTGGGATGTAAAGAAAAAGAAAAAAATGAATATCTGATTTATATTTTCATGCAAATGTATAGGTCCTAGTTACTTTGTATTATATTTTTAGGTTGAAACGTGTCCTCAGCACATGAAAGAGATACTGTTAAACAAATTTATCAAATAAGAACCCTGTGTGTCTCAGGGTGATATATTAAGTCAGTTAACTCTATGTTTATTGAGTACCTACTCTGTGCAGGGGATACTGAGATGAAAGGACACAGTTCTTGCTCTCAGCCCACTATGACTGGCATAGATGGGGTCACGACACAAGGCGATGGCTGCCCAACTCCAGGAGGCACCGTTCCTTGCAAGTAAACAGTGGACCAGCTAGTGCCTGGAAAGGAGCAACACAGTGGCTGAGCAACACTTGTTTCCTCCTAAAGTAACCTGGAACATGACTCATCTTGTTGGAATTAAGAGTGGGATAAGGGAGAATTTGTTTAAAACATTGTTAAGGACATGGAACTCTTCCCAAGGAGCCAAAATACCATTTAGAGTTCCAAAGATCCTGGATTCTTGTTTTGGCCTCATTCCTTAGCTTGCAGTTCAGGTTAAGAACAATCCCATCTTCCCAATGAGATTGAAGTGATTAATAAACTTGGAGCTCAGAAGGAGTTTAACCTTCAAATAATCTGCTTTCTTTTTTTTATGTTTGGAAGCAATAATGATTCACATGATTAAAGCTGATCTCAAAGATAATCCATTAGAAGAAGTAATGGCAGCATCAACCATGCAAAATAAAGTAGCAGGATTTGTACTACACAGTCCCATTTTATAGAAAGCCAAGAGGTCCAAATCTTACTTCCTGCCCATATTTAAATGGGGAATGAGTTTAGGAGGGATTTTAAGTGTCAAGTGTGAAAGAAAGAGATGGAATAGAAGACATTCTTTCCAGGAACTCTGTGATAAAGGGAAGTTTTTTCCCAAACTTAACATTTTACTTTTTAGAAGGAGGTTAAAAAGAAAAAAAGTCATGGTGACAGCAGGATATGAAGTTCCCAGTTGAGTGGTGCTAAGACTTAAGCAGAGGAAGGTAGAGCATCTTAACAGCACGTGCTCCTCTCACAGATGTGGCTGGCTAATCCTCAGCGAGGATTTCAGGTGTCCTAACGATGATTTCTAGCCCAGCAGCATTCACTTCCATGAGGCACTGACACCCCATTTGTTTCTGATAAGGGAGTGATTTCCCCTCCATCTTAAAGCTCCAGCTCATGTGGCTGGTGGGACGTGGTGGTGGGGAGGCTGGGAGGCATTGAGGGGTCATTCAAAATTTTGCCAGTGACACTTCCTGAGGTATCTTAGCCGCAGTGCTTTCTAGAATTAGCAGAAGATTTTTCAGAGGACAATGGAAGAAATGGCTAAAGTAGCATCAAACAATACAGCAGATTTAGTTGCTACAGTTGAGGAATCTGATAGGCACAGTTCTGTGCTGCTTGTGGTCATGTAATTTCTATGACTTGGAGACGTTGGAATCTTCCTTTGTCCTAAGCATTACATCCTTGAGGCAAAGACTGTGCCTCTCTGTATCTTACCTCTTCTGTATCTTACTCGGTAGCAGTACATTTCCAGCATTAAGTTTCATTATTTTGACTACTCATCTGTTGTTTGTGGAGACGAGTGGTTGTTCCATTCCTGTTTCATAGGTAATGATGATTTTTTTCATAGTTTCCCAAAATGACTGATTTGGTGTCTCATATGAAGTATTTTTAAAAACTGAGAAAGAATATAAATTGTTTTTAGCTTTTTAACCTTTAGTTTCTAGGCAGCATGAATATTCCATAGTGGTTAAAATCACAGGCTTTGGACTCCCTGGATTCAAACAGTGGTTCAGTTGCTTACTAGCTATAAACACGGGCAAGTTTCTTAATGTTCTCAAAGTCTCAGTTTCCCAATTTATGAAACAGGGATGCCGATAGTACCTAACTTTTAGGGCTGTGAAGGGTAAATGAAATAATCCATGCAATGCGCTCCAAGTATCTGGCACTAGTTAGCACTCAAAGCATAGTAACATGATCATCATGGTCATTGTCCTCATAGTCTTATCATCACCAGCTGCAGCAGCTTAGAGGACAGGATGTAGTAGTAATAGTTAACAGGGCAGGCTTTTAGAGAAAGCCAATTCAAATTGCATACCATGTGCTGCCCAAAAATTAGAGTGAAGGGAAAATCAAGGATGGATTCTGATACCCAGTGCCCAGGAAAATAACTTACGATAAAGAGTTATCGCTAAGCAGACACCTCACTAAAGAAGATGTACAGATAACAAATAAACATATGAAGGAGGCTCAAAATTATGTCATAAGGGAACTTCAAATTAAAACAACAATGTGATATCACTGCACATCTTTTAGAATGGCAAAAATCCAAAAAAAAAAAACCTGACAATACTAATTGCTGGCAAGGATGTGGAGCAACAGGAACTCTCATTGATTGTTGGTGAGAGGCTGTCTGGCAGTTTCTTACAAAGCTAAAAATAATCTTACCATACGATCCAACAATTGCACTCCTGGGCATTTACCAAATTGATGTGAGAACTTATGACCACATAAAAACTTAAATGTGAATGTGTATGGTAGCTTTATTAACAATCACCAAAAACTGGAGTCAACCAAGATGTCCTTCAATTCGTGAATGGGTAAACAAACTGTGGTATATCCATACAATGAAATATTATTCAGTTTTCCATGGGGATATGAGTAAACAATTCTGATGTAGCTATACATGTGAGCTGGAAATGAACAATTAAATAAGTGAGTGGTAGATGGTGGGAGCCAATTTTCCCACTGTAGGTGTGAGAGTTTACAAATAAGCCAGGGGAGGAGTCTAGAATAATCCATGTGGTAATGGATTAGAGTTGGAGACATCAGTATGAACTCATGTTTAGCTTAGTATGGATAAAAATGGATACATATAGAGATATTTATAGATTTGTGTATATACATGGGTTAGTATACACACATATCTCCTTGCTCTGACAGCTGAGAGTACCTAGAAACAATGACATTCTAGTAGCAACAAGCACACTTCTTGTACATATCTTGGTTTCTAATACCATTCTCTAATGAAAGGAACCAGGGCTCCTTAGAGAAATAGATGATTCTCTGGGCAGGACAAGTCATTTTAACCTCTATTGGACAAGACAGAATTTGCAAGTCTATAGACAAAAATTATTTTGCATTGCAGTCAGTTACCTACAATTTACAGTGTTGTAAAATAACATCCATAGAATCAAAATCAGATAACTCAGAGGGGTGTTTTCTAGACAATACATAGTTTTCTACTGAAGCACAATTTTTTTTCCTTTAGGGCATTTATCCCATATACCATTTGCCATGATGATCTTTCAACATAACTAAAAAATATTGAGGTTGTTCTTGGAAGTTCCACCTTCTTGCCAATTCTAATGTTCCTTTTGTCTTTGAAAACCCCATTCATTGACTTCCGTTATGGCTGTCATTAGTTCTGTTCTGAAATATTTTGGCTCTCTGCCTTCCTGGCACATAGTAAGATTGCATTTCTCACCTCCTTTGAAGTTTGGCATAGCCACCTGACTTGTGATGACCAATGAAATAGGAGAGGAAATGACTTATGTTTTTTCCTGGAAGAAATTTTAAGAGCTGGTGTGAGATTTGTTACATTCGTTTTTCTTGTCTTGCTGAGTGAGGAAATATGTATCTATCTTCTGTATGCCTTCTGTATGCCTAATTTTCTGAGTGGTTATGAAGAGCTGAACCATTTCCCACCCTTGCCACATGACCTGTGTTGGACTTGTAGTGTGATGAGAAATAAATTTTCATGATGTTAAGGCAGTGGAAGAAAAATCATAACATCTTTAAGTCAGAGTGCTTGAGTTTGAATCTTGGCTACACCATTTCCTAGTTTTGTGATCTTAGGCAAGCCTCTTAACTTCTCTATGTTTTGATTTCCTCATGTGTAAAATGAGAATAATAATAATGCCTATGTCATAGGTCATTGTGATGATTAAGATAATATATGACATGCCTCGACACAAAGTTAATAACAACGGGGTCCTTGTTTATCCTTTTGTCTTTTTGGTTCTGTAACTTAAAATTTATCAGTGGTCTCTCAAATTAAACTTTTGAATGTAATATATTAAGCACAATGCTGCCCAGAATAGTATAGCTATTCCTACAGGGTAGTGTCATAGGGACAGCTGTTCCATAGACTGTCTCAGAATGCTCCCTGGGAGGCTCACTTGTATCATCTTTCTCTCTAGTGCTTTTGATGTTGAGTGGCTTGTGAAACATGAGAAAACTGGATACCACACTATAGTATGAGATGCTACATCAGTGACAGGCAGAGCACAGAGCGCTTGAGGAAGACAGATTTCTTTTCTTGGAATTGGAAATTGTTACTATTTTTCTAGCTCCTGAAATGGTATCCTCATCTTTTCTTTATTATTAGCCAAATGGTTGCTTCATTTTATTGTAATATTTCTACTAAGTGAAGTTGATGAAATGTTTGCAAAATAGAGCAGTGTATAATAAAATATGTAGAAGTACCTAAGTTTGCTCACATAGTTTAACGTATACCCAAATTATTGTAGTTATTATGGACAGTGTATAGTGTAAAAAGATACACTTGTTATGGTTTTTTGCCCTCTAGAAGGGAAATATATATATATATATATGTATATAAACTAAGAATGGAATGAGTTGGCATATTTTCTGTAAATATATTGCAGCTGTTTTCCCAAAGTGGACAAATATCCAGCATTATTTGCAAACCAGTTTGATGTTCATTGGAAACCAAAGCACATAAGCCCTTTGTATTTTGATTTATGAGCAGTTTAATTTCCCAGCTCAATAAAAAAGGATATAGAGATGAAATTGAAGGTATATTTATGCCTTTAGTATCTAGTGATTATATTTCTCTGAAAAGTTGGTTTATATTAAATGATAGCAAGTATTTTAATCCATTTGGGCTGCTATAACAGAACACTATAGACAGGTGGCTTATAAACAACAGAAATTTACTTCTCACAGTTTTGGTGACTGCGAAGTCCAAGATCAAGGCACTGGCAGATTTGATGTGTGGTGAGAGCCTGCTTCCTGATTCATAGATGGTCATCTTCTTGCTATAACCTCACAACAAGGTGAAAGGGGCAAGCGAGCTTTTTGGGGATTCTTTTATAAGGGCAATAATTCATGAGGACTTTGCATTCATAACCTAATGGACTCCTAAAGGCCCCACCTACAAATACCATCACATTGGGTGTTAGCTTTCAACATACGAGTTTTGCAGGGATACAAATATTCAGAATATAGTAGTAAGCCACTCAGATTATGTAAGGCATGTATCATTTGCTGAGTGTTACTTATAATGTCACAAAACTTATGGGATAGAAAAATAAGAGGCACCTGTATTAATTGGAGTCCTTTTCAAAGTTTGGGGCTGAAAAGTTTTTAGCTGTGGTAAGAATGTATGCCTTGATTATAAATATTGGCATGCAGAAATGTACTCATATTTAATTCTGACAGATGTAAGCTTCTGATAAAGGCAATGTAATTTAATTAAACTGATAAAAGTTGAAAATATAAATACAATTTTAATAAATAAACAAGCATTTTTTTAGCCTATGTTTGGAGAAACTCATCTGTACTTACCCTCAAAGATCTCTCTGCTTTGTTGCTTAATTTCTACGCATCTCCACTCTTGTTCCTGCCTCTCTACCTTTGATCACACTGTCTCTCCACATGAAATGCACTTCTTTGACCTTAAGGTCCAACAGAAATTGTATATCTTTTCCAAAATGTCAGCTGACTTCTCTGGCCCACACTGATTTTTCTCAGAATTTCTACAAATCTTGTGGTTGGTTCTTATAATCTAGCGGCTATGCAATCTTGTGTTATTATCTCTGTATTTTGTGTTCCTGTATTTTTTCCCCCTTGCATTTGGGCTGTGTGATTTAAGAAAGCCCCCTATATACAGAGTTCTGGGCACTGATAGAGATATCAAGTGCAGGTTGATGGATGAATTCTTAATTGCTGGGGAATTGAAAGCAGTTATATCACGATACACAAACGTCTTTTCAAGTGACTCTTCCATTGGTATTAACCATGGAGGAAGCTCTGATAGATTCACCTTTAGATTTGAGCTAATTTTAATTGTGGTAAATTCTAATAACAACAATAATAGTAGTGGCTAAGATTCATATAGTGCTTACTCTGCCATGCATTGTATAGAGTATTTTACACATATCACTCTATTTAAGCTTCACAACAACCCCATGAGCAATACTGCGATTGTCAACACTTTACAGACAAGGAAACAGAAGCACGGAGGGCTCAAGCTGTTTCCTGAAGGTCCAAAGAGCTGAGACTGACTCCACAGTCAAGGTCTCAAGCATTAGGCTGACCTGCCTGTCCGCATGGGGCAGGTGGCAGCTCAAATATCTTTCTCATTTTGCGGGTCTTCAGTAGAAAAGTAAGCATTATATTCTGAGGACTTAAGTGGTTGACTGAAAATCCTGAATAGTGAAGGATTAAACAATTAGGGTTTCCATAACAATTGGGGATGGTCTAGAATTGAACATAGAATAAAGTGAAGGGAATATCAGTTTCTAGCTCTGGTTTTCCTATCAATTTGTTGAATAAATTAGGGGAGTAGACCATCCTGAGATGCAACAAGAAATGGCTGTTTTTAAGATGGAAAAAGTGGCTTATCACTCAAAGGATTAAGAATTCCTCTTGACTTTTCCTGATGGACTTTTGTGAATAGTGATATAATTATTAATAATCTCCAATTTATGAATGTACTGGCTAGGAAATTATCAACAGCATATACAGTTTCCCACACTGAAAACATTTAAGTATTTAGAAAAATGTTGGTTTTTATTTGGGTGATAAAGTAAAAAAGATAAAATATATTCTTCAGAGATGTGGAGGATTTATTTATACACTAAAACTGTGTTGAGGAAGTCTGAAAAATCAGTTGACTAAAAAAAAATCAGTTAGCTTGAATTTTGGGTGGGGTAGCTCAGTTCTAGCCAGTGGATTGCTTAATCAGTCATCAATGCTCAGCTTCTGGGAAGAAATTTCTTCCCAAGTGAATATAAGTAGACTTTTTTTTTTTCTTTTAACATCTTTATTGGAGTATAATTGCTTTATAATGGTGTGTTAGTTTCTGCTTTATAACAAACGGAATCAGTTATACATATACATATGTTCCCATATCTCTTCCCTCTTGCGTCTCCCTCCCTCCCATCCTCCCTATCCCACCCCTCTAGGTGGTCACAAAGCACCGAGCTGATCTCCCTGTGCTATGCGGCTGCTTCCCACTAGCTATCTGTTTTACGTTTGGTAGTGTATATATGTCCATGCCACTCTCTCACTTTGTCACAGCTTACCCCTCCCTCTCCCCATATCCTCAAGTCCATTCTCTAGTAGGTCTGTGTCTTTCTTCCTGTCTTGACCCTAGGTTCTTCATGAACTTCTTTTTTTTATTCTTACATTCCATATATATGTGTTAGCATATGGTATTTGTTTTTCTCTTTCTGACTTACTTCACTCTGTATGACAGACTCTAGGTACATCCACCTCACTACAAATAACTCAATGTCGTTTCTTTTTATGGCTAATATTCCATTGTATATATGTGCCACATCTTCTTTATCCATTCATCTGTTGATGGACACTTAGACTGCTTCCATGTCCTGGCTATTGTAAATAGAGCTGCAGTGAACATTTTGGTACATGACTCTTTTTGAATTATGGTTTTCTTAGGGTATATGCCCAGTAGTGGGATTGCTGGGTCGTATGGTAGTTCTATTTTTAGTTTTTTAAGGAACCTCCATACTCTTCTCCATAGTGGCTGTATCAATTTACATTCCCACCAATGGTGCAAGAGGGTTCCCTTTTCTCCACACCCTCTCCAGCATTTATTGTTTGTAGATTTTTTGATGATGGCCATTCTGATCAGTGTGAGATGATATCTCATTGTAGTTTTGATTTGCATTTCTCTAATGATTAATGATGTTGAGCATTCTTTCATGTGTGTGGTGGCAATCTGTATATCTTCTTTGGAGAAATGTCTATTTAGGTCTTCTGCCCATTTTTGGATTGGGTTGTTTGTTTTTTTGTTATTGAGCTGCATGAGCTACTTATAAATTTTGGAGATTAATCCTTTGTCAGTTGCTCCATTTGCAAATATTTTCTCCCATTCTGAGGGTTATCTTTTCATCTTATTTATGGTTTCCTTTGCTGTGCAAAGGCTTTTAAGTTTCATTAGGTCCCATTTGTTTATTTTTGTTTTTATTTCCATTTCTCTAGCAGGTGGGTCAAAAAGGATCTTGCTGTGATTTATGTCATAGAATGTTCTGCCTATGTGTTCCTCTAAGAGTTTGATGGTGTCTGGCCTTACATTTAGGTCTTTAATCCATTTTGAGTTTATTTTTGTGTATGGTGTTAGGGAATGTTCTAATTTCTACAAGTAGACTCTTAAGCTTTCCCAAATTTAACATTTTCAGTTTCCAGTATTTGGGAATGGACCTTAAGCTCTGCAATGCAGTGCTTTATAATTCTGTCAAATCATAAATATGACTTTGAGAATACAAGGCTGGTTTGTTGGAGCCATTCACAGTCAAGGAGAAAGTCTATACCCATATCTTCTCATGTGTGTATTTTATAGAAGAAATCATATGCTGTTTTTGTAATTACAGAAACCTGAGGACATCCATCACGAATGTTAATGGTCTACTGGTTGTACTTAAATTACAATTGTTTCCATTTACTCACTTATTTACTCGCTAACTCACTCACTGAGACCTCCTCTGTGCCTGCAGAACCTCCTACCAAACCCTTCCCTTACCTTTGTCATTAGCCTCTTCTCATTTTGATCTCTCTTCTGACCAGTGGCCTGATTCTCACTTTCAAATGCCCCTGAGTATCACATTTAAAGTCACTTCTTTCATAGCACATTTATCTTTTTTTCTTCTGTATTCCAAACACATTCTGAATCAAATTCAATCTTAATTTGAAGGGCACCTGTCATTGTATTCAAACTATGCTGTCTGCCTGTTAATGGCTTTTGGTTTGTCTTTGCTTTCTCTCTCATCTTTATGAATGCTTATTTGCTGCTTTACAACATGTGTGAACTTCCTGTTCACAGCATGTCAGCAAATAACTTGTCAAACTTCAGTGGGCTCTTGGTGATTTCTTTTAACCTCTAAAGAGTATATGGAGGGCTTCCCTGGTGGTGCAGTGGTTGAGAGTCCGCCTGCCGATTCAGGGGACACGGGTTCGTGCCCCAGTCTGGGAAGATCCCACATGCCGCAAAGCGGCTGGGCCCGTGAGCCATGGCCACTGAGCCTGCGCGTCCGGAGCCTGTGCTCCACAACGGGATAGGCCACAGCAGTGAGAGGCCCGTGTACCGCATTAAAAAAAAAAAAAAAAAGAGTATATGGAGTGAACAGTATCAGGACAGCAATGCTACAGAGCCTCCACACAGCCCCTCTGGGAGAGGTCAGGGTTGCCATCAGATCCTACAATGGAAACTCAGAAATATATGGTGACATCTGAACAGAGAACATGAGAACATGTCAAGTATGGACTGAACCTACTTCTTGATTTTCCAACGCCGTTTTACCTCTCCAAAGCAAAATAACAGATTTCTGTTTCCTGATCCCAGTCTGTCCTTTTAGAACCTCTCCATGTTAACATTCTTCTCTTTGTGCAGTGTTTTCCAAATGTCAGCCATTCACAATCACATTTTTTGTTATAAGCTTTCAAACTCAAATGATAATTTCCTTGATATTTTAAAAATTTGTCAGCCTAAATATATTCATATGACATTTCTTTTTCTAATCATTACCGTCAATAAAAACCTCACTATCAATTGCCACAAACATAAATAAGATGAAAAGAAAACAGTCTTTTTGTATTTTCTACTATTGGCCTCTGTACTTGCTGAACCTGAGCCTATTCTCTTTATCTTGCAAAGGGAGAGCAGGAAGTGTTCTGGTTATCAGTTGCTGCAAAACAAACCACCCAAATTTGGGGCTTAAAATGACATTTTACGACTATTTCTCACATTTTTGTGGGTTGACTTGGGTCATCTGGTTGTTCTCAGTTGGGGTCTCTCATGTGGTTGCAGTTAGCATCTGGAGCGGGAGTCATCTGAAGGCTCAGCTGGGCTGGATGTCATGATGGCTTTCTTATTTATTTATTTATCTATGGCTGCGTTGGGTCTTCGTTGCTGCACGCGGGTTTTCTCTAGCTGCGGCGAGCAGGGGCTACTCTTCGTTGCGGTGCACAGGCTTCTCATCATGGTGGCTTCTCTTGTTGTGGAGCACGGCCTCTAGGTGCACAGACTTCAGTTGTGGCATGCAGGCTCAGTAGTTGTGGCTCGTGGGCTCTAGAGTGCAGGCTCAATAGTTGTGGCACACGGGCTTTGTTGCTCCGCGGCATGTGGCATCTTCCTGGACCAGGGATTGAACCTGTGTCCCCTGCATTGGCAGGTGGATTCTTAACCACTGCATTGTGATGACTCTCTCTGGTTGGGCAATAGATGCTGGCGGTTTGCTGAGACTTCCCTTAGGATTGTACTGTAGGGCCTACACATCGCTTCTTCATGTGGCTTGTCCTTCTCACATATAGCAGCTGGGATCTAAGAGTAATTGTTCAAAGAGGTCTTGGTGGACCCTCCTGGGCTTCTTATGGCCTAGCCTCTGAAGTCTCATAATATCTTAGTCACATTCTATTGGTTAAGAAGTCACTAAGGCTAGTACAGATACAGGGATAGAATGGCAAAGAATTTGTGGTCATCTTTAATCTACCACAGCTTACTGTTAGAGTGGTGTTAAAAACTAGCACCAAACTTAGATGTTCTCTATGTTGCAATCAGAACTGAACCAAAAAGGGAATGACTTTCTCACTATGTAAATCAATGTTATTTAATTCCATCTCCATTCATCTCTTAAACTCATCTTGGTGCTGGCAGTGAGCACCTCCTTACTGTATTCACCCTCTTCTGTGTCTCTTGCCTTTGATATTTCAAGTATTAATTTGGCTGGTATGTTCTCACATTCTCATTCAGAGGGTTACCTTCTGCCTTTTGCTAATGGTAGTATACAAAGAAGAAAGATAGAAAGCCCAGAGAAGCATTGTGATAAACAGAATTAGCTTTTTCAAGGCAAATAGCCAGGTATTATATAAGTCAACTTAGAAGGCATCTTTACAAAAATTCTGGAGATATAGCTACACTGGTTTCCAGATTTAGCAACTTCTCTGGCTCATTAGGAAGGACTATTTGGGAAGAGGGATTCTTAGTAGACATCTTTCTTCATGGGTCAGACTTCTGATTCAAATGTGTGGGTGAGATTTTAAGATTTTTCCCAGGAGTTAAATGGTGTGGTTCCATTCCTAAGATGAAATAATTTGAGCATCAACATATGTGTGCATTATGGAAAATTTTAAGATTATGCAGTTTTTGGGAATAATCCAAACAGATACTTATACTTAGCATTAGTGAATTTATGGCAAGTGCATGTGAAAATTGATAAACAAATAGGGTGTAGTATTTTTTTTTCTCTTTTAGGAAAAGCACAAAGAAAGACCTATTATTTTGTTTTGAAAAATGCACAAACTATTAAACTTAAATTTGAAAACAAAGGTCATTGTTATTGAAATTTGACGGTATGAAATATTTTTTTGTTTTTTTTTTTTGTTTTCATCTTTTTAACCAACTTGGTGAAAGACATCCTAAACGCTACATGAAACACAACAGAATATTTTTTTCTTCCAGTATTAAAAAAAAAATGACACACAAATATTTTTAAGAAACTTCTATATAATCAAGGCAGAGATCTGGAGTAAAAAACACCTCTAAGTAATCATGTTCTTCATTTCTTATAGTTACAGTCAGAAATTGCTTCCTAATCATAATTAAACATTGTGTACCGGTGTTTAAAATGTTCCTAGATGCACATTATTCAAAAAAATCAGTCTGGCCAAATATTTTTTGCCAGAACCAACATTCCTGAGAGCCTGAACTAAAAAACTGGTAAAAAAAGGAAAAGATATCCAGACTCCACAAATGTCTCAGAATTTGTCTTTAAATGGGAGAAAAATTTAAAAAACACACATGGAACTTTCTGAAAGGTCTTTAACAAGCTACCTTGGGAGCTCTACTCAAAAAAAGAAGTTGATGTAACTAAAACAGATGTTTCAGTGCAGCTCCAAAAATCTTTATAAATACAGCTATTTGGAGGGATGGTCCTGGATCAGAAGAAGTTTTATTCCTTGTGTATCTACATTAGGTGTGCATGCCTCATCTCAGTTGTCATAATTATCCCTGTAATTTCCTCCTGAGTAGCGGTCATAACCACCCTGGCTTCTGCCGCCATAGTCTCTGGACCTTCCATATCCATATCCTCCAGGTCGGCTGTCATACCTGCCACTTCCATAGCCCTGGTCCCCACCACCTCTAGAGTAGCTGCGACCACGCCCATAGGCCCCAAAGGCACCCCCTCTTGTTCTCCGGGCCGACTTGCCCGCGTGGTCTACACGGATCTCACGACCATCCAGAGACTCTCCATTCATGGCTCTCATGGCATCTGAGGCATGCTCTGGATTGGTGAAGGTGATGAAGCCAAAACCCCGGGATCGCTGAGTGTCCCAGTTCTTGACGACAACCACCTCAGAAATAGGTCCGAAGCTGCTGAAGTGGTCTTCCAGAGCCTGCTCATCAGTGTTGAAGTTGAGCCCTCCCACGCAGAGCTTCCCTTCTTCAGAGGACATGGCGGTAAATTCAAGTCCTGGAAATTAAGTAAAAGGCCGAAGAGACAGCTACCGCCAAGAAACCGGCTATGAAATATTTTTGAATTGGTGTATTGCTTTATATTTGCATCTAGTTATTATGTGCATATATTTCAAATAAAGGTATACAGTTTCAGAACATTCCTTTCATACAAGTGTCAGTGCTTCCTTTAACCTTGCTCAAAACATTGTGTTGTGGATAAACATGCAGGGTGATATAATAGTTCTTCATTTTGGACAAGCAGTTTCTTCTAATTTACATTATCGCTCAATATAAATGGCTTAACTGTCAAGGTTAAATCTCCTTGGCTCTGTACTCAGTGACATTAAGCAAGCAAATGTTGTTTATTTGGTAGTAAGTCCTAACTGTGAAGAGCTATTAGGAGCTTCCAGGCAGTTAGTTATACAAAACTTCTTTCTTGACCCCATTACATTTTTAAAGAAGCAAGATAGGTACTAGCTAATGCTTGAAATATATCTTAGATAAATATTTGAGATGTTGTGAATGGAATCCATGCTAACATTATTGTCACTGGCACAGTTTTTAGCTCTGAAGTTTTCTGAAATGGATTATTTTTTGAAAGTGCTGTTAACCATGGTTAGGGACCTGTCTGTCTCTGTCTCTCTGTCTCTCTCTCTTTTAAATTACACTGGATCCCACAATTTAAAAAGTTCTTATGAGAACAGTATGATGAAATATTAATGATGGAAATATATATTTGAATTTTCTTTTTTTGTGGGTATTAAATCACTAATGGGTCACTCTACTGATGAGTTTCCCTACTTTTGCTTAATTTCAAGATTAAATTCAGTCAAACATATTTATTTATTTTTTATTTATTTTTTTTTTTGTGGTACGCGGGCCTCTCTCTGTTGTGGCCTCTCCCGTTGTGGAGCACAGGCTCCGGGCGCGCAGCAGTCAAACATATTTATTAAGAGTTGTTAATAACTTAGATGCTACAATAGTAAATGAAATAATAGGATCTCAATTACGTACACATCTGGGCATAACAATGTAAAAATAAATATACCTAGAAAAATATCTGAAGAAAATATACTAGCATGTCAATAATCACTGTCTTAATATGTTTGCATGATATTTTTCCCTTTGGTAATTTTTTCTTTATACCTTTCTTTCATTTTAACTTTCTAAAATGAGAACGTTTTAGCATAGGCATATGTCAAATAACTGAATGAAATCCTGTAATTGCTAATGTTTATGCTTCAGCTGGGTTGTTAGTTTTTAAATTATGTTCATAAATAAATGATTAAAGAAAAGGTATCTAGGTCAGCCATTTTCTAGCTTCATTTGTGCCACAGTGACATTTGTTATACACATCTCGCCCCTATTAGTTTTATACATTTATATTAGTGGTCTTATAAACACTCCAGGTGGAAACAGCTCTGCCTTCTAGGTGATGAGGCAGTATGTTCCTCTACCTATGAATGAAGCTGCTTCCCCTCTTTCACTCTTTGTTCAGTGGCCAAGAAGTCTCCCATTCTTCACTTGGAAGTGACTGCAGCTCTTATTAGCAGACCAGCAGAAGTGGCCTGGCCCATTTCTCTGACTCAGAGTGACTCACTGGGATCCTCAGCAAAATTCCTTCCCCTTGTCTTTTCAGCTTTCAGGAGCTTCAGAAGGTTAGGTAGAAGGGATGTGAGTGATTAAAGGATATTTTATAGGAATAATTGAAAGCTGTGTATTTTATATATTTTGACCTAGGTTAGAGGACAGGAATGCTATGCATTCAGATTCTGGGCAGATGTGAATTCTCACGAATAACCATGAAAAAGATAAAAACAGTGCTAGGTAACCAGCAAAGTGAGTGATACAGAAGACTTTGTACTTCTGCCTCTTCTATCTTTGTTTCTCATTCTTCAACTTGTATGATCCCTTATCCTTTCTCTATCAGTGTGAGGTTGTAGAATAATGGAAAAAAAGAGAAAACAATATACTTAATACCAATCCATTTATTTAATCAAATTTGTTGCCTAAAATTGTCCTATTGCATTTATTTTCTCCTGTAATGCACACATGTGTCACTGAGTGAGAGAAGAGGAAGCCATTCCCATGGGGTGAATCTTCATGGAAGAGTGTGCAGTAATTTGTGCAAATGACTACTAGTCATAAGACTTCTGGATTAAGGAAAAAGCCATTACAACTGCTGTGTATAAGTGAACAATCGAAAAGTAATTAATGTGGTTTGAAATGGACTATGTGCCATCTTTTAACCTGATCATACTTTTATAAGAGAAGATAGTGATCTTTTAGCATATAATACTTACCATATATCTCAACCTCCCATTTTAAAGAGGTGCTTTTGAAAATATCAGTTAAGGAGAATCTCCAATTACTACATTGCTTCAAGAAAACATACTATTTTGATCGTTAGAAACACGACTCCATCAGATCTGCTCTTCACAAAATAGAATACATGCAAATGATGTGACTGAACTCAACCTCAGATGTTTTGCAGTTGAATTATTTGGTGCAGTATCTTGAGAGAAAGATGTTTGGGTTATTTCATATTTGATGACTTTGAATATGTGAAAATTAAGGGGTTAAAAATAAAATGCAATAACTGGATATTTATTTTTCTTAATAGTTTATTGCGTAAAGAGACCTCATTTTTCTACTGTGCCTTATTCTTTGATACTATTCATTTCCTTGTAAGTTTAGGAAAAGTGATGTATGTTCTTAGATCTCCAGTTTATTGATTTGTATCAAACGTCTGCTTTTATCAGTGGTCAGGCCTGCTGAGCTACAAAGTATGAACAGTGAAAGGGACTTTGTAATCCAGTAGGTCATCTGCCTCCAGAATTTTCAGAGAACCATTTTGCAACTGCTAGGACAAATCTTGAGGGGGCATGTGTGCAGTTTTATTAATTGCATTTGTAATTCACAGAAGTTCTTACATAAGGAGAAAGATGGACAAAGTGTTTTTTTTTTTAAAGTTTTTCTTTCTGTCTGGAAAGGGTGTATTTGGTTTATTGTATCTTCTATTATCTCCTTTTCTATAAAAATGTTTTAGTGAATGATGTAGAAGTTATTCTTTATGATACTCATGCTTCATTCTGTATCAAATCTCTGAGTGATCAGGGCTTGTGCACAGCAGAGTTGTGAGGGACAGGTTGGCTGGAGGATGGCAGGGAAGGTAAGTGAGGGGTTTGGGCCAAGTCACATTCTATGTTCACTGTCTTAAACTTCTCACGGGTAAATTCCAGCTGGAGTGAAAATAAGGGCCACCTTGACAGGGAAAGGAAAGTGGGAGGTGTCTCAGAAGGGAAGACATAACCTACGCAGTGTCTATTGCCGGCAGCCAAGCCCGGGATCGCTTTGTCCCTATAAAAGTGTTTAAATCAGGCTGATGGAAGTCATTTTCATTATACACTTTCCTGTTGCCTCACCCACCTCAGAGCAGTGGTCTGGAATTGGTGCTGTAATTTATACTACTCTGAGGATATTTCTTTTTTTTTTTAAAGAGGATAAAGTCATTGAACTGGACTAGAATCACATGCAACTCAGCTATTGCTGTAACGGCAAATTATATGGCTGATCTTTAAGTTACTAATTTCTTCATCCAAATTCTGCCCATTCTTTTCTCTTCCATGCAGAAGTTACCAGTACCTTTACACAAGTGGACTTGATGGGGTTTCTGCCTTCCTATCTAGAGACGGCTTTTCTGAGAATGATTTCAGGGACATTAGGATGGACCCTGTGCCCTTCTTCAACCAATCTACCAACCCACGGACCAATCAATCCTTTTACCATGGGACAGAGCCCTTATTCCCAGGTTTAAATTCAGTGTAAAGTATAGAGGACTATGATAAAACTCTTTCTTGAATGTTTTTATTACTACAAGATCAGTTGAACATGAAAGGTGAAATGGAGAGGCTAAAGGTGTTTTGGGAGGTTACTAAACTGGAGGGCTGTGGTCATTCTACACACTATATATGTGTATTCCCGGTTTTGTTTAGGTTGGACCATCAAATATTCTTCATGGATCAGCATCGGGCTATTTTAGAAGAAATTCTCTTGAGTGGTGAATGAGTAAGACATGGTGTCACTAAAAGACCCAAAGAATGATCAGTTTCTCTGTTTTAGGCTTTGGTGGTCCTTCCCACAGTTTTTCTGTTTGGCCATTGCTACTAAAATTGCAGAGCCCTCTGCTACTTGGTTATCCGTTCCACAGTCACCGTCTGACATGAGATGGGGCTAGTTTCTGTGCTGATCCTGTGGAAGGAGGTTGTGTTGGGAACTTGGGTTTTTTCTTCAGCTTGTGATGGCTGAGGAATTGCCATCCTAAAACACCTCTTTACTGCACTGGAAACAGTTATTTCCCATTTCCACAGACTTGTGCTTTCTTGAGAACTCAAGATCGTGTGTGTGTGTGTGTGTGTGTGTGTGTGTGTGTGTGTGTGTGTGTGTGTGTGTATAGAAAGATGATTTCAATTTCGTTTAATTCAAGAGCCATTCCTTAGTCATCTACTATTAGTAAGACACTCTGCAGGTGTTGGAGGGGTTCAAGGTGAGGCAAGGACTGTGGCCTCGAGTTAACATTAAAGTCAGTGGGGACTTGGGGTTCAGAATGGAGAAGAAATAGAAGACAGCATTTTAAGCATTACACTGTAAGTGCTGAAAGGAAAGGGAGATCACATCTAATAGGGAAGACATCCAGATTTGGTCAGGTCTGCTGGTTTGGGCCTTGTTTTCTCCTCTTTTGGTGAGGCTTAGGGTCAATCTATAAAAAGTAAGAAACTAATAAAGGAAATATTTTAAAGTACCTGCTCCTAGAAACAAAGCATGTGTGAGAGGAGCAGTTACTGGCTCTCTGCTTTTCTAAAGGCTTGCCCTTGATGTAAGGCTATGGAAAGAGAACTTGTAAAAATTTCAACGAGTGGGGTGGGCACCATTTCTTAGCCGATTCTTACTTATTCAGGAGCTCATTATCTAGTTGGAGAATTATCTAAGTTGCCCTCTTTTTCTCCTCCTTTTCTTTCTGCCTCTTGTCTGATATTTGTGTCATTTCTATATATTAATTCCTTCATAGCAGGTAGAAAGGAAATGAAAAAGATTAATCGCAAATCTAGAAA
Source organism: Orcinus orca (assembly GCF_937001465.1). Taxonomy (NCBI): domain Eukaryota; kingdom Metazoa; phylum Chordata; class Mammalia; order Artiodactyla; family Delphinidae; genus Orcinus; species Orcinus orca. The sequence continues at coordinate 83,351,197 of NC_064565.1, forward strand.
GACTGGTTGAGGAAAAGGCTGTGATATTTGGACACAATGAGAGTAGTAGTTGGTAAATTGGCTATTTATTCTGGTTCATCATCATCATTATGGATAATGACTGTGGAAGTCAATGGCACTGGGCCTGTTGAGTGACTTAAGATCAAGGTGTATCTTGGACAAGAGTGGGAGGAAAGTTCTTTATTTTATATATTGTCCTGAACTATGGCCTACATTATATAATGATTTTTTTGAAGTCCTTATGCTTTTCTTCTTCTTTTTTTTTTTTTGATACAGTATTTAAATTTCTGAGCCTAAAATAGACTTCCTGGAAAAGGAAGCTAGGTTAGAAATGGTTATAGCTGCAGAGATACACGCTGTGAGATGCTTCCAGAAATCTGTAAGGCAGATAGATATAAGCGCATTTTGGCTTGATACACTTAACTCTAATGCACCTCATCCAATTAGAATTTATGGCAACTGTCATTCAATATTAGCAGCTATAGTTAAAAAATGAGTACTTTAAAATGAATGTGTTTATGGTCCCTTCTCTTATCTCAGGAAACATGTTGGTTTGCCAGCAAGTGTTTTTTTCTTTTGTTAGGATCCTTTCTAGGTTGTAAATGGATAGGAAGGGATTTCTTTCTTCAGCTCCTTTAAAAGTAGTATGAGCAAGGGATAATATGATAAAGTGCCTAATGTATCCCCAAACCGACTTTCACTGAGTTCATGGAAGTTTATAAATATGCTGTAGTGAGGGAATGTTCATTAGAGACGAGAAGGAGATTACTGTTCATACCTTTGACTTTGTGAAGGCAGCATATCCACATTCACAATGCCTTCCCCATAACCATAGCAATCAAGTCAGGATGTTTCTCTCTCTTTTTTCTCTCATATTGAAAAGCATTATTAGAATGTTTAATACTATTTGGATGAGTATATTCAGGTAAGAGAGGCATAAGTTTGAATTCTGACCTCTGGATAAAATTTTCTAAGGTCCATTTCTCTCTTTGTCTCACCTCTCTCAGCAGCTACTTCTATCGATTACAGCAGCTACTTCTATCGATTACAAGTACCCATGATGTTCTCTGCCATACTGGCTTCTCAATATTGTAGAGATTGTTTGGACAAAGACATTTTAGAAATAAATGTTAGATATAGAATTTTGAAAACAAACACAAACTACACACAGTTACAATGAAAGGTTAAATAGAAATCAATCAGATGTTTGATATAAGGATTAAAGAACTTGAATTCATTAATCCCAAAGAGAAAGGCTGAGGGGAAGGTCAAAAGAATTATGAATTTTCCATGTAGAGGAATGACTGACTTAGGACTCCATCCTGTTCTCTAACCATTTAAGATGGTATCTGGCACCTGGGCTTACTCTACGCTTTGTAGTTGGGATGGGTCAGGCAATGATCCCCACGGCTGGTGATGAATAGAGAAGTTACTCCCAAATTACCTTTGGAACAGACTTGTTTAAATTTCAGATTTTCACCTTCGACTCTGATATGACAGCTCCAAGTCTGTGTCTCACAGACATCTCAAGTTTTACATGGTTAAATTTCTTGATCTTCCCCTAGAAATATGCTTCTCTTCTAGTCTTCATGAGTAAATAAATACCTGTGTCTTCTTAGGACCTTGGGATCCATCTTTGACACATCTCTCTACATTCAGTGCATCATCAATCTGTGTTGATTGTACTTCCAAGTGAACCTTTGCTGCACCAACTTCCCAAGTCCACCTTCACTGCCACTGTGTTAGTCCAAGCCACAAACTTCTACACCTGGATGTCCGCAGTTTTACCTTCTAATTGATCTCATAACCTCCACATTTTCCTTTCTTCAAGCTCTTTTCCATACAATGGTTAGACTATGGAACAAGCTATGCTGCTGTAATCTAGTATCCCTGAAATAATGTGTTTCAGACAAGAAAGACATTTAATTCTCTCTCAAGTAATATCTAAGCTAGGCAAGTGTCTTCAGCTGCTTGGGCTATTCTAATATCCTCAAAACATGATTTCTATTTTGGGCCCTAAACTCCACTTGTTACTCTCTTCCACCAGTGAGTAGAGGGTTAAGGGCCTGGTGAACACATACCCAGTCCTTAAAGAGGACTGCCTAGAAGCTTGGAGAGTTTATATAACTTCCTGAAGGTTACACAGCTATTTGGTAGTAGAGCTGATTGGATCTGAGGTTTGTGTGACTCAAAAGCCCACGAGACCACTTGTAGGGGGAAAGAAAGAAAACATATAGCTGTTGCACTCCAAATTAACATTGAACCTATTAAAATCCATATTTTGCAATAATTATGTAAAATTTTCAATTATGTAGAGATAAAAATGGCATTATTAAGAGTGAAAAGATAGAGAAATAGAAATAAGAACGTTTGAAAACTATATTTGTGAATGATATGAAACAAATATATCACTATCATAAGAAAAAATAATACCTTCCACTGATGGGGGTGGGAATGGAGGCGAGACAGCACTAATGGCACCCTTTTTTTGTGGGAATTCTTCACTAGGTGGAGCAAAATACTCAATAAAATGAAAAACAATTTTCTATCCAACTTCTCGGTTATATCCATTTAAGCTTTCTTTTTTATTATTCAAACAGAAAGTCACAAAAATTATAATCATCCTCATCAGTTCACTCAGTCCCATGTAATTAACTTTTTTTTCCATCTTGATCTTTTGTTAGCATTTTTATGAATTCATCAGTTTTCCATTAGAGCTCTGAAAATGCTTATTCATTCAGTTCAGCAGTATAGTCAGTTACCAGAAACCTGTACTTGTCAGTCTTTTCCATGAATTCCTTGAAGATGAAACCCTTTTATAGGAACATTTTTGCAAAAGCATCAGAGTACACCTAGAACTGTCTGTAAATGACAAAAGACTTAAAAATGACCACGGTTAAAGATTTTTTTTTTTTTTTTTTTTTTTTTTTTTTTTTTGCGGTACGCGGGCCTCTGCTGTGGCCTCTCCCGCTGCGGAGCACAAGCTCCGGACGAGCAGGCCCAGCGGCCATGGCTCACGGGCCCAGCCTCTCCGCGGCATGTGGGATCCTCCCAGACCGGGGCACAAACCCATGTCCCCTGCATCGGCAGGCGGACTCTCAACCACTGCGCCACCAGGGAAGCCCACGGTTAAAGATTTGATGAAAGTTCATAATAATGCAATTGACAAGGAAATTTAGTTATATCTGAGATAATACATTTTAAAGTAATAACTAGAATTATGACTTATAACATTATACCAGAACATATAAGATTTTTAGAAATTTCATGTAATGTCTGAAATATTTATATTAACATATTTCCATACAAATAACCCAAAGAAGGTTTAGTATTAGTTGTTTTTTTGGTTTGTTTGTTTTTTTATACTGCAGGTTCTTATTAGTCATCAATTTTATACACATCAGTGTATACATGTCAATCCCAATCGCCCAATTCAGCACACCACCATCCCCACCCCACCCCGGTTTTCCCCCCTTGGTGTCCATACATTTGTTCTCTACATCTGTGTCTCAACTTCTGCCCTGCAAACTGGTTCATCTGTACCGTTTTTCTAGGTTCCACATACATGTGTTAATATACGATATTTGTTTTTCTCTTTCTGACTTACTTCACTCTGTATGACAGTCTCTAGATTCATCCACGTCTCAACAAATGACTCAATTTCATTCCTTTTTATGGCTGAGTAATATTCATTTAATAGCTTCAGTAGGGAGATGTTACACAGTGTAATTAGCTGCTCTCAAGTTAACATAAAGTAGAAAACAGGTGAAATCAGACTTCAGGATACCTAAAGCAGTGGCTCTTAATCCTGGACACAGGTTGAAATCACCTGAGGTGCATTTAAAGCTTCCTGATCCCAGCTGAAGCCATGTCCATGAAATCAGAATTCTGGGAATAAGACCTGCACTCGTTTGCTAGGGCTGCCATAACAGAGTACCACAGTCTGGGTGACTCGTGATCATTTATTTATTTACTATGATATATTTTCTCACCACTCTGAAGGCTGGAAGTCCGAGATCAAGGCGTCTGCAGCATTGGTTTCTTCTGAGGCCTCTCTTCTTGGCTTGTGGATGGTGGTTCTTTGCTCCCTGTTGTTCCACATGGTCTTTCCTCTGTACCTGTTTGTGTCCTAATCTCCCCTTCTTGTAAGCACTCCTATTCTTATAAGGATTGGGGCCCATCCTAATAACTTCACTTGACCTCTTTCGAGAACCCATTGCCAAGTACAGTCACATTCTGAGGTACTAGACGTAGGACTTAAACATATGAATATGGTGGGGGTTTGGGGGGCAACTTAGCCACAACAGGACCAAAGGATCGATGTTTTTAACCTCCACCCTCAAGAGATACAACATGCACCCGAATGTGAGTCAGTGCCCTGCTTAGGATTCTCAAACCTGGCTGCATTAGAATCACCAGGCAAGCTTAAGAAAAAGGAGAAAACACCAATGCTTAGGCATCACCCTCAGAAGTTTGATTTCATCTATGTAGAAGGCAGTATTGTTAGTTTCCAAAGGCTCCCAGATGATTTAAATGTGTACCCAGGTTTGATCATTGCTGTCCTAAGATATGTTTAACTGTATAAACGAAAGCATATTTCTTACCTTTCTCTCAGTTTTTTCTTTGAAAATTTGTTAAGAAATACAGCTTCTTTCTATGAAAGATGTATATGTAACAAAGAAGAATTCAGGTCTAAAAAAAGAGCTATATACTTCTAAGGTGGTATAGTTTCAAACTATGGGTTTTGATATTCTTTTGCATGTGACTTACAGTCTTTTTTTTCTCTGCTTAATGGAGGTAAATCAAAGGAACTAGGGCATATCACTCAGAAAGTAAATGAAGTGAAGCAACTGACATTAAAATGATTAACTAAAATGTCATAACTTTTAGTGAAATTTCTTGATGAAAGAAATGATGTTTTTCAGCTCTCAGAAGGAAGCTAGAAAAAAAAAAAGGAGGCTAGATTTTCCTTTCCAGATGATATAAATATATGATAGAAACTCATTGATTTAATCAGGCCAATTTCTGTGTTTTGAAGTAAAGCAACTTATCTGGCATTTTTCATTAAGGCTGTATGACAGCTGGCTGCTTCCTAGAATGCAGTACTGTGACAGAGATTATTTTATAAAGCTGTGGATCAGCTGCCCTTGTAATTTGCTTAAATTAATTATATGTATTTCTTCACTCTCTGGGCTTAAAAAAGGCTGCACTTGGTTGAGGAAACAGTACTATTGTTTCATTTACAAAAGACCATTTCTACTGTGCTATGTTACACACGGACACACTGTCTTTCCCATTGTGCCTTAATACTATTTTTGGTTTCATTTTTTTCAGAAAGTTATTTTTAAATAGTATGATTTCATTTTAACTGAATTATGTAGCTTTAATCAGGCAATTTGGAAGGGGTATTCAACATCAGAAAAAGCATCATTTAAACTATAAAAGTATACAGTTCCAGGAGAGTAGTTAATTTTTATTTGTCCTTTCTCTCTGTTGATTTCTGACACAGAGACCTGATGATGTGAGCTTTTATCTTAAAACAAAACTATGATTACATCTCTGCAGTAAGTAATCACTTTCTAAAGTTGTGTGGTACCCATGTCTTGCTGAAAGCTCTACAGGAATTCAAAGGGCTGAGATTAAACTGGACTTAAATATACCAGTACATTTAGATATTTTATTTTAAAACACTTAAGAATTCAGCCCTAAGAAGTTCACTAGCAAAGTACCCAAAGGCAAAACCAAATCATATGTTTTCCTTTTATTCAAACTAATGACTGACCTGGGACACAAGTGCCCACATGGACTGAGGTAATGATTTTCTTAGTGACAGGAGCTGCTTTTGGTTAAAAACGGATTGAATGGAAAAGAATGAGAAATGAGGTTTTTTGTTTTGATTTTAGTCATTTTTTTTACCACGGAACCAGAGGTGAGGTTTGGTCACAACTCAGTGCCGCTGTAATTCCCAGTTACTGTGTGGATCATAAGCTCTCATAATTCTCCTTTCTCTGTTTCTTCCATTGTTGTGAGAAAATAACAAAACCTCATAGATATGCCTCATGGCAAAGTTTTACATTTTGCCCCTACGAGTGCCTTTAATACTGTTTGGAATTCTTTTATTCGTACCTCGGGGATCCCTATCCAGTGGCTTCCAGATTTAGCTACTCATAGAGATCTCCTGGGGACCCTGTTAAAAATTGATCCCCCCGTTTCATCCTGGACCTGTTGAATGCTCCTGAGGATGGGGCTGGGGAGTCTTTCTGTCTGACTGCCTCCCTGGGTCATTCTTGGTGAGATCAGCCTTTCTCTGGTCCAGGGAATGGTCTTTGGGGACTCCTGGTGGTTCAGTCTAAGAGAATGACTGTTCTTAATTCCTTCCACTCCTGTAAATTCGCATTCCTAATTTCCCCCTAAGGAGATGACTGGGCCTTTCCTTCACTTGAAAACTAAGGCCAGCCAGGAAATAACCCTCATATTCCCTCTGTTTACCTCAGAAACATGTTTCTAGATATCATCTTTCTTTGAATTTCATAGGGAAGGGCTTCCTGGTTGAAAGTAAACTCCTCCATTTTTGCTTCTCAATTCATCCATTTCCATCTTTAGTTTCCCTTCACACCACCATCTAACCTTTAACCTTTTTAAAAAAATTTAATTGCATCGTTTCCCTTTGCCTTTGAACAATCCAGATTTCCCCTGTCTGGAAAATTCTTTCTCCCATGACCCTTGCTACCACTGAAGTAGTTGAATTTCTCAGTCTTTTCCCCGTCAAACTTCCAAAAAGAATGATTTATTTCTTCCTTACCACTAAGTTTTTCAGTTCTTGTTCTTACCACTCTAAACCACCCGCCTCAGTAATTTCCTCTAATTATGAAATCAGTTTTCTTTTCTAGCAGTTAGATCAGTGTTTCAAAGCAGAAAATAAAACTGTGAAGAGAACTATGAAAAGAAAAGGTTTTTCTTCTTCATCTTCTTTAGAAAATGAAATCAGAAATACACAAAGGATGAATGAGTTATCTATTGTGAACATCTGATGAGTAAGTATGGTGGCCCCAGTAAAGGTTCTGGCATCCCCCAAAAGATAAGGTCAGAAGATAAATCTGTCCTGGTTTATCCTTGGCATGGGTTCATCACAGGTTCTCTTGTTTAATGGCCCATAACTAAGACTTTGATAATCGTACTCGGTGATGAATACTCACATATTTTATTGCAAGATGTTTTAACCAGATCTTTCTTGATTTGGAAAAAATTTTTCTGTTGCTACAATGTGGGAATCCCTTTATTATTAGAATATCAGAATAATTTCCACATTCTCTGGGGTTGCCTATAACTTACAAACTATTTTATTTTTCTCTGTATCTAAACTAAGTAAATCAAAACAATTATGATGAAAGTATTTCATGAAAATGATTAAGTCAAATACTTCTGTAAAGCAGACTTAAAACCCCCCAATATTCTTTTCTTCTCCTACTGCCTTGTTCCACTTACTAGACGAACCACTTCAATGTTTTTACCTATTTGTTCTAGTATTTACTTCCTTACTTGAAAAGAATATGCTTCTTGATTAATCAGTTTAATTCCTATTAGGGTATATTAGGATCTTTACTCACTTATACCTCCTCTTCCTTTAAGTTCAAAATCCCATCATGAACAGATAATTTCTAAGCATGCCCTGATCTGAAATGAGTATACTACAAAGCTGCACTGAATCATTTGGTCTATGTAGCAAAGTCAAAAATTTTACTTCTTCCCTATATAATTTATTATGTTTAAATGTTTGGTTAATCTTTTCCCAATATCTTATTATGTCTATGTGAGTGCTTTCCACAGCTGAGTAATCCACAGCGTGACTGCATTTCTTATTTTTGTTGTCATTTTTACCTGGAATAAATAATTGCCTCATTTTTTTCCCTTTGTTTAATTTTCTTTGAATGCTATTTCTTCCAACATCCTATAACAGTTCTGTAAAATATCTCTCACTACAGTGTTCCACGTGCTCAAGCAGTCAGATAATTTACCACTTCCTTTTTTTTTTTTTTTTTTTTGCGGTACGTGGGCCTCTCACTCTTGTGGCCTCTCCCGTTGCGGAGCACAGGCTCCGGACGCGCAGGCTCAGCGGCCATAGCTCACGGGCCCAGCCGCTCCGCGGCATGTGGAATCCTCCTGGACCGGGGCACGAACCCATGTCCCCTGCATCGGCAGGCGGACTCTCAACCACTGCGCCACCAGGGAAGCCTCTACCAGTTCCTTTTCTATTCCTGCTTCTTGGAGCCTCTGTCTGCTGCTCCAGTATGCACTGTCTTCACTAGGCCTGAGGCACAGCTGTTACTCTGGCAGTGCCATTGCCTCTCTCCTGTATTTCCTAAATCCACATCCTCTTCTTTCTCGGTTTTTTCCTTTGTTTTGGTGGGACATATCCTATAGTGGCTTCTTGAGAAAGGTGCTTGGGAAAAGAATTTTTACTCTTTGCATGTCTTACTGGACTACTTCACTGTAGGATGATCAGACATGTTAGCTAGATTTTTCATTGAGACCCACCACCCCTCCCCCCTCCCCGAAAGTATCACTATTTATAAATCTTTTCTCTTGGGCAGTTTAGTTTCTCCAGAGAATGCTCAGTGTCCTGCCAGGGGAACGCAGTCTGAAGGTAGATGTTCTCGAGTTGAACAAAACACAGATTTTCATATATTATCCCTGTTTTCAGCACCGTACCTTTCACTTGACCTCTTTTGTGACTTCTGTGCCCCAATCTGAAACCCCCATGGTTCACTTTCTCTGGAGAGTAAACCTCAGATTTCTAGTGCGTGGTAAAGATTAAGACTTGGGAGCTATGGTGTGCTGATAAATGTTTAACAACTAGCTCTCTGAAAAAATCAGAACAAACCAAAATTCTGATTTGTAGAATTTGCCAGTTCCTGTAGTGTAAATATTCCCACTATGGTTGATTTCAAGCTACCAGTGTGAGGTCATTTCAGAGTTGGCTCTTGCAAGCCAGTAAAAACCAGCTGCAGCCCAATGATTGAGAGCCTAAATATGCCTTCATTTTTAGCAACTGCCCTTACTTTCATCTTCACAGTACCCAGTGTCTCCACTTCCTAAGCATGTACAGAGGCAAATTGGTTTGCTGCTTGTAGTCATTGGCTTGACTTTTCTCCACTCTGCTAAAATGTTTCCTGCATCTGCTTTCCATCTTCAAATGTTAGATTATAGTTACGTCATTTCATTGAAGTTGGAGTTTGTGTTTCCTGTCAACTTTGTGGCTTTAGAATTTTGAGAGAAGAAGGGAGTGAAACTGCCTTTACTTTGCCATCATCAAACTGAAAATTCTATTCATTTTTCTAAATAAAAGCTAGAGTTATGGGACTTCCCTGGTGGCGCAGTTGTTAAGAATCCACCTGCCAATGCAGGGGACACGGGTTTGAGCCCTGGTCTGGGAAGATCCCACATGCTGCGGAGCAACTAAGCCCGTGTGCCACAACTACTGAGTCTGTGTTCTAGAGCCCACAAGCCACAACTACTGAAGCCCCCGTGCCTAAAGCTTGTGCTCCGCAACAAGAGAAGCCACCTCAAGGAGAAGCCTGCGTACCGCAACGAAGGATAGCCCCTGCTCGCTGCAACTAGAGAAAGCCCGTGTGCAGCAACAAAGACCCAACTCAGCCAAAATAAATAAATAAAAACTTAAAAACTAAAAAAGAACTAGATTATAAAATGACACCTGTTGAATATCATATATCATATGTGGAATCTAAAAAGATGATACACATGAACTTATTTACAAAACAGAAATAGACTCACAGACATAGAAAATGAACTTATGGTTACCATAGGGGAAGGGAGGGGGAGGGATAAATTAGGAGTTTGAGATTAACAGATACTACACTACTATATGTAAAATAGATAAACAAGAAGGACCTACTGTATAGCACAGGGAACTATATTCAATATCTTGTGATAACCTATAATGGAAAAGAATCTGAAAAAGAAAAAAAATATATTAAAATGACACCTGTCATTGTTAATAGTATTAATATTTTAAATAATCTTATCTACATCTTTAAAAGTCTAACTTATAGTATAAGATGCTGAGAAATAATTTTTGACTTTGCTACACCAAATTATTCAGTGCAGCTGTGTCATATTAATATTTCAGATCTGGTCATTTTTGGAAATTATAGCAGTTCATGGTGGGATTTTGAACTGAAAAGATGTGAAAGAATGTGGGTTAGTTGAGAAAGATGTCAAAATTTGAGTTACCTTATGTTGGACCCTCATAGGTGCTTTATCAGATATTGCAGTCAAAGGCATTATTGAGTTCTGAGGTAGGTTTTGTTTTGGTGGGGGTGGGAGGAAGTTGGGTGAGGGTGGGTATAGGGACATGTTTATTCAATTTTCAAATTAGAAATACAGAATTAGAATACAAAACGTCCTAATAAAATGTGCACACCTTTTAGATGTTAATAGCACAAACACCCTGTTGCTCTTTCTATTTTGTGGTCAACAATGATCTTTGAGACAAGATAGCATAGTTGTTAAGCCACAGGATCCTCTTTGCTTCTGTCCCAGAATGTGACTCTGCCAGTTGCTAGTCATCAGTCCTTGAGCAAGTTTCTTTATCTCCTGGTGCCTCTGTCTTCTCATCTATAAAATTAAGATAGAATAGAAACTCCTCATAGGCTTGCTTTGAGGATTAAATGAGTTAATCTGTTAGCACTTCTAGTGTGTGAAGCATAAGTGCTCAATAAACAGTAGTTATTATTATTGTTACTCTTGTTGTCATAGTGATCACCAAATTGGTATTGGTTCATACCTGTCTACTTTTCTTATTAAGATGTACATTAACATACATTAATGTCACATTAATGTCACATATGAACACACTTTTTTGGGGCTGTGTTGTTGTGTGTGTTCCATAGCTATTTTGTAGCTTCATCACCCTTCTGATAATTCAATTTAACAGACAGAAATTGAGTGTCAACCATGTATATAATTTTTCTATGCTAAATGCCGAGTTACAGAGTTTCCCAAATGGATTTGTTATTTGGAAAAAAATAATACTAGAAACTTTCCTCAACCTTCACACCAAAATGAACTCCAGATGGATCAAAGATTTAAACCAAAAAAAGAAAGAAAGAAAGAAAGAGCCATAGAAGTACTGGTAGGAGATATGGGTGAATATTTTAATGTATTTGGAGTAGAGGAAGCTTTCCTATTTATTGACATAAAAATAAGAAACTTTAAAGTAAAAGATTGGCACATTTGACAAAATAAAATTTTAAGTTTTGACTTGGGGGAGGAATCAAAACAAAGTCAAGAGTGAAACACAAACTGGGAAAAATATTGACAGCACATATGAAAGATGAATAAACTTAATTGTCAGTCAATTGGAAAATGGCAAACAGCCTAAAAGAAAACTATAGGAACAGGCTATTCACAGAAAAAAAAAAAGTTACAAATGGTATGTATAGAATTGCAAAGGTCCTTACTATAATTTAAAGAAACTTAAATGAAATAAAAGATATTTTTCATTTATTGGGAAAAGTGGTATGGGTGGAGGGTGGGAAGAGACCCATGTGAACACATAACCACTGTTTTCAGAGTCAAGGGAGAATAGCCTTTGGGGGTAGGATTATCTTGGCCTCTGACCTGAGTACCAAGCTGCCTCTCTATCTCTGCTTTCAAGATACCCTCTTGAATGCCCTTCCTCTGTATTTTGTTTCCTTGGAAAAATGCCTTGGCAGGTACTTGAAATGTAATGAGGACTTCGAGCTCTGCATTAATCACAGGTAGCAGTTACCTCACATTCATGTGAACTAAGCATGTTCAACATTAAAAAAGGCTCCCTTCTGAAAGAACCAGAGTTGGCTGGTGCATGGCCATTCTGTTGGATTTTGATGTTGTTTTCTGAGAACTTCTCCTGTAGATTCCCGTGCACATCTTCTTTCCTCTCTAGTGGAAAATAAAACAAGACAGAATAAACCCTTAGGGCTTCTGGGGGAGAAAGAGACTACATTGGTTTGTTTGTAGGTTCATTTATTCAATAAATATTTATTGAATACTTATTGTGTGTCAGATACTATTGTAATCATAGAACATATAGGAGTGAACACAAGTTTCCATGGAGCTTGTATTTTGGGGGTAGGGACAGTCAATTAAAAAATTAAACAAGAATTTCAGATGACTCATAGGAAGAAGATAAAATCAGGTAATAAAGAGTAGAGGGAAAATTGATTTGAGGAGGAGCTTCAAGATGGCGGAAGAGTAAGACGCGGAGATCGCCTTCCTCCCCACAGATACATCAGAAATATATCTACACGTGGAACAGCTCCTACAGAACACCTACTGAACGCTGGCAGAAGACCTCAGACCTCCCCAAAGGCAAGAAACCCCCACGTATCTGGGTAGGGAAAAGAAAAAACAGAGACAAAAGTATAGGGACCGGATCTGCACCAGTGGGAGGGAGCTGTGAAGGAGGAAAGGCTTCCACACACTAGAGGCCCCTTCGCGGGCGGAGACTGCGGGTGGCGCAGGGGGGAAGCTTAGGGGCCGCGGAGGAGAGCACAGCAACAGAGGTGCGGAGGGCAAATCAGAGAGATTCCCGCACAGAGGATCAGGGCCGACCGGCACTCACCAGCCCGAGAGGCTGGTCTGCTCACACCCGCTGGGGCGGGCGGGGCTGGGAGCTGAGGCTCGGGCTTCGGTTGGATGCAGGGAGAGGAATGGGGTTGGCGGCGTGAACACAGCCTTCAGGGGGTTAGTGCATCACGGCTAGCCGGGAGGGAGTCCGGGAAAAAGTCTGGAGCTGTCGAAGAGGCAAGAGACTTTTTCTTGCCTCTTTGTTTCCTGGTGCGCGAGGAGAGGGGATTCAGAGCGCCGATTAAAGGAGCTCCAGAGACGGGCGCGAGCCGCGCCTAACAGCGCGGATCCCAGACACGGGCATGAGATGCCAAGGCTGCTGCTGCTGCCACCAAGAAGCCTGTGTGCGAGCACAGGTCACTATCCACACCTCCCCTCCCGGGAGCCTGTGCAGCCCGCCACTGCCAGGGCCCCGTGATCCAGGGACAACTTCCCCGGGAGAACGCACGGAGTGCCTCAGGCTGGTGCAACGTCACGCCGACCTCTGCCGCTGCAGGGTCGCCCCGCACTCCGTACCCCTCCCCCCCCCCCCCCCCCCCCCGGCCTGAGTGAGCCAAAGTCCCTGAAGCAACTGCTCCTTTAACCCCGTCCTGTCTGAGCGAAGAACAGACGCCCTCAGGCGACCTACACACAGAGGCGGGTCCAAATCCAAAGCTGAACCCCGGGAGCTGTGCGAACAAAGAAGAGAAATGGAAATTTCTCCCAGCAGCCTCAGGAGCAGCAGATTAAATCTCCACAATCACCGTGATGTACCCTGCATCTGTGGAATACCTGAAGAGACAGCGAATCATCCCAAATTGAGGAAGTTGACTTTGGGAGCAACAATATATATATATATTTTTCCCTTTTTCTCTTTTTGTGAGTGCGTATGTGTATGCTTCTGTGTGTGATTTTGTCTGTATAGCTTTGCTTTTACCATTTGTCCTAGGGTTCTGTCTGTCTGGTTTTTTCTTTCTTTTTTTTAGTATAGTTTTTAGTGCTTGTTATCATTGGTGGATTAGTTTTTTGGTATGGTTGCTCTCTTCTTTCTTTCTTCTTTATTACTTTTTAATTTTTTAATAATTATTTTTTATTTTAATAACTTTATTTTATTTTCTCTTTTTCTTTCTTTCTTTCTTTTTTCTCCCTTTTATTCTGAGCCGTGTGGATGACAGGCGCTTGGTGCTCAAGCCAGGCATCAGGGCTGTGCCTCTGAGGTGGGAGAGGCAAGTTCAGGACATTGGTCCACCAGAGACCTCCCAGCTCCATGTAATATCAAATGGCAAAAATCTCCCAGAGATCTCCATCTCAACACCAAAGCCCGGCTCAACTCAACGACCAGCAAGCTACAGTGCTGGACACCCTATGCCAAACAACTAGCAAGACAGGAACACAACCCCACCCATTAGCAGAGAGGCTGCCTAAAATCATAATAAGGTCACAGACACCCCAAAACACACCACCAGATGTGGACCTGCCCACCAGAAAGACGAGATCCAGCCTCATCCGGGACTGGATGAACACAGGCACTAGTCCCCTCAACGAGGAAGCCAACACAACCCACAGACGAACCTTAGCCACTGGGGGCAGACACAAAAAACAACGGGAACTATGAACCTGCAGCCTGCAGGAGACCCCAAACACAGTAAGTTAAGCAAAATGAGAAGACAAAGAAACACACAGCAGATGAAGGAGAAAGGTAATAACCCACCAGACCTAACAAATGAAGAGGAAATAGGCAGTCTACTTGAAAAAGAATTCAGAATAATGATAGTAAAGATGATCCAAAATCTTGGAAATAGAATGGAGAAAATACAAGAAACTTTAACAAGGACCTAGAAGAACTAAAGAGCAAACAAACAATGATGAACAACACAATAAATGAAATTTAAAATTCTCTAGAAGGGATGAATAGCAGAATAACTGAGGCAGAAGACCAGATAAGTAACCTGGAAGATAAAATAGTGGAAATAATTACTGCAGAGCAGAATAAAGAAAAAAGAATGAAAAGAATTGAGGACAGTCTCAGAGACTTCTGGGACAACATTAAATGCACTAACATTCAAATTATAGGGGTCCCAGAAGAAGAATAGACAAAGAAAGGGACTGAGAAAATATTTGAAAAGATTATAGTTGAAAACTTCCCTAATTTGGGAAAGGAAATAGTTAATCAAGTCCAGGAAGTGCAGAGAGTCCCATACAGGATAAATACAAGGAGACACACACCAAGACATATATTAATCAAACTATCAAAAATTAAATACAAAGAAAAAATATTAAAAGCAGCAAGGGAAAAGTAGTAAATAACATACAAGGAAATCCCCATAAGGTTAACAGCTGATCTTTTAGCAGAAACTCTGCAAGCCAGAAGGGAATTGCAGGACATATTTAAAGTGATGAAAGGGAAAAAACAACAACCAAGATTACTCTACCCAGCAAGGATCTCATTCAGATTTGATGGAGAAATTAAAACCTTTACAGACAAGCAAAAGCTAAGAGAATTCAGCACCACCAAACCAGCTTTACAACAAATACTAAAGGACCTTCTCCAGGCAGGAAACACAAGAGAAAGAAAAGACCTACAATAACAAACACAAAACAATGAAGAAAATGGTAATCGGAACATACATATTGATAATTCCCTTAAATGTAAATGGATTAAATGCTCCAACCAAAAGACATAGACTGGATGAATAGATACAAAAACAAAATATGTACATATGTTGTGTACAAGAGACCCACTTCACACCTAGGGACACATACAGACTGAAAGTGAGGAGGTGGAAAAAGATATTCCATGCAAATGGAAATCAGAAGAAAGCTGGAGTAGCAATTCTCATATCAGACAAAGTAGACTTTAAAATAGAGACTATTAGAAGAGACAAAGAAGGACACTACATAATGATCAAGGGATCAATCCAAGAAGAACATATAACAATTGTAAATATTTATGCACCCAACATAGGAGCACCTCAATACATAAAGCAAATACAGCCATAAAAGGGGAAATTGACAGTAACACAATCGTAGTAGGGGACTTTAACACCCCACTTTCACCACTGGACAGATCATCCAAATGAAAATAAGGAAACACAGGCTTTAAATGTTACAGTAAACAAGGTGGACTTAATTGATATTTGTAGGACATTCCATCCAAAAACAACAGAATACACTTTCTTCTCAAGTGCTCATGAAACAGTCTCAAGGATAGATCATATCTTGGGTCACAAATCAAGCCTTGGTAAATTTAAGAAAATTGAAATCATATCAAGTATCTCTTCTGACCACAATGCTATGAGACTAGATATCAATTACTGGAAAAAAAACTGTAAAAAATACAAACACATGGAGGCTAAAAAATACACTACTTAATAACCAAGAGATCACTGAAGAAATTAAAGAGGACATCAAAAAATACCTAGAAACAAATGACAATGAAAACATGACGACCCAAAACCTATGGGATGCAGCAAAAGCAGTTCTAAAAAGGAAGTTTATTGCACAACAATCCTACCTTAAGAAACAAGAAACATCGCAAATAATCTAATCTTGAACCTAAAGCAATTAGAGAAAGAAGAACAAAAAAATGCCAAGTTTATCAGAAGGAAAGAAATCATAAAGATCACATCAGAAACCAATGAAAAAGAAATGAAGGAAACGATAGCAAATATCAATAAAACTAAAAGCTGGTTCTTTGATAAGATAAACAAAATTGATAAACCATTAGCCAGACTCATCAAGAAAAAAAGGGAGAAGACTCAAATCAATAGAATTAGAAATGAAAAAGGAGAAGTAACAACTGACACTGCAGAAATACAAAGGATCATGAGAGATTACTACAAGCAACTATATGCCATAAAATGGACAACGTGTAAGAAATGGACAAATTCTTAGAACAGCACAAACTTCTGAGACTGAACCAGGAAGAAATAGAAAATATAAACAGACCAATCACAAGCACTGAAATTGCAACTGTGATTAAAAATCTGCCAACAAACAATAGCCCAGGACCATATGGCTTCACAGCCGAATTCTATCAAACATTTAGAGAAGAGCTAACAGCTATCCTCCTCAAACTCTTCCAAAATATAGCAGAGGGAGGAACACTCCCAAAGTCATTCTACGAGGCCACCATCACCCTGATACCAAAACCAGACAAAGATGTCACAAAGAAAGAAAACTACAGGCCAATATCACTGATGAACATAGATGGAAAAATCCTCAACAAAATACTAGCAAACAGAATCCAACAGCACATTAAAAGGATCATACACCATGATCAAGTGGGGTTTATTCCACGAATGCAAGGATTCTTCAATATATGCAAAGCAATCAACGTGATACACCATATTAACCAATTGAAGGAGAAAAACCATATGTTCATCTCAATAGATGCAGAGAAAACTTTCGACAAAATTCAACACCCATTTATGATAAAATCCTTGCAGAAAGTAGGCATAGAGGGAACTTTCCTCAACATAATCAAGGTCATATATGACAAACCCACAGCCAACATCGTCCTCAATGGTGAAAAACTGAAAGCATTTCCACTAAGATCAGGAACAAGACAAGGTTGCCCACTCTCACCACTATTATTCAACATAGTTTTGGAAGTTTTATCCACAGCAATCAGAGAAGAAAAGGAATCCAAATCGGAAAAGAAGTAAAGCTGTGACTGTGTGCAGATGACATGATACTATACATAGAGAATTCTAAAGATGCTACCATAAAACTACTAGAGCTTATCAATGAATTTGGTAAAGTAGCAGGATAAAAAATTAATGCTCAGAAATCTCTGGCATTCCTATACACTAATGATGAAAAATCTGAAAGTGAAATCAAGAAAAAACTCCCATTTACCACTGCAACAAAAAGAATAAAATATCTAGGAATAAACCTACCTAAGGAGACAAAAGACCTGTATGCAGAAAATTATAAGACACTGATGAAAGAAATTAAAGATGATACAAATAGATGGAGAGATATACCATGTTCTTGGATTGGAAGAATCAACATGGTGAAAATGACTATACTACTCAAAGCAATCTACAGATTCAATGCAATCCCTATCAAACTACCACTGGCATTTTTCACAGAACTAGAACAAAAAATTTCACAATTTGTATGGAAACACAAAAGACCCCGAATAGCCAAAGCAATCTTGAGAATGAAAAATGGAGCTGGAGGAATCAGGCTCCCTGTCTATACTACACACTATACTACAAAGCTACAGTAATGAGGACAGTATGGTACTGACACAAAAACAGAAATATAGATCAATAGAACAGGATAGAAAGCCCAGAGATAAACCCACACACATATGTTCACCTTATCTTTGATAAGGGAGGCAAGAATATACAATGGAGAAAAGACAGCCTTTTCAATAAGTGGTGCTGGGAAAACTGGACAGCTACATGTAACAGAATGAAATTAGAACACTCCTTAATACCATACATAAAAATAAAGTCAAAATGGATTAAAGACCTAAATGGAAGGCCAGACACTATAAAACTCTTAGAGGAAAACATAGGCAGAACATTCTATGAAATAAATCACAGCAAGATCCTTTTTGACCCACCTCCTAGAGAAATGAAAATAAAAACAAAAAGAAACAAATGGGACCTAATGAAACTTAAAAGCTTTTGCACAGCAAAGGAAACCACAAACAAGATGAAAAGACAACTCTCAGTATGGGAGAAAATATTTGCAAATGAAGCACCTGACAAAGGATTAATCTCCAGAATTTACAAGCAGCTTATGCAGCTCAATATGAAAAGAACAAACAACCCAATCAAAAAATGGGCAGGAGGACTTCCCTGGTGGCGCAGTGGTTGAGAGTCCGCCTGACAATGCAGGGGACACTGGTTCATGCCCCAGTTCGGGAAGATCCCACATGCCGCAGAGTGGCTGGGCCCGTGAGCCACGGACACTGAGCCTGCACGTCCGGAGCCTGTGCTCCACAACGGGACAGGCCACAACAGTGAGAGGCCCGCGTACCGCAAAAAAACAAACAAACAAACAAACAAAAAAAAAACGGGCAGAAGACCTAAATAGACATTTCTCCAAAGAAGATTTACAGATTGCCAACAAACACATGAAAGAATGCTCAACATCATTAATCATTAGAGAAATGCAAATCAAAACTACAATGAGATATCATCTCAGAGCGGTCAGAATGGCCATCGTCAAAAAATCTACAAACAATAAATGCTGGAGAGGGTGTGTAGAAAAGGGAACCCTCTTGCTCTGTTGGTGGGAATGTAAATTGATAGAGCGACTATGGAGAACAGTATGGAGGTTCCTTAAAAAAGTAAAAATAGAACTACCATATGGCCCAGCAATCCCACTACTGGGCATATACTCTGAGAAAACCATAATTCAAAAAGAGTCATGTACCACAATGTTCAATGCAGTTCTATTTCCAATAGCCAGGACATGGAAGCCACCAAAGTGTCCATCGACAGATGAATTGATAAAGAAGATGTGGCACATTTATACAATGGAATACTACTCAGCCATAAAAAGAAACAAAATTGAGTTATTTGTAGTGCAGTGGTTGGACCTAGTGTCTGTCATACAGAGTGAAGTAAGTCAGAAAGAGAAAAACAAATACCGTATGCTAACACATATATATGGAATCTAAAAAAACAAACATAAAAGACATGAAGCACCAGGGGCAAGATGGGAATAAAGGCGCAGACCTACTAGAGAATGGACTTGAGGACATGGGGAGGGGGAAGGATAAGCTGTGACAAAGTGAGAGAGTGGCATGGACATATATACACTACCAAACGTAAGGTAGATAGCTAGTGGGAAGCAGCCACATAGCACAGGGAGATCAGCTCGGTACTTTGTGACCACCTAGAGGGGTGGGATAGGGATGGTGGGAGGGAGGGAGATGCAAGAGGGAAGATATATGTATATGTATAACTGATTCACTTTGTTATAAAGCAGAAACTAACACACCATTGTAAAGCAATTATACTCCAATACAGATATTAAAAAAAAATAAGAGTAGAAGGGTGGGGGTAGTCAGATAAATATATATATATATACATATGATACATATGTACACCCATTATGTGTACACACATGTACATACACATGCATAATAGTGCTTCTTAAACTTTAATGTGTACCAGAATCACTTGTAGGACTTATTTAAACAGATTGTTAAGCCCCTCCCTCAGAGTCTCTGATTCAGTAGAGGCCTGGTGTGGGGCCCAGAATTTTACATTTTTAACAAGCTGTTGGGTGCTGTTGTTGCTGCTGCTGTAGAGACCACACTTTGAGACCCACTGGTGTAGGGCACTGAGTGGTCCTAGAAAACTTCCAAAGAGGTGATATTTGGGTAAAGAACTGAATGATGGATGAGAAGGGACCAATGTTGTGAAGACGATCAGTGGTGGAAGAAGAGGGTAGGAATGAAGAAGAGCTTTCCAGATAAAGCAGAGAAACTGTGGATTGAAGGAAGCAAAGAGGCTAGTGAGGCTGCAGAGTAATGACTGGAGGGGAGAATGGCAGCAGCTGAACTAAGAGAGGAAGATAGACAGTGGGCAGGCCATGGAGGACAGGGGTCCTCTATTCTGAAAGCATACTTAAAAAACAAACAATGCCAGAGCCCACCTCCAGAGACTCTGATTTAATTAATCTGGGTGACAGTTATTTTTAAAAGCTCCTTAGGTAATTCTGTAATATCAAGTAATTCTGATAAGCAGTCAAGGCTGAGAATAATGGAGACAGGCCCTTTGTAGCTGTGTAAAGTTGAGATTTTATTTCAAATGTGATGAAAAGCCATTGAACTGTAGAGGATGTATTTGGATTTAATTTCCAGCTGCTAGAATGAATTTTGTAAGAGGTTAAGAGTGAATGAGCAGACCAGTTAGAAAATGTTACAGTTGTCCAGGTTGAAAGTGATGTTGGCTTCAGTTTGGTGGTAGTAGCAGGGATGATGAGAAATGGGATGCTGGATAGTAGATGGGATTTGGGGTAGAACAGAAAGGACTTGCTGATGGATCCTTGGATATTGGAAGTGAGAGAGAGAGAGAGAAGACTCAACTATGACTCCAAGGTCACCTTTCAACTGAGTGAGAGGTGACACCATTAACTGAGAACATTGGGGTAGAAACAGGTTTAGAGAGAAACTAAAAATTTTTAATTTTGGTATATTAACTCTAAGATGCCTCTTAGGAACAGTTAAGAACCAGATTGTTTTAGGGAAAGGGAGTGGAACTGAGGGTGAACTGATGCCTTGCTCTTTTGACAGGCCCATTGTGATCGCTAGCCAGGATAGTATTAATTTTAATGTGGATTTCACATGCATTTTGGAAAGTGTAACCTCTCCTGTAATGTGTAACTTTTTAAATGGGTGGATAGAATCATGCCAGGAGCTTTCAAGAGGCTTAAACCCATGAGCTTAAGCTGGTGGGCCCATGGTAGGCACTCAATATATATTTGTTGAATTAATCAATGAATGAATGGGTGAACTTACTTTTATACATGAAGCCCATTTGTCATTTTGATGGGCAATGTGTCTTCAGATCACATGGTATAAGGGACACCAAATATCCAGTGGTCAAAGTTTATGTCTCGATTAGATTGTCATAAAGTATTTAACTGGTCAAATGAATCCACGAACTCCAAAAGGGCAGAGGGTTTTTGGTGTAAACAGTGTTGTGTTCCTTGTGTTACTACGATCTCCGAAGATCTGTCTCGTTTCTAGTTCTGTATCGCTGTATTTTTGCTCATTTTCATGAGCTAGTGTTGTCTGTGATTTCAGCAGAATCAGACCAGATTTAGAACATGACTTTACAGAAAGTTCTCCTGCTTCTCTGTATTCCAGGGCCTGCCAGGCACAGTAGGGAGAGGGTTCAGGGGCAAGAGGTCCTATAAGCCAGCTCGGTGCAGTGTGGAATGTGAGATCAGAGCTGACTTACCTGAGATTTCAAAGATGATCAACATCTGCCTGTAAGTATCTCTTCTAATGAACCAAAAGTCAGAATTTGTTTCTGAAAGGAGAAATCAGTTCCACAACTAGAGAGACCAGAGAAGCTGCTGAGAACTCTTCCCAGACTGTGTTCAGATGCCCAGACTTGTGCATGAACAGGTGGAGCCTCTCCCTAGTCATGCTGCCATATCCCTAGATTATGGAGTGGAGAGCCACTCAAGCTCATTTCTCCTTATTAGCTGCATTCAGGGACCAATGATTCCACTTCAGTCTTGTGTAATGAGAGTTAGAAGTTAAATCCATGATCTTAACAGTAGTCACCCAAGTTCTTCTGAAGGGAGAAAAACTCTATCTGTGAATGCCTTGATAATCCATGTAGAGGCATAAAACAAAACTGGAGAACACATTGGAGGCTAGACCCAAGGTAGGAGAGGGGAATGGTTAAGTTGACACCTGACCTAAGGAGGGGAGTTTGTTGTGCTCTTTGAAGGAGGTAAATAGAGAAAGGAGGGAGGAAAAAGAGGCTTGCAGTTGCTGCAAAGTTGGGTGAAGAGACCTGTGGAAATAATCCGGTGTTAGGGTGGCCAAAAGATAATTTAAGAGGAGAGATGTTCAGTGTTCTACTTGAAATTGTTTACTTTGCTGTCATGTAAACTCCTTTTGCACCTCCCTTTGAATAACTGATAAAGTCTCATATTCATGGAAGCTTTATGTGAGTGGAGAAATGGATGGGGAACTCAAGAAAGCTTGAGCTTCACATTGGGTCTACTGGTGGAGAACAGAGAGGGGGCTGTGCAAGTAGATGAAGAGCTGATTTTGAGAATACAAGTTCTGCCCTCATCCTTACCTTACACACATCTAAGGAATCCTCAGAAATTTGGGGCAGAGCTTTGGTGGGAGACCCAAACTCCAAATGACACTTGAGTTGTAAGATTTGGGGTAGCAAAAATGATTTCTCTCAAAAAAATTAAGGGTTCTAGCTCTTTTAACGTGATTTGGCCTCACTGGCTCTTCTTCAACTTTACTAGCTCTTTCATTAAATCTGCACTCCCGACTCACAATCTTTGTACTGTTTCTCTAACTGGTGCAGGTTCCTTTGTCTAATCTCTCTTTGGTTTGCATCTGGTTCTCCTTCCCTTGTTCCTGTGGCACTGGGGGAGACCAGTTCTTCCATTTCATACCTGGGGGCCTATTGTACCCAGTCTAGCACCTGAACCCTGGAGACATCTGGTCACCCAAGAAGAGAGGTCAGACATGACTAATATTCTGGGAGATTGTTTTCCTGAGCATGAGTATGGGTGAGGCATTTGTTTTTCAAAGGTCATGTATTATATGGTCACATGATTTAAACAGGTAAGGATTTATGGCATATCAAGTAATATTAAAAAATCATTTAACTCGAGAGGAAGAGGGCAATAAAAGATTCATTCTCAGCCATTTTGTAAACCCCAGAACCAGCACTTTGAAAATACTCTGTGTACTGCAAATGTCAAAGTCAGCATACATGTTTTTGGAGGAAATAATTACAAATGCTAATATGAGGTAATTAAAAATATTTTAATGTTTCTGTTAGGTCTGTTTTGCTACTTCAGAAGTTGCTATATCTAAGTAGGCAGGATTGTAAGATAGGAATATATTTATATGTCGATACTGGCCTTTTGACTTCATTCTTACAGTTGCTTAATATTCTCTTATAATGAAATTGTTTCCAGTAATAAAACTGCATTGCAAAAACTTCTTAGGTTATCTGAGGCCAAAATTAGAAACCTAAAATAATAAAGAAAATAATTCTTGCCTGAGGGCTTCTCTAAACAAGAGAAGCGTGGCTGTGCAATCACTGTGAATGTACTCCCTCCTGTAGAAGTTGCTACTTAGGAGGTTTATTGTGTTCCAGCTACGAGTCTGGAGGTGGGAATGGTGGAAATAGTGAGCTGGGAAGGTCAGGAATACATTAGGTTACCTGACTTGAATGATTATAAAATTTACGGCCCATGGTTAAGTTTGGTGAAGGTTTATTTACAAAATGAAAGAACATGTATGTTTTCATACCATGCTGATTGTTGAAATAAAAATTGCATGTATTGATATATACCTATAGCGGTCTGCCATTGTTGTTTATACAACACTCCCCTCAGCCTTTCTTCTGGGAACAACAACCCCTTTCCTTTGGGAATGGCTCAAGCTTCCTGTGGGCACCACCTTGTTCTTTATGTGACCCTGCCCCTTCGCTACTCCCATCTTTTCTCTTACTAGGGCCACAATGGACTGGCCAGGAGTGGACATCTGACTCAAGCTGGTCCTTCCCCTGAAGTTTGCAAGTGAATTGAGAAGGAGTCCGTTCATTTTTTCTGGGAAATTTATAAGATGTGAAACCCAGGAGCTTATAATAGCAGATTTACTGCCCAGAGAAGAAAGCCAGTCTATAGTGAGAGGGTCAGACCGTAGAGAGATACATACTTCCTGCAGTTTAAGTGGTCAATCCTTTAATATCGTAGGATACTTTAGTATGCTCCCTATATATTTTCATGCTGCTTAAACTAATCTAAGCTGGATTTCTGTCACTTAGCAAAAAGCATCCTGATGAACATATAGGCACTGTGCATAGGAAAGATTATTAAAAGCTGAAAGACTGTGGCATCAAAGTAATCTTGAGGTTTATAACACTCTGAACTGGTTGGTTGTTGGACATGACTGAGGAACATTGACTTGTGTCATAGAAATCTTATTAATTGAGTGACTAATTGTCTTCTGATAAATATTTAATATTCCACAAGGCTAGTCCAGAAACCTAAAGACTAATCAGTCTCTTTTGGTTAGTTAGGACAGTTGTTCAAACTCATTCTCTCTTTGTGATGAGCATTCATGATTAATACACTAGAACTGATAGGACCCTGTTACTCTGTCCCCTAGCAGAGCGAATAGGTCCTTTCTTAAACCTTAGTCAGGATAGCTTTGAGGCCATTTATTGGCATTATAGCTAAGTAGTGAAAGTTTATGTTCTGTCTTAAACCTCTGCCCTGAGTCAGTACTCTTTTGCTGATCAGCGAAAGAATTTGATACTCTACTTTGCTGAAGTGAAATTCATTGATAATGGCTTATTTTGTTGCCTTCTCCAGTTAGTGCTTACCTTTTAACTCACTGGAGTGAGTTAGTTGTGGATTTAAGATACTATAGTAATAAGAAGGGGGAAATGACTTTTTGTGGAAACAGCACACAGTTATCAGCAGTCGAAGCCATTAAATTTATTGATGCTGAAATTCTTCCCAGGGGTGAGTCTCCCATACAGCATAACCATTCTTGGTAAACAGTGTTTTATATCATACATATATTCTGATGTGGAACCTACATTATTGTTCTTGTATGGATAAATCATACCTCCATATAGTATAATAATAGGTATCATTTGTAGAGAGCTGCCATATTCTAGATACTGCT
Organism: Orcinus orca; assembly: GCF_937001465.1. Taxonomy (NCBI): domain Eukaryota; kingdom Metazoa; phylum Chordata; class Mammalia; order Artiodactyla; family Delphinidae; genus Orcinus; species Orcinus orca. Next base: position 83,376,188 of record NC_064565.1, read on the forward strand.
GGTGCTTTCACACTTTATCTCATTGATTTGATCTTCAGGAAAATGTTATGAAGTAGATATTATCATCATTTTGCAGGAGAGGAAAACTCAGCACAGAGAAGTTAAGCAGATTGGCTAAGGTCCTTTGGCTGATGAGAGAACATAACTCAGAAAACACTCACCAGTGCTGCTTCCTTCAAGTTGGACTCCTTGCCTGTATGAGTTACCTCCTTACTTGCCTTTAGGTGGGGAGTAAGTAGTGGTTGCCATGGTTAATCCCAAGGTAGAAAAAGCCTTTGGCATCTGGCCATGATCATAATTTAACCCAGCTGTGGAAGAGTCTTGATATTAACCAAGAATCACTAAATGGTACACACAGACTGGGTGCAGATTGAGTGTCTGCTGTTTTGATCAGAGGCTAATTCCTTGGGAGTATTGGGAATTATTAGGTGATAACCTTATGGTGATTGAGTTACTGATTGAGAACCTGTGGGTCTTTTAATAACTTATTATAATTTTGATTCCTAGAGGCATGTTAGGGATATTCCTTTTTGAAAGTTCTAAATGGATCATAATACTATACTTGCTTGTATATTAATATGTCAACAATCAACATCTCATCATTAACTCCATTTTAGAGGTATCTGCATTAATGTATTGATATTCTCCTAATAACTGAATTAGATCTATAAGGATCAAAATCATTTCTCAGTGCTTTTATTATCTTTTCAAAGTGTTTTTAACAACACATTGTGTATTCCAGAGTTATTTTTTAAATGTTGTTCTATTTTTCCTAACTTCCTAAGTATACTCCAATGCCATAGTGGAATAAATCTGCATGAATCTTGCCTGATCCACAATATGGAAACAGTACACATGTCCATGGTGGGGAAAAGCTGGAGCAATCTTGCCCCGTGTGTATATGGCTGGACTTTTACTTTTCTGCCTTGACTGTGATCCAGTATATAATACTGGGGTTGACACTCCATCATTTGGATATTTAGAACTGAAGGCTTGTAATAGACAATGTGGAGGGCAGTGAAAAGAATCTTAAACTGGCAGTGTGAAGACTTACACTTTGCCATACCAGCTGTGGGACCTTGATCCTCATTTTTTTTGGCCTTGGAAGGACGTAAATGAGAGAAATGATCTGCAGGTAAATTTAAACCTTAATGCTGGAATTCTGTAATGCTAGATAATTGGAGCTCTGTTTTCTGGTGTCTGATCACAAACCCTTTTGGAAATAGAAGAAAACACCACAAATTATGTTGTTCACTGGGTTGGAATAGAAATTGAAGGCAGGAAGGCCTGCAGAGAGCCTCAGCTTAGTTTCTTCTCAGATAACTTGCCTCCTGTTTCCTTTAAAAGGATGGGGAGAGATTTTAATCTCTATCGATTCAGCATCTGTGGTTTCTTTCATGAGCAAGCATCATAGTGGATGTCAAGAACTATGTGGTAATTTACAATTATTCCATGGCATCATGTAATATGTATTTGAGAATAATTGTTTAGAGGTGCTTTCTTGCTAAAGTATGATTATATTCAGAAAGGAGGAGCTTTGTAAGTGACGCAAACTTCAGAGTTCTATGAATTTCACGTTTAAGCTCATTAACGGGCAGGAGCTAGTTTAGGCATTCTGTGATGTGTGCTGTTCTTTGGTCCTTCCTCTACATGGCAGTTGTGGGAAAACCTCTGACAGGAGATAATGGTAAGTTATCTTAATTTAGAGGCTAAAAAGTATTAAAAGAAAATTTCTCTTTGAGAAGAAACATTAGAGGAATGTTTTAAGAATTTGAGGATGGTATGTTGGGAATTACACTGGAATTGGGAAGTTTCTAATTCCATTGAGCATAAACATTCATTTTCTTAGCAGTGAATATGCTAATTAATATCAGAACACTCCACATATTAGGATCAGGTACCACTTCCGTTAATCTTTTCCTTCCCATATCTGTACTCATTACCTTAATTTAGGCATTTACTGGTACTCTGATGTATTATTGTAGGAGTCTCCTAGTTTTCCTCCTGACTCTCACTCTTTTCTAAAAACCACTTTGTACATTCACAGAAGAATAGACACGATGAAAAGGCAGAGGGCTTTTTACCAGATGAAGGAACAAGATAAAACCCCAGAGAAACAACTAAATGAAGTGGAGATAGGCAACCTTCCAGAAAAAGAATTCAGAAAAATGATAGTGAAGATGATTCAGGACCTTGGAAAAAGAATGGAGTCAAAGATCAAGAAGATGCAAGAAATGTTTAAAAAAGACCTAGAAGCATTAAAGAACAAACAAACAGAGCTGAACAATACAATAACTGAAATGAAAAATATACTAGAGGGAATCAATAACAGAATAACTGAGACAGAAGAACAGAGAAGTGACCTGGAAGACAGAACGGTGGAATTCACTGCTGCAGAACAGAATAAAGAAAAAAAAATGAAAAGAAATGAAGACAGCTAAGAGACCTCTGGGACAACATTAAGCGCAACAACATTTGCATTATAGGGTCCGAGAAGGAGATGAGAGAGAAAAAGGACCCGAGAAAATATTTGAAGAGATTATAGTTGAAAACTTCCCTAACGTGGGAAAGGAAATAGCCACCCAAGTTCAGGAAGCTCAGAGAGTCCCATACAGGATAAACCCAAGGAGAAACACACCGAGACACATAGTAATCAAACAGCAAAAATTAAAGACAAAGAAAAATTATTGAAAACAGCAAGGGAAAAATGACAAACAACACACAGGGAATGCCCATAAGGTTAACAGCTGATTTGTCAGCAGAAACTCTACAAGCCAGGAGGGAGTGGCATGATATATTTAAAGTGATGAAAGGGAAGAACCTACAACCAAGATTATTCTACCCATCAAGGATCTCATTCAGATTTGATGGAGAAATCAAAACTTTACAGACAAGCAAAAGCTGAGAGAATTCAGCACCACCAAACCAGCTCTACAATGAATGCTAAGGGAAGTTCTCTAAGTGGGAAACACAAGAGAAGAAAAGGACCTACAAAAAAACCCCAAAACAATTAAGAAAATGGTCATAGGAACATACATATCAATAACTACCTTAAACATAAATGGATTAAATGCTCCAACCAAAAGACAGAGGCTTGCTGAATGGATACAAAAACAAGACCCATATATATGCTGTCTACAAGAGACCCATGTCAGACCTAGGGACACATACAGACTGAAAGTGAGGGGATGGAAAAAGATATTCCATGCAAATGGAAATCAAAAGAAAACTGGAGTAGCAATACTCATATCAGATAAAATAGATTTTAAAATAAAGAATGTTACAAGAGACAAGGAAGGACACTACATAATGATCAAGGGATCAATCCAAGAAGAAGATATAACTATTATAAATATATATGCACCCAACATAAGAGCACCTCAATACATAAAGCAACTGCTAACAGCTGTAAAAGAGGAAATCGACAGTAACACAACAATAATGGGGGACTTTAACACCTCACTTACACCAATGGACAGATCATCCAAACAGAAAATTAATAAGGAAACACAAGCTTTAAATAATGCAATAGACCACATAGATTTAATTGATATTTATAGGACATTCCATCCAAAAACAGCAGATTACACTTTCTTCTCAAGTGCGCATGGAACCTTCTCCAGGATAGATCATATCTTGGGTCACAAATCAAGCCTCAGTAAATTTAAGAAAATTGAAATCATATCAAGCATCTTTTCTGACCACAATTCTATGAGATTAGAAATCAATTATGGGAAAAAAAACGTAAAAAACACACACATATGGAGGCTAAACAATACGTTTCTAAATAACCAAGAGATCACTGAAGAAATCAAAGGGAAATCAAAAAATACTGAGAGACAGGGCTTCCCTTGTGACGCAGTGGTTGAGAGTCTGCCTGCCTATGTAGGGGACCCGGGTTCGTGCCCCAGTCCGGGAGGATCCCACATGCCACGGAGCGGCTGGGCCCGTGAGCCATGTCCGCTGAGCCTGTGCGTCTGGAGCCTGTGCTCTGCAGCAGGAGAGGCCACAGCAGTGAGAGGCCCGCGTACCACACACACACACACACAAAAAAAAATACTGAGAGACAAATGACAATGAAAACACGATGACCCAAAACCTATGGGATGCAGCAAAAGCAGTACTAAAAGGGAAGTTTATAGCAAGACAATCCTACCTCAAGAAACATCAAACATCTCAAATAAACAATCTAATGTTACACTTAAAGGAACTAGAAAAAAAAGAACAAACAAAACCCAAAGTTAGTAGAAGGAAACAAATCATAAAGATCACAGCAGAAATAAATGAAATAGAAACAAAGAAAACAATAGCAAAGATCAATAAAACTAACAGCTGGTTCTTTGAAAAGGTAAACAAAATTGATAAACCATTAGCCAGACTCATCAATAAAAAGAGGGAGAGGACTCAAATCAATAAAATTAGAAATGAAAATGGAGAAGTTACAACAGACACCACAGGAATACAAAGCATCCTAAGAGACTACTAAAAGCAACTCTATGCCAATAAAACGGACAACCTGGAAGAAATGGACAAATTCTTAGAAGGTATAACCTTCCAAATGTGAACCAGGAAGAAATAGAAAATATGAACAGACCAATCACAAGTAATGAAATTGAAACCATGATTAAAAATCTTCCAACAAACAAAAGTCCAGGACCAGATGGCTTCACAGGTGAATTTTATCAAATATTTAGAGAAGAGCTAACACCCATCCTTCTCAAACTCTTCCAAAAAATTGCAGAGGAAGGAACACTCCCAAACTCATTCTATGAGACCACCATCACCCTGATACCAAAACCAGATAAAGATACTATAAAAAAAGGAAAATTACAGGCCAATATCACTAATGAACATACATGCAAATATCCTCAACAAAATACTAGCAAACAGAATCCAACAACACATTAAAAGGATCATACACCATGATCAAGTGGGATTTATCCCAGGAGTGCAAAGATTTTTCAATATACGCAAATCAATCAATGTGATGCACCATATTAACAACTTGAAGGAGAAAAACCATATGATCATCTCAATAGATGCAGAAAAAGCTTTTGACAAAATTCAACGCCCATTTATGATAAAAACTCTCCAGAAATTGGACATAGAGGGAAAGTACCTCAACCTAATAAAGGCCATATATGACAAACCCACAGCAAACATCATTCTCAATGGTGAAAAACTGAAAGCATTTCCTCTAAGATCAGGAACAAGACAAGGATATCGACTCTCACCACTATTATTCAACATAGTTTTGGAAGTCCTAGCCACGGCAATCAGAGAAGAAAAAGGAATACAAATTGGAAAAGAAGAAGTAAAGCTGTCAATGTTTGCAGATGACATGATACTATATATAGAAAATCCTAAAGATGCCACCAATAAACTACTAGAGATAATCAATGAATTTGGTAAAGTTGCAGGATACAAAATTAATGCACAGAAATCTCTTGCATTCCTATACATTAATGATGAAAAATCTGAAAGAGAAATTAAGGAAACACTCCCATTTACCATTGCATCAAAAAGAATAAAATACCTAGGAATAAACCTACCTAGGGAGACAAAAGACCTGTATGCAGAAGACTATAAGACACTGTTGAAAGAAATTAAAGATGAAACAAACAGATGGAGAGATATGCCATGTTCTTGGATTGGAAGAATCAATGTTGTGAAAATAACTATAGTACCCAAAGCAATCTACAGATTCAATGCAATCCCTACCAAATTACCAATGGCATTTTTTACAGAACTAGAACAAAAAAACCTTAAAATTTCTGTGGAGAACCAAAAGACCCTGAGTATTGAAAGTGGTCTTGAGGGAAAAAAACGGAGCTGGAGGAATCAGACTCCCTGACTTCAGACTATACTACAAAGCTACAGTAATCAAGACAATATGGTACTGGCACAAAAACAGAAATATAGATGAATGGAACAGGATAGAAAGCCCAGAGATAAACCCACTCTCCTCTGGTCAACTAATCTATGACAAAGGAGGCAAGGATTTATAATGGAGAAAAGACAGTCTCTTCAATAAGTGGTGCTGGGAGAACTGGACAGCTACATGTAAAAGAATGAAATTAGAACACTCCCTAACACCATAAAGAAAAATAAACTCAAAATGGATTAGAGACCTAAATGTAATACTGGACACTATAAAACTCTTAGAGGAAAACATAGGAAGAACACTCTTTGACATAAATCACAGCAAGATCTTTTTTGATCCACCTCCTAGAGTAATGGAAATAAAAACAAAAATAAACAAATGGGACCTAATGAAACTTAAAAGTATTTGCACAGCAAAGGAAACTACAAACAAGATGAAAAGACAACTCTCAGAATAGGAGAATATATTTGCAAACGAATCAGTGGACAAGGATTAATCTCCAAAATATATAAACAGCTCATGCAACTGAATATTAAAAAAATAAACAACCCAATCCATAAATGGGCAGAAGTCCTAAATAGACATTTCTTCAGAGAAGACATACAGATGGCCAAGAAGCACATGAAAAGCTGCTCAACATCACTAATTATTAGAGAAATGCAAATGAAAACTACAATGAGGTATCACCTCACACCAGTTAGAATGGGCATCATCAGAAAATCTAGAAGCAACAAATGCTGGAGAGGGTGTGGAGAAAAGGGAACCCTCTTGCACTGTTGGTGGGAATGTAAATTGATACGGCCACTATGGAGAACAGTATGGAGGTTCCTTAAAAAACTAAAAATAGAATTGCCATATTACCCAGCAATCCCACTATTGGATATAAAGCTAGAGAAAACCATATTTCAAAAAGGCACATGCACCCCCAATATTCACTGCAGTTTACAGTAACCAGGTTATGGAAGCAACCTAAATGCCCATCCACAGATGAATGGATGAAGAAAATGTGGTACATATATACAATGGAATATTACTCAGCCATAAAAAGGAATGAAGTTGGGTCATTTGTAGAGATGTGGATGGATCTAGAGACTGTCATACAGAGTGAAGTAAGTCAGAAAGAGAAAAACAAATACCGTATATTAATGCATATATGTGGAACCTAGAAAATTGGTACAGATGAACCGGTTTGCAGGGCAGAAATAGAGACACAAATGCAGAGAACAAACGTATGGACACCAAGTGGGGAAAGTTGTGGCGGCGGGGGGGGCATGTGATGAATTGGGCGATTGGGATTGACATGTATACACTGATGTGTATAAAATTGATGACTAATAAGAACCTGCTGTATAAAAATATAAATAAAACCCAAAAATAAAATTCAAAAAAAAAATGGTGTTGGGGGCTTCCCTAAAAAAAAAAAAAAAATACCACTTTGTATCTCATCAGATTGACCAAACCCAGCTATGGCCAAGTCAAAGCCTTTAGTAGTTTCCTTCTGCTTAGCAAATAAAACCCAAACACTGTAGCATAACAGTGAAGGTCTGTGACAGTCAGGTGAGATTTCAGCCTTGTCCCCCACAACTCTGCAGCCAGTACTCTAAGTCCCAGTAGATTTGAATACTTGCTTTAGTCGGTTGTTCTCTGTTCTCTCCTTCATAGACATCTGCCTGTGCCACTTCTTTACGTATTGTCCTTCCATCTTATAATCAAGTCAAGCCTGACTTTTCAGGTCTTCTCAAAAGCCCTTAACTCCATCCATTATTTCCAATTCACTTCTGTTAGAGAAATCTTTCCTTCCTTTCGCTCTGCTAGAATACTGAAACTCACTTTAAGAATTATGATTAGTCCTTTGTGTTATTATTGTTTCTTATATGTATGTTCTTTATATTATATCCTTTACCTAGATTATTAGTTTTTGGGGTCGGGGCCATATCTTTTTGCTATTTTTGTTTTTCCCTTGAACAGTACCTTGCACAGGTTTGGTCTTGATAACTGCTAAGTTCATGCGTGAGTGAATGAAGAGTTTTGTTGAGTCCCCTTCTCTTGTAGCTTCTTTATTCTTGCTTATTTCATTGATTTTGAAATCTCCCACTAATGTGAAGTTGGTAAGTTTTGTGTGATACTGGGCACGCATAGATGTGTTAGTCTTCTGTTAGGCTGATAAGTTGTAACCACTGCTGTCTAGTCCAGAGTCTAGTTTTTGGATTGCTGATTCTCTCACGTATCCTTAGACCATCTCCTCTACAGGGAACAGCCACCCCACTCTTGGTCCATCTGCCTCTGCTCAACCAGGATGTCCCCTCCTGGAGAGCCCCTCATCCTGATTCAAGCTCTAAATGAAATACTGATATTTTTAATGTCCAAAGCCTTATTTTCCCTTATTTTTCCTTGTTTTCATGGGCATATTCCCTCTGTTCCAAGTCAAATCTTATAGTTATTTTTGGTCTCCATTATTTTTATTTTTCACCTTCAAGTCCTTAATTGTGCCACATGGGATCTGCAAAATTTTCCACATGTTTTAAGTTGTCCTAAAGCAGATGTGCTCTGTTAAAAGACTACTTTTAACTATCTCAAATTCAAACGCAAAGAGATCTCAAGTTTATATTTAGAGCTAAATTATCCAAAAGCCTACCATATTTCTGGCCTTACTCAATTTCCTCTCAAGTGGTTTCTTTTTACTTGTGTGTTAGCTGCTGTATTTGTGCAGGTTCAGTTTATTAGCTGATAACTGCTCTCAGGTTAAGAGTTTGGTGGAATGAAAGATTGAAAGATGAGTGAATTGGGCTTTTTTTTGGTGGGAGGAGACAAATATTCCATGTGTCATTATTTCTAACCTCCTTTTGTAATGTCTGTTTGTATATCCTTCTTTAGATATCTTTCTTTAGGTATGTTTTTTTTAGATATCATCATGAGAATTAGTGAAAGAATGTTGGATCAAAGCCATTATGTCAGTGTGAAAATTTAATTCGACAAATATTTATATTTGAATGCCTGTTGTGGAGGCTGTCTAAGCTAGGGGCTGGAGAGCTAAAACATAAATAAAATATAGCGTCAACCCTTACAGAAATAGAGAAAGAAGAGGAGGTACACTGCAGAAAGACCACACTACCTAAGAAAATCTCTCACTCTTCACACTACGTGGTACACATATACAGCAAACTCTGTTACATGTTATAGTCAGGTGTGGTATTAAGGTTTATTGAATGTTCTAATCTCTAGAAAGTTACCATTGATGTTACACGCAAATTACCAAGTTACAAAGAATTTGCATAAAATGAAACATCTAACTACACTGATCTTTGCTTTAGCAAGTATTTCAAGATCTTAAAGTGCCACTGTGATCTTGCTATAAATATCAATTAGCATGATACTGAAAATGTGCCAGAACACCTGTGATGAGAGAGTTTGGTAATAGCTACCATTAATTAAAGGCTAATTATGCATAAATGTTTACAACCTTTCCTTGTTCAATCCTCGCACCATCTCTGAGATGTGAGGTGTGAAGTATACTCTACATTGAAGCACAGGGGTTAAGTAACTGGCCCAAGGTCACTCATGTAGCTACTAAGTGATGGAGTTGGGCTTCAAACCCAGGCAATCTGGCTCCAGAGACTGTGCTCTTAACCACTAATCTATTTTACCTCTTAATTACTCCAGCGTTCTCAAACTTTGGTGTGCACAGGAACCATCTTGGGGAGCTGCCAAGATGCAGATTCCTGGGCCCCAAACCTAGAAAGCTGGATTCAGTCCTTCTGGAGCTAGACCTAGGAATCTGTATATAAACAAGCCTCTACAGGATTCTGTAGTGCTGCAACTACACTCTGAGAAATACGTGTTATATGTGCTGTCTCCAGGTGTTGTATATACATACACAAAGACATATCTGTAATGCCGTCTTCCACGCCACAAGGACTCCTGCTCCAGTACAGTATACTGGAACATACTCTAGGGAAAGAGAACAATTCATTTAAAAATTTCCCCAAACTAGTTCTGTGACTTTGGCCAAATCAGTTGTATTAGGTTTCTCCAGAAACACAGAATCAATAGAATGTGTATATATTTATTGTAAATAATTGGCTAATACAATTATGGAGGCTGGTGAGTCCAAAATCTGTAGCGTGGACCAGCAGGCTTGATACGCAGGAGAGCTGATGGTGCAGATGAAGTCCGAAGGCATTCTTCTGGAGAATTCTCTGTTGTTCAGCAAGGGCACTCTTTTTGTTCCATTCAGGCCTTCAGATGAGAGGATGAAGCCCACCCACATTATGGAGAGCAATCTGCTTTACCCCAAATTCACTGATTTAACTGTTAATCTCATCCAAAAATACCCTCCAGACTGATACGTAAAATTAATCATTATATCATGTATTCCCCCCAGGTTCCATAGTTTAAAATCCCACTGGTAAAAGTATCAGGGATTGGGCTAGGTGATCATAACTATATAACAGAGGCACCAAACAGGTAACCAATGGGACACACCCTGACAACTGATGGCTTTAGTTTGGCTCACCCAGGGTTACCCCATCCAGTGTTTTTAAACATTTGCATTACTGGTAGTTGCTAACAAATTTCACATGAAAATCTGTATTTTGTGTTTTTAAAAAAATTTATATTGAGGGATAGTTGATTTACAATATTGTGTTAGTTTCAGGTATACAGCAAAGTGAATCTGTTATATATATACATATATACACTCTTTTTTAGATTCTTTTCCCATTTAGGTCATTACAGAGTATTGAGTAGAGTTCCCTGTGCTATACAGCAGGTCCTTATTAGTTATCTATTTTACACATAGTAGTGGGTATATGTCAATCCCAATCTTCCAATTTATCCCTCCCCCCTTACGCCCTGGTAACCACAAGTTTATTTTCTACATCTGTAAATCTATTTCTGTTTTGTAGGTAAGTTCATTTGTAGCCTTTTTTAGATTCCACATATAAGCGATATCATATGATATTTGTCTTTCTCTGTCTGACTTACTTCACTCAGTATGACAATCTCTAAGTCCATCCATGTTGCTGCAAATGGCATTATTTCATTCTTTCTTATGGCTGAAGAATATTCCATTGTATATATGGAATATATATAATATGGAACACATCTCTTTATCCCTTCCTCTGATGCTGGACATTTAAGTTGCTTCCATGTCCTGGCTATTGTAAATAGTGCTGCAGTGAACATTGAGGTGCATGTATCTTTTCAAATTATGGTTTTCTTTGGCTATATGCCCAGGAGTGGGATTGCTGGATCAAATGGTAGCTCTATTTTTAGTTTTTTAAAAAACTTGGTAATCTGGCAACATCGTATGGCCACAGCGTAGCTGAGTCACAGATGCCACCTGTTGGAGGGTTTTGTTGTCTCCTGGATCTCCACCACTGCCCGTATGTCACTCACTTTGTTCACAACATTTATTTCTGTGAGCTGCTGAGCCCCTGTAGGCATTTGAGTTTTGGACCCTTATCTCACTAGCTACCAAACATCTGTGGCAGCTCCACCTCCCTGATTAAAAATGACAGAGGGAGAAGTAGGATTCCTGACATACGTGAAAGCCTTTTCCTGGTTAGGAAATAGCTATTTCTTCATTGTGTGCAGTGTGGTTTATCACCCTTCCCAGGGTTGCCCTCTCTGGGCTTCTCAGATCACTACCTTCTTTTGAATTAATAAAAGGGATGGTTTTATATTCCTGCATACTTTTTTTGGTAGGCAATGATAGAAATTGTGAACTGGGTTCTTCAGAGTTACTTAGTGGGGTCACCAGATACAAAGATGGAGGAACATTGATGTAAGAAGAGAACCTGCTAATTTTGCATGGAGTTGAATTAGTTCAACAAGCAGTTTCAAATGTGAGAATTATCTTTCCTATAGCCAGGCTGGCTTTATAGGAAAACAGAATGGGCTGTTGTTTAAAGTAAGATTTCCAAGGTAAAATAGTTTTATAACTTCTGCAGTTGTTCTCTGAATGCTAAAATGACTTCAGCCAGGACAAAGCCTTTTATTTTGTAATGGGAAAAAGTTCAGCCTTTTATTGCATCATGGGAAAGAAAGCAGAGACCTCTGAGAGTAGCAACACATGGCCTAAATTGACACAGGAACAAAGTGATGATATTAGATCCATATTGCAAATACATTTTAATAGGGGACTAGGGAAAAGAAAAAACCCAGGGGCCTTGTAGGTCTGAAAATAGTAGAGGGAAAAAGGGAACAGTAAGGGAGAGGCTTAGAGGACGAGGATTTTCTTTACTAATGGCTTAGTATGGCTAAGCCAGCTACATCCTTTTTACATGTTAACATGACTATGGCCACTTTTTTTGGGACAAAATATGTATAAATTTTCTTCAGGACCTTGAAAATTAATTCCATCAGGCATATGCTTTGCAAGCATGCTCTATTTTTCTGTGTTTAAAAAAATGCATTTCAGATGTATGGCATTATTATGGTTTCTCTAGAAGTCAGCCTTCATAAAAGTAATTCAGGAATGTTAGAATCTTTGTCAGTTTCTTGGCAAATAGTGTTCGATTATATATTTACACTCCATAGGACACACAATTTTAGAAGTATTCTGGAATGTTTCCAAACTGTATTTTGGAATTCAACATTTAGTTACTCTTTATTAATCCCAATCAATAATAGTTTATAATAATCATAAATGTGTTAGCTCTAAATAGCTGCTGTATTCCATTTCATCAAGAATGTTTTCCTTTTTCCAGAGTGTATATTTGCATATTAAATTTTGTATGCAGAGTTTTTCCCTTGATACTTGGATTCCTGTGGATAATTTGTATGAAGATCTTCCGGAGAGAGAATGCATAGGTTTTAATGTCTAATGTTGGATTTTCTGCTTGGGAGGCATATGCTTACCTATAGATTTTCCATTTTTAGAACATTTCTTATTACTTTTTCTTTCTATTAATTTTGAACATATTAAGGTCATCATTAACTCTAACCAGGTGCTTATTTTCATCTTGATTTGTAGCTTTCTTATTTTTAAATCCACCTAGTAGTTTATTTCTAAATCCCTTTTTCTTTAAATCATAGGAAAAGAAATATTATACTAAGCAAAAGTTTTATGCTTCCTATGCTGTCTTTTGGAGTAATTTTAGTAAATTACTGACTATAGCTCTTGGAAGATTGCTTACTATGCTATTCTGTTAGGAACTATAGTCTTGTTTGGCTCAGAGACAAAATAAGCTTAGGTCCTAGGGCTTTGGCAGTTAATGTCTTTTCCTTCAATCAGCTAATAGACTATGTGAGAGGTAGTTTTGGAAGTGAAACTTTAGACCTCAGGGGGTTATGTTTGATCTACAAGATAGGTAATAATGGTGCTTTCTATTGGCCCAAAGGCTGAGATACTTCCTGTTTCTCCATCAGGTAAAGGTGGAAAGTAACAAGAAATATACTGTTTCAGAAAAATAAATAAATGGACTTGGAGAAAGACTGTATCTGTTTAAAGTAGTAATTCTATTATAATCAGAAACATGAATAATTTGTATTTGAATAATAGAAGTGATTCAACTTGTAAGTTTAATCCTTGGAATTTACATGGCATAGTATAAAGTTTTTATTTTGAAATGAGAGAAAACTAAATTGTAAAAGGCTCTATGTCCTCAGAATAGCTTGCAGATTTTGTTCTTAATGCTTTTATCTTCATTTTTGTCCTCCTTCTCCCTTTAAAGATATATAAACACAAAAGGAAAGATGGTAAATGTATTGATGGGTCATTTAGGATGTCAGTGGAAAGACCACCCCTGAGCAAACTGCTGATGCTTAGGATTGCCATGTGCAGTTTAGGACACTTAAAGAAGAGTAAAACACATGTTTTGACCATGTTACCATTTGATTTCACCACAGGTGGATTGTCCATGGTGGTTTTAAGTCTCTGCTTAGCTTTTTCTTTACCTCACAGCTCTTCTGGACCACCTATCTTTGTGTACTGACTAGTGCCAACTAATTTCTTACATAGCCTTGGCCCTACAGTAGCATCAGTCTGAGACAGTAGCAAACCTGGAAAAGGAGGTTGCTGCTCCAGCTTGGAAATTAGAAGGGGTAGTTAGTGAGTTTAGGATTGACATGTATACACTGCTGTATTTAAAATGGATAAACAACAAGGACCTACTGTATAGCACAGGGAACTCTGCTCAGTATTATGCAACAACCTAATGGGAAAAGAATTTGAAAAAGAATAGATACATGTATATGTATAACTGAATCACTTTGCTGTACACCTGAAACTAACACAACATTGTCAATCAACTATACTCCAATGTAAACTAAAAAGTTAAAAAAAAATTAAAAAAAAAGAAGGGCAGGAAGTTGAGCAGGTATTGACACCATGGAACCCCAGGGAGATTTGTCCCTGCACCCTTATGAAAACCTGTTTTTCTATTATGCAGGAGAACACCGTGTTATGTTAGAGGTTTTGTTCCCTTTCTGCTCACTCATTGATAACTGTCCTAAGTTTAGAAGTAACCTGGGTTTCATTAGATATATACCAGCAATAGGGCCTGTTGCTAATTAGACCTGAAATTATTACCTGCTTAAAGATAGGAAAACCACTTTTCACTTTGTTCATTAATTTATTTTAGGGTTTGTATGTGTGTGTGTGTGTGTGTGTGTGTGTGTGTGTGTGTGTATGACTCTCTGATGACTTGTATGTATATTCATTATCTACTTGACAGTTAAAAAGTTGTTCAGAAAAGTTATGTCTCCCTCATGGCCCTAGATGAAAAGGTAAGAAACTCAGAGAAAATAATTACATCTTCTCTCTTGGTTTATTTTTAATATTAGTAAAATGTCAGTGCTCTTTAAATGCTGAACTTTTAAAAAATTTATTTTATTTTTTTGGCTGTGTTGGGTCTTTGTTGCTGTGTGTGGGCTTTCTCTAGTTGTGGCGAGCGGGGGCTACTCTTCCTTGCGATGCACGGGCTTCTCATTGCGATAGCTTCTCTTGTTGCAGAGCATGGGCTCTAGGCGTGCGGGCTTCAGTAGTTATGGCGCGCACGCTCAGTTGTGCTCACGGGTACTAGAGCACAGACTCAGTAGTTGTGGCACACGGGCTTAGTTGCTCTGAGGCATGTGGGATCTTCCTGGACCAGGGCTCGAACCCATGTTCCCTGCATTGGCAGGCGGATTCTTAACCACTGCATCACCAGGGAAGCCCTAAACGCTGAACTTTGTAATGCACGTGTACTTTGAATTATTTTGTTCAATAGAGAGGAACATGAAAAAAATTCTATGGTTCCTCATGTGGCTCAAAGTCCTGAGCCATCAAAACTGGAAAAGTTATAGTCATTTTGGGTGACTTTCAGTTTCTCCCTTGTTCTTGTAAGGTCCACTGTCTTCCATACACTAATCTCTAACAGCTTCCCACTGGTAATAATATGTGTCTGGTTGAGTAACTTTTAGTGAACATAGCCATTATTGAGCTTAATTGTATTTCATTTATTATTCCAGTGACATTCTATTACCTCAAGATAACTTACAAGTCTAATTTACCTTTGTGGATATTGCTTTTGTGTATTATATTATGCGCTAAAATTTCAGCACTTTGATTATTTTCTGTTTTCTAAAGGCCCCAAAGTCAAGCTGTCTTCCGTTGTCTCTTTTAATCTTTACAAGTATATTGAATTAAGTTGGATGGACCTCTGGTCTTGGGAGAGCTAAGTTCAAGTGGTCACATAAAATCCAGACTACGGAGGGCCCAAGAGGACAAGCCAGAGGTCCGAATGATAAGGTGAATGCACTGCATAGAATGATCAGGGGCCTGCTAATAATGATAATAACAAGAATAGCTATCAGTTTTTGGATACTTATTAGGTTTTGGATTCTTTATATACATATTAAACTAAAGCAATCAGCTGGGAAGGTAGGAATACAGTTTAAACTCTTTTTCTTTGCATTAAAGTGCTGCCAGCATACCACAGTGGCAACTTAGTTTTCCAGTTTTAGTTTCCGTTCCTCACTATCAAAATTACTGTATCTTGTCAGAATGGTCTATTTATGGTTGCCTATAAACACACCTTGCATTTTTTTTAAAGAACTGTTTCATTCAGATAAAATTCACATAACCATACAATTCTCCTATTTAAAGTGTACAGTTCAATGGTTTTAGTGTATTCACAGAGTTGTTCAACCATCACCACAATCAATTTTAGAACATTCTCATTACCCGACCTTCCCACAAAAAGCCACCCTCATTAGCAGTCACTCCCTGTCTCCTCTCCACCCACCCTTCTGCAAGCCACTAATCTACTCTCTATCTCTATAGATTTGCCTATTCTGGACATTTCAAATAAATGGAACCATACTGTATATGGTCTTTTGTGAATAGTTTCTTTCTCTTAGCATAAAGTTTTTGAAGTTTATCCATGTTGAACCAAGTGTCAAAATTTCATTTCTTTTTATTGCCAAATAATAGTTTATTGTATGAATATACCATTTTTTTAATCCATCAGTTGATGGACATTTGGGTTGTTTTAATTTTTGGCTACTGTATATATGCTGCTGTGAACATTCATGTTCAAGTTTTTGTGTGGACACATGTTTCTATTTCTCTTGGGTATATACCTAAGAGTGGAATTGCTGGGCCATATGGTCCCTCTATGTTTATTCTTTTGAGGAAGTAGTAGACTGTTCTCAAAGGCAGCTGCACCATTTTACACTCTCATCAGCAGCAGTTGCTTAGGGTACTAATTTCTCCACATCCTTGCCATTATTATTATCTTGCCTTCTAATTATCTGTTTTTTGGTTATAGCTATGCTAGTGGAGGTGAAATGGTTTCACATTGTGTTTTTGTGTGTGCGTGTGTGTGGTACGCGGGCCTCTCACTGTTGTGGCCTCTCCCGTTGCGGAGCGCAGGCTCCGGACGCGCAGGCTCAGCGGCCATGGCTCACGGGCCCAGCCGCTCCGCGGCATGTGGGATCTTCCCGGACCGGGGCACGAACCCATGTCCTCTGCATCGGCAGGCGGACTCTCAACCACTGTGCCACCAGGGAAGCCCACATTGTGGTTTTTAAAATAATTTTTATTGGAGTATAGTTGCTTTACAATGTTGTGTTAATTTCTACTGTACAGCAGCATGAGTCAGCTATATGTATACCTATATCCCCTCTTTTTTGGATTTCCTTCCCATTTAGGTCACCACAGAGCACGGAGTAGAGTTCCCAGTAAGTTCTCATTAGTTATCTATTTTATACATAGTATCAGTAGTGTATATATGTTAATCCCAATCTCCCAGTTCATCTCACCCGCCTCCCTTTCCCCCTTGGTATCCATACGTTTGATCTCTACGTCTGTGTCTCTATTTCTGCTTTGTAAATAAGATCGTCTATACCAATTTTTTCAGATTCCACATATATGCATTAATATACAATATTTGTTTTCCTCTTTCTGATTTACTTCACTCTGTATGACAGTCTCCAGGTCCATCCACATCTCTACAAATGACCCAATTTCATTCCTTTTTATGGCTGAGTAATATTCTATTGTATATATCCTACTGGATGTGAAATGGTATCACACTGTGGTTTTGATTTGCATTCCCCTGATGACTAATGATGTTGAGCGTCTTTCCATGAGCTTATTTGTCATTTGTATATCTTCTTTGGAAGAATTTGGAGAAAATTTATTCAGATCCTTTGCCTATGTTTAAAATGGATTATTTGTGTTTATACTGATATGTTGTGAAAGTTCGTTATGTATACCAGATAAACATTCCTTATCACTTATATGAATCAATATTTTCCCTCCTTCTGTGGGTTGCCATTTCACTTCTTAATGGTGAAGTACAAGAGTTTTTAATTTTAATGAAGTCCAACATCTCTATCTTTTCTTTTGTTGTATGTGATTCTGTTGTTATAATTAAAAAGCCATTGTCAGCAATAGGAACATACACATTGATAATTACCTTAAATGTAAATGGATTAAACGCTCCCACCAAAAGACATAGACTGGCTGAATGGATACAAAAACAAGACCGTATATATGCTGTCTACAAGAGACCCACTTCAGACCTAGGGACACATACAGACTGAAAGTGAGGGGATGGAGAAAGATATTCCATGCAAACAGAAATCAAAGGAAAGCTGGAGTAGCAATTCGCATATCAGACAAAAGGCTTTAAAATAAAGACTATTACAAGAGACAAAGAAGGACACTACATAATGATCAAGGGACCAATCCAAGAAGAGATATAACAATTGTAAATATTTATGCACCCAACATAGGAGCACCTCAATACATAAGGCACATACTAACAGCCATAAAAGGGGAAATCGATGGTAATATAATCATAGTAGGGGACTTTAACACCCCACTTTCACCAATGGACACATCATCCAAAAGGAGAATAAATAAGGAAACACCAGCTTTAAATGATACATTAAACAAGGTGGACTTAATTGACATTTATAGGACATTCCATCCAAAAACAACAGAATACACTTTCTTCTCAAGTGCTCATGGAACATTCTCCAGGATAGATCATACCTTGGGCCACAAATCAAGCCTTGGTAAATGTAAGAAAATTGAAATTGTATCAAGTATCTTTTCTGACCACAATGCTATGAGATTAGATATCAATTACAGGAAAAAAAACTGTAAAAAATACAAACATATGGAGGCTAAACAATACACTACATAATAATCAAGAGATCACTGAAGAAATCAAAGAGGACATCAAAATATACCTAGAAACAAATGACAATGAAAACACGATGGCCCAAAACCTATGGGATGCAGCAAAAGCAGTTCTAAGAGGGAAGTTTATAGAAATACAATCCTACCTCAAGAAACAAGAAACATCTCAAGTAAATAAACTAACCGTACACCTAAAGTAATTAGAGAAAGCAGAACAAAAAACCCCCCAAAGTTAGCAGAAGGAAAGAAATCATAAAGATCAGATCAGAAATAAATGAAAAAGAAATGAAAGAAATGATAATAAAGATCAATAAAACTAAAAGCTGGTTCTTTGAGAAGATAAACAAAATTGATAAACCATTAGCCAGACTCATCAGGAAAAAAAGGGAGAAGACTCAAATGAATAGAATTAGAAATGAAAAAGGAGAAGGAACAACTGACACTGCAGAAATACAAAGGACCATGAGAGATTACTACAGGCAATTGTATGCCAATAAAATGGACAACCTGGAAGAAATGGACAAATTCTTAGAACAGCACACCCTTCCGAGACTGAACCAGGAAGAAATAGAAAATATAAACAAACCAAACATGAGCACTGAAATTGAGACTGTGATTAAAAATCTTCCAACAAACAAAAACCCAGGACCAGATGGCTTCACGGGTGAATTCTATCAAATATTTAGAGAAGGGCTAACACCTATCCTTCTCAAACTCTTCCAAAATATAGCAGAGGGAGGAACACTTCCAAACTCATTCTACAAGGCCACCATCACCCTGATACCAGAACCAGACAAAGATGTCACAAAGAAAGAAAACTACAGGCCAATATCACTGATGAACATAGATGCAAAAATCCTCAGCAAAATACTAGCAGAGTCCAACAGCACATTGAAAGGATCTTACACCCTGATCAAGTGGGGTTTATCCCAGGAATGCAAGGATTCTTCAATATACGCAAATCAATCAATGTGATACATTATATTAACAACTTGAAGGAGAAAAACCATATGATCATCTCAATAGATGCAGAAAAAACTTTTGACAAAATTCAGCACCCATTTATGATAAAAACTCTCCAGAAGGTAGGCATAGAGGGAACATACCTCAACATAATAAAGGCCATATATGACAAACCCACAGCAAACATCATACTCAATGGTGAAAAACTGACACCATTTCCTCTAAGATCAGAAACAAGACAAGGTTGTCTGCTCTCACCACTATTATTCAACATAGTTTTGGAAGTTTTAGCCACAGCAATCAGAGAAGAAAAAGAAGTAAAAGGAATCCAAATCAGAAAAGAAGTAAAGCTGTCACTGTTTGCAGGTGACATGATACTAGACATAGAGAATCCTAAAGATGCTACCAGAAAACTACGAGAGCTAATCAATGAATTTGGTAAAGTAGCAGGATACAAAATTAATGCACAGAAATCTCTTGCATTCCTATACATTAATGATGAAAAATCTGAAAGAGAAATTAAGGAAACACTCCCATTTACCATTGCAACAAAAAGAATAAAATACCTAAGAATAAACCTACCCAGGGAGACAAAAGGCCTGTATGCAGAAAACTGTAAGACACTGATGAAAGAAATTAAAGGTGATATAAACAGATGGAGAGATATACTATGTTCTTGGATTGGAAGAATCAGCATTGTGAAAATGCCTATACTACCCAAAGCAATCTACATATTCAATGCAATCCCTAGCAAACTACCAATGGCATTTTTCACAGAACTAGAACCAAAAATTTCACAATTTGTATGGAAACACAAAAGACCCCGAATAGCCAAAGCAATCTTGAGAAGGAAAAACAGAGCTGGAGGAATCAGGCTCCCAAACTTCAGACTATACTACAAAGCTACAGTAATCAAGACAGTATGGTACTGACACAAAAACAGAAATATAGATCAAAGGAACAGGATAGAAAGCCCAGAGATAAACCCACGCACATATGGTCACCTTATTTTTGATAAAGAAGGCAAGAATATACAATGGAGAAAGTATCTTCAGTAAGTATACAACTGAAGACAGTATCTTCAGTAAGTAGTGCTGGGAAGACTGGACAACTACATGTAAAAAAATGTAATTAAAACACTCCCTGACACCATACACAAAATAAACTCAAAATGGATTAAAGACCTAAATGTAAGGCCAGACACCATCAAACTCTTAGAGGAAAATGTAGGCAGAACACTCTATGACATAAATCTCAGCAAGATCCCATTTGGCCCACCTCCTAGAGAAATGAAAATAAACAAATGGGACCTAATGAAACTTAATAGCTTTTACACAGCAAAGGAAACCATAAACAAGACATATGACAACCCTCAGAATGGGAGAAAATATTTGCAAATGTAGCAAATGACAAAGGATTAATCTCCAAAATTTACAAGCTCATGCAGCTCAATATGAAGAAAACAAACAACCCAATCCAAAAATGGGCAGAAGACCTAAATAGGCATTTCTCCAAAGAAGATATACAGATTGCGAACAAACACGTGAATGGATGCTCAACATCACTAATCATTAGAGAAATGTAAATCAAAACTACAATGAGGTATCACCTCACACCAGTCACGATGGCCATCATCAAAAAATCTAGAAACAATAAATGCTGGAGAGGGTGTGGAGAAAAGGGAACCCTCTTGCACTGTTTGTGGGAATGTAGATTGATACAACCACTATGGAGAACACTATGCGTTTCCTTAGAAAACTAGAAATAGAACTGCCATGTGACCCAGCAATCCCGCTGCTGGGCATGTACCCTGAGAAAACCATAATTCAAAAAGAGTCATGTACCACAATGTTGATTACAGCACTACTTACAATAGCCAGGATATGGAAGCAACCTAAGTGTCCATCAACAGATGAATGGATAAAGAAGATGTGGCACATATATACAATGGAATATTACTCAACCATAAAAAGAAATGAAATTGAGTTATTTGTAGTGAGGTGGATGGACTGTCATTCTGAGTGAAGTAAGTCAGGAAGAGAAAAATAAATACTGTATGCTAACACATATATATGGAATCTAAAAAAAAAAAAAAGGTTCTGAAGAACCTAGGGGCAGGACAGGAATAAAGATGCAGACATAGAGAATGGACTTGAGGACATGGGGAGGGGGAAGGGTAAGCTGGGACGAAGTGAGAGAGTGGCATGGACATATATACACTACTGAATGTAAAATAGATAGCTAGTGGGAAGCAGTCGCATAGCACAGGGAGATCAGCTCGGTGCTTTGTGACCACCTAGATGGTTGGGATAGAGAGGGTGGGAGGGAGACGCAAGAGGGAAGAGATATGGGGATATATGTATATGTATAGCTGATTCACTTTGTTATAGAGCAGAAACTAACACACCATTGTAAACCAATTATACTCCAATAAAGATTTAAAAAATAAAATAAAAAGCCATTGTCTAATCTGAGGTCATAAAGATTTACTCCCCTGTTTTCTTTTAAGAATTTTATAGTTTTAGCTCTTACATTTATGTCTTTTATCCATTTTGAGTTAATTTTTGTAGGGGTTCAACTTCATTCTTTTGCATAGGGATATCCAGTTTTTTCGGCATATACCTTGAATTTTGGGCCTTTTTTCCCCCCCAGAATACTCTTCTCTCTTCTTGGCTGTTGAAATCCTTTGAGTCAGCCCACCTTCTGCTTCCTATGAGATGTCTTGTGAGCACCTTAACTTAAAGCAATTTCTCTCCTTTTAACTTATCT
Organism: Orcinus orca; assembly: GCF_937001465.1. Classification (NCBI taxonomy): domain Eukaryota; kingdom Metazoa; phylum Chordata; class Mammalia; order Artiodactyla; family Delphinidae; genus Orcinus; species Orcinus orca. Next base: position 83,398,441 of record NC_064565.1, read on the forward strand.
TTCCATGGATATGTACTTTTCCTCTCTGCCGAGCTAAAGGCAGGGAACTATATCTTATACTTGCTGTGATCCACAAAGTGTTAACTGATTAGTGTTGCCTTATGCCATTGTCAAAGTCAATGAAAGGCTGGAGGAGCAAGAGGTTTTACTTGGTCCAGTAATTCTGATGTTCTTAATAGTCTCAGATGCGACTATGTTTGAGATGCAAGAAGGAATCAGAGGTGTTATACCTAATTCATGGCAATATTCTGTAGATCCTTTTGACCTTATTGAGAATTATGCTAAGTACACTAAAAATTCTATTATATAGTGCATTTTTAAAGAACGATAATATTGACATTTGTTTAAAGCCTTCAGGATTTAGTAAATAGTTATTAATATTTGGTTTTTGTGTGGAAAGAATTTGAGAACAAGGTTTCTTCTGGTAAGAAATTCTATGTGTTATTATCTAAAATGCTTTTACCTTAAATGATTGACAGAATGAGATGCATCTTTAGTAACAACATAGGTAAGTGGATATTCTGCAAATTGTTATTTTTTTTCCTGGATTTTAACATTGATGACACTGCCATTTCCAGGGCTAATACAGAATTGTCTGCCATTTGACTACTATGTGAGGATATGATTTGGGGGATAAGGTTGTATTTGATGAGAAATGCTGTAAGTTATTTTGCATATCAAATATGCTACCTTTAATGATTGACAGAATGGGACATGTCTTATGCAATGCACGGCAAATCAGTAGATATTCTGCAAGATACAATTGTCTTTTTCTGAAGTTTATATTACTGAACCCAGTCACCTAAGCAGACACGTGAAGATAAGTTGTCTTCTATTTTCCATGAGTTATTCCTTGGAAGTTGGCATCCAGCAGTTCTACATTCCTTGATACTTTTTTAAAAAACTAAATTTATTTATTTTATTTATTTATTTTTGACTGCATTGGGTCTTTGTAGCTGCATGTGGGCTTTCTCTAGTTGCAGCGAGTGGGGGCTACCCTTTGTTGCAGTGCGTGGACTTCTCATTGCAGTGGCTTCTCTTGTTGCAGAGCACAGGCTCTAGGCGTGTGGGCTTCAGTAATTGTAGCACGCCGGCTCAGTAGTTGTGGCGCACGGGCTTAGTTGCCCCGCAGCATGTGGGATCGTCCCGGACCAGGGCTCGAACCCGCATTGGCAGGCGGATTCTTAACCACTGTGCCACCAGGGAAACCCCCTTGATACTTTTTAATTCAATAATCTCACAGCTCTGTAATACATAAAATCTTCCCAGATATATAGCTAACACCTCTCCAAATAGCCAGGGAAGCCTACAGGGCAAACGAGAAGGTTTCTCAACCAGTCTCTCAGTAACTTCACAAGATATTGCTTAGGAAATTGAAATTGTCTTTTTGATACTATGTTCAGTTTTTCTTTGCATTTCTTATTCTGCTGGAGGTTCCCAGAACATGGTGCTATGTTAGTCACTGCAGAGTACTTCCCTCCTTCCCCCTTTTCTGAGATACTAGAATCGTCTGGGTGATCTGATGACTGTTTCAGAGATGGCTGTTTTATAATTTCGGAGTGAGTGGTTTAAAAGGACAGTTTCCACAGAATTACTCTCAGAGTGCATGTTTGAGTCTAGTATATATTGTACTGTACATTTTCACAGGGTGTTTGCAGCGGCAACTTGTACTCTATGATAGAGATGAGCTATCTGGTTTCTCAAGGCTGGCCTCTGAGCTAATTAGGTGGGACTGTCTTCCAGCTGTGTAAGGTAGTTCCAGGCAAGTACTTACTATTTCTAGCTGCTACTCCATTGGTGCCAGAAGTCACTTTGCTCTCCCCTGAACTCCTTTGGCATTTTATCTGTCCCACGCTGAGTGCTGTCATTACCTTCCACCCCCTGTTGTAGCTTAACTCTAGCTATCTCCCTCTTTATCTCCCTTCTTGCTTTTCATATTTTTTGACTAAGGGTGTTTGCCTAAGAGATGTGGTAGTCACTAGTGTTGGGCAGCAAATATTTCAGCTCTCAGCTTTCTGGGCAGGTGATAGGACTGCACTTTCCAGTGCCTCTGGCTACATGTCTCCCTTTGGCACAGAAGTAATGCATGTCATTTTCAGGTGGATGCACTTGATAGCTGGTGCTCAACTCCTGCATTTCATCCTTGTTAACTATGATCGTGTGTTGAGATGGGGCCTGACTCCCCTGCTGACATGCAAAGGACGTGTAGCTTGAGCGAGAAATATATTTTTGGTGCTTTAAGCAGCTGTGTTGTTGGGTGGTTTGTACACAGCATAACATGACCTGTTCTGACAGGTGCACTAAACCTGTGCTTCCAATACAGTAGCCCTTGAAATATGGCTGGTCCAACTGGAGATGTGCTATAAGTGGAAAACACACACTGGATTTTGAAGACCTGGTATGCAAAAAAAGTATGTAAAATGTCTCATTAGTAATTTTTTAATGTTGTTTACATGTTGAAAAATATTTTGGACATATTGGGTTAAATAAAATATATTATTAAAATTAATTTCACCTGTGTCTTTTTACTTAAAAAATTATACATGTGGCTTGCATTATCTTTTTGTGAGACAGTGCTGCACTGGACCATAAGCTTATTGAAGACAGGAGCTCTGTCTGTTTTACCCTTACTTTCCCACAACATTTATGAGTAAACTATTTCCCCATTCATATTTCATTTAACATTAAAAAATAATGCAGGGCTTCCCTGGTGGCGCAGTGGTTGAGAGTCCGCCTGCCGATGCAGGGGACGCGGGTTCGTGCCCCGGTCCGGGAAGATCCCACATGCCGTGGAGCGGCTGGGCCCGTGGGCCATGGCCGCTGAGCCTGTGCGTCCGGAGCCTGTGCTCCGCAACGGGAGACGCCACAACAGTGAGAGGCCCGCGTACCAAAAAAAAAAAAAAAAAAAGCAATCTTCAACATGAATCTTATTTGTATTTTGTGTTTAATAATCCTCTCTTTTATTTCCCGTAGCTAAAGAATAAAATCCTTAATCTCTTTAAGCCATCAGAAAATTAAATATGTTTATGTATGTTTATGTTATTTAAAAAAATGTTGCACAATATAAAAATTCTGGGATTATGATCATTAAATATTTGTCCTGATCAAATTTTTAGCGAGGTCACTCTTTATGTCTAGCGTTTTCTTATCTTTGTAAAAATAACCAAGAAGTCCCTGTTTTTTCAGTCATAATTGTGACCTTTATTTATTTGCAAGTGTCATCCATTTATGTTATTTAATATATAGTCTTGCCCTTTATATGAGGCCTTGTGCTACAAATCAAAAAGAAACAGAAAGGGAGAAACAGAGCAGCCCTGAGGACCTTCTGCAATGTCAGGTGTGGGGGACCCCACCCACGTGAGGAGGCAGGGCTTTCAGTTTCTAGATGAGTGAGATAGATAGCAAAATAGGCGGTGAAAGGGGCCCCTGAAGTAACAACACATCTTTAAAAAATAAAGGGTAGAGGAAACACCAAGTAACAAAGATGATGGAAAATATTTTAAGCATCTTTAAATATAAATTATAATAAATTATAGCTATTGGCATAAAAGTGTATGAACTTGGAGTTATGGAAGGACATATACTATGTTGTTCCATTGGCTAAGGAGGGGGGGGAAGAGGTGGTACAGGGGAAGGGAGGATAGATGGACTATAGAATAAGGATGGACTTATCCACAAACCAACCTATGTATGATTTCATTTGCATAAAATCATATATTACGTGTATGCATAGAAAGACATACAACATGTCGCTTACCAAAATCTTAGTGATTATTCTCTCTCTAGATGGTGGCTGGATTTCAGGTGATTTTTACTCTCTTTGCTATATATTTTGAATTTTTTCCCCAAATTAGCATTTATCATTTGTATAGTCAGTAAATAATTTGAACCAGAATTTTTGCTTTTATGAGTAACATCAGGACAAAGTTTAAGGAACCAACCCAGAGGCTGCCTATATTGTTTGCATTCTGTTGAAATAACTGTCAAATTATTATATATTAAAAAAAGAAATGAGGGAGGAGGTTGGTGAAGGGGAAATTGGTGAAGGAGATTAAGAGGTACACACCTCCCGTTATATAATAGATAAGTCATGGGGATGTAATGTATACCATAAGGGATATGGCCAATAATATTGTAATAACTTTGTACGGGGACAATAGTTAGACTAATTGTGATCATCTCATAATATATGCATATGTAAAATCATTTTGTATTACACCTAAAACTAACATAGTATTGTATGTCATCTATAGTTCAATAAAAAAAGAAAAAATTTAGTAAAAAATGTTGTAAACAGAAAAAAAATTTAAAAAGGGTAGCGAATCAGATATGTACTGAGTGAATGCATTCATTTTGGTAATCAGGGACTTTTTAAATGAGCACATTTGTAAGTGTGGTAGTCTTCTCCCTGAATTATTCTCCAATTGACTTCCTAACTGACAAAGGGATATAGCTGGTTCAGATCATGGAAGCATCTTATCTAAAAGTGAACATTTCTTCAGAAAGAAAGAAAATGTTTTGTAAGATTATAGAGCATTTGGGAATTATGCCATGAGGATACATGCTGAATAATGTCAGTTTTCTAGGCAGGCTGCCAAGTTTTGTCAAAGAAAGGCAAATATGAAGTTTGTTTTGCAATATCTGGAAAACTTGGAACTCTAATTTCTTGGAAAATCTTTCCAAGATAAATTTAGTGTGAAGGCATTCTACTTCAAAAAAATTACACGTAGCAAGAGGAAAGGAAAAACAAAGTGGAACAGACGTAAAAAAAAGGAGGTTTTTCTTCCCCCCAAGAGATTGTCACCTTGTTGAATTCAATTACATGTCTGACAACCTCAGAAAGCATCCTCCTAAGGTTAATTTTACTGAAACTCCTGAGCAAGGGCAAAATAAAGAAATTATCCTTCACGATCAGTTCACTTTTTTTTCCATCTTCAAAAATGCGCAAAAGAGGGCTTCCCTGGTGGCGCAGTGGTTGAGAGTCCGCCTGCAGATGCAGGGGACACAGGTTCGTGACCCGGTCCGGGAGGATCCCACATGCCGCAGAGCGGCTGGGCCCGTGAGCCATGGCCGCTGAGCCTGCGCATCCGGAGCCTGTGCTCTGCAACGGGAGAGGCCACAGCAGTGAGAGGCCCGTGTACCGCAAAAAAAAAAAAAAAAAAAAAATGTGTAAAAGATAAGGTGTTATGTATGAAAAGCATTCTGAATTGCTGGGGGATCTTGAGTTATTTAAACTTCCTGGGTTCCATTTTTCTTATTTATCGAACCTAGAGGATTTGGATTGTAAAACCTAGTATGGTCTTTTCTGGTTTTATTTCATTTTTATTTATTTGTTTAATTGAAGTATAGTTGATTTGCAATGTTGTGTTAGTTTCAGGTATACAGCAAAGTGATTCATTTATATATCTATATATCTATATATCTATATATAACTTTTTCAGTTTATTTTCCCTCATAGGTTATTAAAAACTATTGAGTACAGTTCTCTGTGCTATGCAGCAGCTCCATGTTGTTTATCTATTTTATATATAGTAGTGTGTATCTGTTAATTCCCAACTCCTAATTGATCCCTCCCCTTTGGTAACCGTGTTTGTTTTCTATGTCTGTGGGTCTATTTCTGTTTTGTATATAAGTTCATTTGTACCATTTTTTTCTTTTTAGATTCCACATATAAGAAATATCATGTGATATTTGTCTTTGGCTTCCTGGTTTTATTTATTTTTTTAATCTTTTTATTTTTCTGGTTTTATTTTAAAAAGTAAAACAAAATCTATTTTATGATTTGTGACATATTCATATATCATTTGCTATGTATTAGCAAAAATTTTTAAAAAAAGGTCAAATTTTTCTATGGTGTGAAAAGCTTTGTGGGTAACTTTATTGCATTGCCTAGAACTACGACCTTCCTCAAAGTCCCTTCAAGTTGTCAGCACATTTTGAAAGCCTTTGCATGGTTGTCACAAGTGTCATGGTGTTTGACAGGAAGAATCCAACTGATGCTGGTTCTTGTCTGTGTCTACAAGATGGCTGTACAGAGAAGGAGATTCAGCAATATTCCCCATTGCAGGGGCAAACGTCCCTTGCCATCAAGTCTTCTTGGAGCCCCCCTGCTGCTGGTGACTCTGTCTGCCTGGGGTTGGGGGGTGGTGATGCTGCTCAGGTTCTTCAAGAAACACAGTCTGGGTCTTTGTCAAGAGAGTCCTAGCTGCTCTGAGAGGCTCTTAGCCAGAACAGTGCATGCAGGTATGAACTATGAAGCTATACCAGGGTACATTTATTGAGTGGCTACTACATGCCATCTCAGTGACAACAAATATGAAAAAATAAAACAGTATAATTCAATAGAGAAAGACTAGAAGGAGATACCAATTAAGATTGGGAAAGCCTCATTGAGGAGTTAATATTTTCTCCTCCATGAAAAGGAGGAGCCAGCCATGAAAAGGTCTGGTGTTGGGATATTCCAGGCAGAGGAACTAGCAAGGGGAAGGTAAGGATGAGCTCCACATGTTCAAAGAACAGAAGGAAGGCCAGTGTGACCAGAGTGCAGTGTGTGCAGGGGAGAATGACAGGAGTTGAGGTCAGGGAAGTGGGTAGGCATGAAGTCAGGTGTACCTTGTAGGGAAAAGTTTGGATTTCATTGTAAGAGCAATGAACCATTAGAGGGTGTAAGCAAGAGAATGATACCATCTGATTTGTGCTTTTTATGGTTCCTCTGGCTGTTTGGTGGAGAATGGACAGTGGAAGAGTAGGGAGAGTGGTTAGTGAGTTAGTAATCCAGTAACCCAGGTGAGATGTAATGGTGACTCAGGCAAGATTAGTGGCAATTGAGAAAGAGAGAAGTGTTGTGGCTTTGGGACATATTTTAGGGGGCAGCCCACAGGGCTAGTTAATGGATGCTTGTAGGGCAATAAGAAAAAGTATAAATCAAGGATGACTCCTGTGTTTGGGGCTTGAATAACTAGGTAGATGGTGGTGCCATTTACTGAGGAGGGGGAGGTCTGGGGAGGGACTGGTTGGGAAGCATGCCAAGAGTTCTGCTTTCACCATGCTAAGCTGGAGCTGCCTATTAGCTATTGAAGGCGAGATGTTAGAGAGGTCTCTTGGACCTCATTGGAAAGGTCTGGACAGGAGGTTTAAATTTGGAAATCATTGTCCTGGACCTAGTATGAATTGTGAAAAGCTAAATAAAATTGTAAACCAGTCCCATTGTGTCTGTAAACCAGACACAATCTTGAGTGTGTCCTACTTTCAAAAAAAAAAAAATCTCCTTTATGAAATGATACGGTAGTTATTACTCATTACTTAGGCTTTTTGTAGGAGTTGATTATCAGGTAATTAAAGTAACCACTTTTATCTGATAATTAGAATTAATTTACAAGTGCCGTAATAGGCTGACTCACTGAATAAACAAAAGATAAATTTTTTTGCACAAAGTGTGCCTCTGCAACTATGTGTGTGAAGTTCCTCTTCAGGTCTTTTTAGGCTCAGCTGAATTATTGGGAGTTTAATTCAGAATTTTCATTCGTTTCCATTGCTAAACCAATAACTTTTTCCTCCAATGGTACTGTATACTTTGGGAGGAATGCTGTTGGGGGAGATGCTTATGCCTCCCTCACCCTGAGATATCCCTTCAGAAGATGTTTGCACTGGCAGGCCTAGCAGCTTGGAAGCTAGCTGTAGTCGTAGAGAAACCCTTCACCTGAGCAAGTGACCACTAAATGTTACATACATTATCTTGAAATTTTATTCAAACCTCTGCAAAGTCCGCAATTTAATTTCCATTGTAACGATGAGGAAACAGAAGCTTGAGGTCACACGGCTAGTAAATAGTGGAGTCAGGACTCAGACCTAGGTCTGCCTAGTTCCAAATTTATTTATGATTTTTATTTTGCAAGGCTGTTAAACTACCAAAATTCCCCTTAGTTTATTCTCCCTGTTCTGTTTTCCGCTATCAACCCTTATGCCAGCCAAATACCCAATTAGAGGCCACCACATTTCTCTCTAAAAACGCTCTCCCGAGGTACACATGCCCACCTCTGATGCTTCTACTTTCTGTCCATAGATTTCAGCCCCAGCCCCCATGCCATACCTGCCTTCCCCTCCCTTGCCCTTCTGCTGCACTCTAGTATTCTACTAGTTGAACAAACCTCACATTCTTAACCTTTCCCTTCAACATTTCCCTACAGTCTCGCCAAAACTCAGTCTTGGCTTTATTCTAAGTTATAAGTTTCTGAGCCAAATTCGTCACTAGTGGTCACTTCTTCTACTTTCTCTGACACTCAGAGTGAGGAGTGGGGTCAGCAAATTTCCTGCTTCCACCTGTCAATGACCAGACTATTGTTTGTTCACTGTCTCTCAAGAACTTGTGGTGTTTTTTTTTTGTTGTTTTTTTTTTTTTGCTGTACGCGGGCCTCTCACTGTTGTGGCCTCTCCCGTTGCGGAGCACAGGCTCCGGACGCGCAGGCTCAGCGGCCATGGTTCACGGGCCCATCCGCTCCGTGGCATGTGGGATCTTCCCGGACGGGGGCACGAACCCGCGTCCTCTGCATCGGCAGGCGGCCTCTCAACCACTGAGCCACCAGGGAAGGCCCCAAGAACTTGTGTTTTGAGCATCACTCTATCCTTGTATACCACACTTCTTCCATCTTATATTCAACTCATACCTTGTGCTTGCATCTTACACCATTAAGAGTCTGCTTTTGCTCACTTCCTCTTTCCTCTGTCATCTTGAGGAACCTGAACACTTATCTGCTATTCCAATCCCTGTCCTCAGAGAGCTTCAGTTTCTGAACCTTAAGCAAATTTATTTCTATGACACTCTTGCTCCTCGTAGGCACAGACACACTCCTCATGTGAAATGATCTTCTCAGGCCATGTTGGTTATGGTTCTACCTCTTAATCTTTTCTCCTATTGAATCTTGGCTTTACTCTTCACTGAAACAGCTCCTTGCTCCATCTATTGCCTTGACATGTCACATTGGCCTTCCCTGCCTTCCCTATCCATAAGGACCTTTTGGCCTGACATTTAAATTTTTGGCCTTCAGGCTCTGGTCCCCATGTCCTGTTTTATTTGCTTTGCAAATCTCCAATTCTGAGTAGACTCCACCCTCTGATTTCTCTACTCCTTCTTTGACATTACTGAGTTTTAAAAAAACCAAAAAAGTCAAAAACCCTATTTTTTTTACAATAGAGAAAATTTATTTTAACATTTTAACATGTAGTCTCAAATCCCGTGGTTAGTTAAATCAGTGACTCAATAGCATCATCAAAGACCTGGGATCTTTCATCCTTCCTCCACCCTATTGCTCCTGTTAGGTCAACTTCAGCATGACTAATTGTCTTCCTGATTGCAGGACAGCTGCTGCAGTTCCAGGGGCCATACAGAGATAAGACTCAGCAGAAAAACTGGTCTGATTGATCTTACCACAAGTATCAACCCCTCAGTTAGACCTTCTCTGGCTCCATTGCAATCTCATTGCTAATTAGCTCCCAGTTGATTTCCCTACTGGGACTAATCTGAGTCTTTTTCAATCCCAATCTTGTTAAGCCCCACCTACTTTCTTTCTTTTTTTTTTTTTTTTGCCTCAAAATTTTCTCCCATATCTGTTCCTATTGCCCCTCCCCTATTGTCCTACCCATTCACTCCATTTTACCTGCCCTGACAAGTGACTCTTCCTGAAGCATGGTGTTGAGCATGCCACATTTTGTTCAACCCACCTACACTACAGTGGGTCCTTCAAGTTCAGACTCCTTCCTGTGGCATTCAAGGTCCATCAGTCCATCATGACCTGGCCCCATCCTACATTTTCAATCTTAATTTCCATTATTCCTGTTCATGTATCCAATGAGCCAGTCAAACCGGAGATTGGCCATTCCTTCAATGCTACCCAGATTTTCCCACTTCTGTCATTGTTCCCTTTTACTGAAGAGGACTTCCCTTCAGCTCCGCAAATGAAATTACTACACACTTTTGAGTGTAACTCCAGTGCCACTTATTGTAAAAGCTTTTCTGATCTCTCTCATTCCCAGGGGGAAATGGTAGTTTTTCTGAATTTTGAAGTCCATTGTCTTAGGTCATTTTTAATTTTATATGATTATTTTTATATACCTCCACTATCGATCGCTCTTTAGCCCCAGTTTTCAATATTTCCCACTAATATCATTTGAACAATTTTTCAAGTGCTTGGTGTTTTGTCATTTTAGTTGTTGTTTAGACTTTGTTTCTGGCCTATGATCCTTCTTAAGCTAAAAGTATCTGTTATGTGCTTAGAGGACATCCGGCTTTGAGGTCCTTTGGGACTGCGCATAATTTTGCCTGGAAAAATCACAAATGCTGTAGTGAAAACTGTTCCCCTGGGTATTTAGTTCTATCGATAGGAGGTTTTTTGTGTCTCTTCAGTTTTAATATAGTGTTTTAGTTAAGAAATAGCAAAAAAGATTTAAACAAGTATAACCAAGTTAATATTGAGGTACCATTTTATCTGACGTCCCGCAACTCATTGATTCTACCTTTATTTTTAATTTTTTTAACATATTTATTGGAGTATAATTGCTTTACAATGTTGTGTTAGTTTCTGCTGTATAACAAAGTGAATCAGCTATATGTATACATATATCCCCATATCTCCTCCCTCTTGCGCCTCCCTCCCAATCCCACCACTCTAGGTGGTCACAAAGCACCGAGCTGATCTCCCTGTGCTATGCAGCTGCTTCCCACTAGCTAGCTATTTTGCATTTGGTAGCATGTATATGTCAATGCTACTCTCTCACTTTGTCCCAGCTTACCCTTTCCCCTCTAGGTGTCTTCAAGTCCATTCTCTACATCTGCGTCTTTATTCCTGTCCTGCCCCTAGGTTCATCAGAACCATTTTTTTTTAGATTCCACATATATGTGTTAGCATAAGTATTTGTTTTTCTCTTTCTGACTTACTTCACTCTGTATGACAGACTCTAGGTCCATCTACTTCACTACAAATAACTCAATTTCGTTTCCTTTTAATATTCCATTGTATATATGTGCCACATCTTCTTTATCCATTCATCTGTCGATGGACACTTAGGTTGCTTCCATGTCCTGGCTATTGTAAATAGTGCTGCAATGAACATTGTAGTACATGTGTCTTTTTGAATTATGGTTTTCTCAGGGTATATGCCCAGTAATGGTATTGCTGGCTCATATGGTAGTTCTATTTTTAGTTTTTTAAGGAACCTCCATACTGTTCTCCAAAGTGGCTGTATCAATTTACATTCCCACCAACAGTGCAAGAGGGTTCCCTTTTCTCCACACCCTCTCCAACATTTATTGTTTGTAGATTTTTTGTTGATGGCCATTCTGACTGGTGTGTGATGATACCTCATTGTAGTTTTGATTTACATTTCTCTAATGATTAGTGATGTTGAGCATTCTTTCATGTGTTTGTTGGCAATCTGTATATCTTCTTTGGAGAAATGTCTATTTAGGTCTTCTGCCCATTTTTGGATTGGGTTGTTTGTTTTTTTGATATTGAGCAGCATGAGCTGCTTGTATATTTTGGAGATTAATCCTTTGTCAGTTGCCTCATTTGCAAATATTTACTCCCATTCTGAGGGTTGTCTTTTTGTCTTGTTTATGGTTTCGTTTGCTGTGCAAAATCTTTTAAGTTTCATTAGGTCCCATCTGTTTATTTTTATTTCCATTTCTCTTGGAGGTGGGTCAAAAAGGATCTTGCTGTGATTTATGTCATAGAGTGTTCTGCCTATGTTTCCCTCTCAGAGTTTGATAGTGTCTGGCCTTACACTTAGGTCTTTAATCTATTTTGAGTTTATTTTTGTATATGGTGTTAGGGAGTGTTCTAATTTCATTCTTTTACATGTCGCTGTCCAGTTTTCCCAGCCCCACTTACTGAAGAGCCTGTCTTTCCTCCATTGTATGTTCTTGCCTCCAAAGATAGAATCAATTGAGTTGGGTGATGTCAGATAAAATGGTACCTCAATGTTAACTTGGTGATACTTGTTTAAATCTTTTTTGCTATTTCTTAACTAAAACACTATATTAAAACTGAAAAGACACAAACAACCTCTACCTTTAAAATAACTGTGATATCTATCTCCTTCTCTCCATTCCCACTGCTGGTGCCTCACTTCGGACCCTCACCACCTCTGTCTGCCACCAGTTTCTTCCCACTGCTATCTGTCTCCAGCAGACTTGTCTCCACTGAAAATAAAGTGGTGATGCCACTCCTCTGCTTATACACAGTTTTTGTTTCTCTGTTCCTTCTAGAAGTTAAATTCACCTGTGGTACCTCAAGTTCCCTTTAGATTCCCAGTTACCTTCCAGGTTCATCTCTAGCCACATACTCAGCTGTCTCTCCTGTCCCGGCCATGCTGAGAGTTTCACTACTCTAAGAAAAGCCCATGATCTTCTGAAGCCTGAAATATCCTCCTTATTTCTTACCCTGGCCAATTCCCATTGATCATTTAAAACCAGCTCAAATATTGCCTTGTCTGTGAGACCTTTCCTGACATCCTCAGAAGTGGCTTCTTTTCTGTTTTCCTATACCATTCATTCATTCATTCACATATTGAAGTCCAGATGGTGAAAAATGCTGGGATACAATGATATGTAAGTCCTTCTATATGGACTGTAAGATGCTGTGCAGAGAAATGTACAAAAAAATGACAATACAGAGGGAATGGAAGGGATCAAATTGGAGAGATCTCAATGCACTAGAAAGAAATACTAAGATTTAGTGACTGATTAGATGTGGTGAAATGCACAAAGTGGAAGAGAATAGAATAACCCCCAGATTTCTGCCTTGAGTGATACAAGAGGTATGTGAACATCCATGGAGATAGAAATAAAAGGAAAAAGAAGATCAGATGGGAAGTATGAGTGCAGTTTTGTGGTGCCTCTAGGATATGAGTGGATATGTCCAGCATACAATGGGATATATGGATCAAGAGCTCAGATGAAATATATTTTGGGGAGATTCCAACAAGTAAATGGTAGCTGATGTCTGGGAGACTTCTGAACATACAAGGTACTTGATTTATACCTTTCTTTTGTTTCCATACCATATTGTAACATGATGTGCCTTGTTTCCCGCATAAGGACACAGACTCACTTATTAATTTACCTTGTTTCCTGTCACACTGCTTTGTGCATAAAAATTTCATTTCAAATGAGAGAATGAATGTATGAATTCACTCACCTGTGCCTTAATGATGAGTGAGAGAAGAATGTAATAATTTATTTAATAAAAAAATTTATTGAGCACCTTCTATGTACTGGGCAGTGTCCTAGACACTGGAAAGATAGCAGGGAAAATGACAGTGAGGGGATAATAAGAGATAATGTCTGAGGACTTCCCTGGTGGCGCAGTGGTTAAGAATCCGTCTGCCAATGCAGGGGACATGGGTTCGAGCCCTGGTCCGGGAAGATCCCACATGCCGTGGAACAACTAAGCCCCTGCGGCACAACTACTGAGTCTGCGCTCTAGAGCCTGCTCGCCACAACTATAGAAAGCTGGCACGCAGCAACAAAGACCCAACTCAGACAAATATAAAAATAAAATAAATAATTTTTTAAAAAAAGAAATAATGTCTGTTAATAGCTAATACTATGGAGATTTAATTATGTGTCAGGCCTTATTTCAGTATTTAATATGGATTTAAAATGTTAATCCTCATAAAATCCTATAAGATAGGTGGTATTAAATTCTATGAGGGAAATTAAACAGGGTAATATGGTGACAAGTGACTCTATTGGTGGGTTGGTACTTTGGTTAGAATGGTCAGAGAAGACCTCTGAGGTTATATTTGAGCTGAACTGTGAAGGAGCTAGCCATCAGGGGATCTGGAGGAGGGATGTTCTAGTTTAAGCAAATTAAACATTTTCTTTTAATGCTAAAAGAATAAAGACTTTTCTTAAGCATTGAATTTGTTGCTAGCCTTCAAATACACTACATCTCAATCTAACTACAGTTAATCAAACCAGCAGTAGTTCTTCTCGTGCGGTGTAAAGGTAGGGCAAAAGACCTTTCAATGTACATTAAGACACCCACTTAGCTCCTCTGGATGGGGATTAGGGAATTACACTAATGTGTAATGAAGATTATCAGGGAAGTTATATGAAAACAAATGTAAAGAAATGATTCTGATTTTAAAGTTGACTAGGTTTGGAAACACTATTGAAAAGAGCAAAATCATAGAGGTATGCTAGCTTTGCCTGCTTACCTGCTCAGACTAAATTATTAATGAGAAAGTTCTCAAGAACAAGCAATTATAAGTCATCCCTTTTTAATTCATTTTTGCCCTCTTCTGCATAGGTATTTTGCAAATAAATCATATTGACACATAGCTGTTACTCTGTCAATCATTTAGGGCAACCATGAAGATGAGTAGCTGGAACTGTACCTTTATTTCCCTTCCTATTCTCAGATGGAGTTTTTGATGAGACTGTGATGGCTAAACGGAGACAGGAAGTTCATTAAAGACCTGATATGTCTGTTCTTAAAAGGAGTCTCCACTTTCAACAATTAGTTTATCTATAATAATCAATAAAAGAAATCCTTGTAGAAAGACCTCTCAAACTAGGGGCATGATGAAAAATTAGTACCATACTGCAGGAAAGAAGCTGAATAGGGATCTTCTGATTCAGTTTCCCTAGTTTACAAATGAAGAAAGGCCAAGTGTCTTTCCAAAGTCACAGCCTTGAAGTGATGATATTCTGGGTAGCATTTCTTGGTAGACTAGTGTGTTTGCCTAGAACTTTGCATTTATAATCTGATCTGTAGATTTTGATCATTTTAAATTGAAAAAGATAGAATTACAGTTAGTTGTTGTTTTTGCCATTATTGCTAGACCCTGTGTTAGACACTGAAGATAGAAAGAGGATGAAAAGACACTATTTCAAAGGGATCAAAGGCTGGTGAGAGGCCTGGAGGGATGTGGTTAGAATTACCATTGTTCTCTGAGAATAGAATTTTGGCTATTTTGTATGTTGCATTTAAAGCCATCTGCCAGCTTACACTCCAGGTCTGGGTATCTAAGTAATACACAGATCTACAAAATGAACAAAAGATTACGGAAGGATGAATAAAGTGTAATATTTTCATCATGACATACCATTAAATCCCAGCATCTTCTAGTTAAAAAGTTTAACTATGCTTCCCAGGTTTTTTGATTTTATCAGTTGCATCTTTCATATCCGTTCAAGGGAAGCATAACTGGAATACAACTACTAGTTGTATTTATGTTAAACTTCAACTAGTTGGTTATCAAGGCACAAATCTTGCTTTGCTGAAGAACTTTTTAGACTTGTTTTTATTAGTGTAGTGATTAAGCAGATCTGTGGAAAATGGGTACTTTCCAATTTCTTGAAAATGTAAACATGTTTTAATGGTTTGTTTCAACAAGTTTTACTTTCTATGTTTCAGTAATTAAAGGCATATTACTGATTTGAAGACAAAGAAACTCTTAAATTACTTCATTAATTTTAATTTTTTAATGAAGTAAATTACTTCATTAATTTTAATTTTTTTTATTTGTAATGAGGTGGATAGACCTAGAGTCTGTCATACAGAGTGAAGTAAGTCAGAAAGAGAGAGACAAATACCGTATGCTAACACATAGATATGGAATTTAAGAAAAAAAAAATGTCATGAAGAACCTAGGGGTAAAACAGGAATAAAGACACAGACTTACTAGAGAATGGACTTGAGGATATGGGGAGGGGGAAGGGTAAACTGTGACAAAGTGAGAGAGAGGCATGGACATATATACACTACCAAGCCTAAGGTAGATGGCTAGTGGGAAGCAGCCGCATAGCACAGGGAGATCAGCTCAGTGCTTTGTGACCACCTAGAGGGGTGGGATAGGGAGGGTGGGAGGGAGGGAGACACAAGCGGGAAGAGATATGGGAACATATGTATATATATAACTGATTCATTTTGTTGTGAAGCTGAAACTAACACACCATTGTAAAGCAATTATACTCCAATTAGAAAAAAATACATTTACTCCTTATGGTAATTTGTAGTTAGAAAAATTTGGTTATCTTGAAAACATTTGAAACTAATTTTTTTAGTAACTAAAGTGGTAATGTTAGAATGTATTACAAAACCTTCAACAGTGACTGGCTCTGATTTTCAAGGAAGTTAAGGTACATTACTTCCTTAGAAATCAAAGCAGTAGGTTGGAATTTATAAATGAACTAAGATCCATTGACAACATTTTCACTATCAAGAAAATACATTAAAAAACCCATTTAAATATGGTTTATTTACCAGATCCTCAGTAGAAAGAATATCATGTTCATGATTTCTTCCTGCTAAATATTTGAATTGTTTAATAATGGAGTTCTTTCCTTTTAATGATTGTCTCCTGGGTGGTCCATAATATCGACTTTGTTAGGTTTGCAAAATAGATTTCTATTTCAAATTTAAGCACAAGAGAAGGCAAAACATGTTTCTGGTGACATTGTTTGTAGGGAGAGAATAGGAAGTCCCAGTGAAAATTCTAGAAAAATGGTTTATCTTATCTAGAAAAGTCTACTGCATTAGAAATGGGCCTGTGATTAGTTCACTGGCTTCTTCTACAAAAGGGTTTATAAGTAAAATTTTATAGGCTCAATCGAAAACAAAAGGATAGTGAATGGAATTTAGTCTTACTCTTCCTGTTACATGATTCATTCTAGCTAAATTTTTTTAATAATCACTTTCATTATGAACATTCTTTAATGAAAGTTTAATGAGTATCTATATTTCAGATTAGCTCAGGAATTTTTGGAGGCATTCAGAAATCCCTGAGTATACCACATGGGCAGCTGAATGCTTTGGTGGAAGGGCAAGGTAGGGTCAGAGAAACCTAGGAGGAAATCCTGGCTGTCATCCACTAGCTGTGTAACCGAGCTGGTTTATTAAGCTTGCTACGTCTCAGTTTCCTCACTTGTAAAATGAGGAGCAAAATAACCACCGCATAGGGTTACCTTGACAAGAAAGCAAACTCCATTGTATAAAGCATGTTGCAGTGTTTTGTTAGTTTTACTTGGCATCCTTTTTCATAAAAATAATTC
The DNA here is from genome assembly GCF_937001465.1 of Orcinus orca. Taxonomy (NCBI): domain Eukaryota; kingdom Metazoa; phylum Chordata; class Mammalia; order Artiodactyla; family Delphinidae; genus Orcinus; species Orcinus orca. The sequence continues at coordinate 83,415,494 of NC_064565.1, forward strand.
TTCAAAAGTTCAATATCATCTGATATTGACTATAGCTCACAGAATGAAGTGAATAAATAGTCCAAAGCCGGGGTTGGGAAGCTGTGGCCTCCCGCCTTTTTGGTAAATCACAGTTCCATTGCAGCACAGTGTGCTCAGTCATTTAGGTGTAGTCTATGGCTGCTTTCCCACCACCACAGCAACACGTTGCGACAGAGAGCTTGTGGCCCATAAAGCCTGCAATATTTACTATCTGACCTTTTACAGAAATAGTTTGCCAACCCCTGATTGCTTAATTGATATTATGGAGTGTCATGGTTTGTACAAATGGGAGGACCCACGTTAAGTGAGGCGCCATGGGAGGGGACCACAGGATTACTTAGCTATTCTCAGAGTTAACCAGAAAAGTCTAAGCATTCTCTGTGATTAGTGGTGGGGTCCCCAGAACAGATGAGAATAACAAATCTAGGACCTATAGAAGGGGACTTGGATAGGACTGAAAACTCTTCTTGTGGTTCAGTTTGAGAGCAGGGACTGATATCAGATTCTACTGTATGGCATCCTTTATCAGCCTGTGGCTGTGGAAATTGTTCAGAGCTCTCATCACACTGTGGATTCTGTCATTATAAACAGGTCCTGTGTATCATTCTAAATCCTGAGTTACAAGATTACCACCAGTCTATCTATCTAGAGACCCTGAACTGAGTAGATTTTGCCTGGTTATTGGAGTGGATGCTTCAGGGGCCAGAACAGATTAAACTCTGTGTGTGCGACAAATTACCCGAAGGTTCGACACCACGTTTAACTTAATTTAATAATTTAAAAAATATTTATTTATTTTGGCTGCACTGGGTCTTAGTTGAGGCATGTGGATTTAATAATTTTGATAGATTTAACATCAGAACAATTGTTGGCCTCTGAGAAGTCTCTCTCCTTTTTTACCGTAAGTGATATTCAGCTAATCTCAAAGTCTGTTTTTTCTCCTGAATTGATCTCTGGGGAGTTAGACAATACAATAATCATTCCTGAGAGCTGTTTAGTGCTTTAGAGTTTACAAAGTGCTTCCATTTACACAATTTCGTTCAAATATCAGCATCACCGTACAAGCTAGAACAATTGAAATTATCCCTATTTTACTGATGATGAAAACTTCAGTTTCCAAAAAGGTAAGCCGCGTGCCTAAAGCCATACAGCTCTAGAGAATGAAACAGAGACTTGAACTGGTTTTCTGACTTCATATCCTGTGTTTTCTCTGCCATGTCATTTTGTCTGATGTTCCCTTTCAGCCAAGTTTCTTGAAACTGGCTGAAATGGGTAAAATATAAAATCTCATTAGTTTATAGAATAATCATACAGAGGGGAACACACAGAGAATTTTATAGAAGTAAGAAAGGAAGCTCGTTTAAACCTGAGGTTGCAAACTGTTCAGCCATAGCTCTCATCTGGCCTGCAGCTGTGTGTGGCTGAGCCTACACAGTACCAGATATACACAGTTTTATTTTAAAAAGACAGGGAATTAGCTGTCAGTTAATATCACAGATGAGTCCTGACTTCCAGCTTCTTTAGATAAGTCAGAAGATCTGGCCATATTGCTCCCACATTCCGACATGGCAATAGGCTAGATTTAAACACTTAAACGCTCGTGTCCTTTATTTATTTATTTATTTATTTTTGCGGTACGTGGGCCTCTCATTGTTGTGTCCTCTCCCGTTGTGGAGCACAGGCTCTGGACTTGCAGGCTCAGCGGCCATGGCTCATGGGCCCAGCCGCTCCGTGGCATGTGGGATCTTCCTAGACCGGGGCACGAACCCGCGTCCCCCACATCAGCAGGCGGACTCTCAACCACTGCGCCACCAGGGAAGCCCCACTTGTGTCCTTTGGAGCAGGATTTGCTCTCCACTTTCCATCAGTCTCTACCACTCCCTGTTGTCCTCCTGGCCAAACCCGCTCCAATCGTCTCTGGTAGTTGTCTGGCTCCTCTGGGCATTTGAGTTTGTGACCCCTGATCTAGACTAAAATACTCACTTTGTGAATGAGGAAATGAGATGTGAAGTAGCAAGGTAATTTGGCAGCATCAAGATTAGAACTTGTTTTCCTTAGACAGAGTCCTTTCTTGAGCTCTGGCACCATGTTTATATTATTCTTCAATACTGAAGAATAACAACAGCAAGGGCATAGGGATTAGTAAAGAAATGATGCACAGTTTTTAAATAAATTGATAATGTTTTAGTGAGGGCCTGCTATACATTTTATATTTATGCCACATGAGCCATATGTCAAATATTTCATTATCAGACCATGGTTTCAGTTCTTGACAACATGGTCATGTAAACTGAATGAATAGAGTTTATTTTCTATATTGGAGAAGTTGGTTGGAGGGTGTATTTTTGAATGGATTTCAGCACAGATACTGAGTTTCAGTTTTAGGAGCATAAGTATGTTTTTCTTCTGTAGATAATGGAAGCATCATCAGGTATGTGATAAATGCTTCCTTTGTGGAAGGCCTCCCGTACGCAATATTTTATGTTAAAGAGGGAAAGAGAGCCTGAGAGATTGGAGAGAGAAGTGTAGGCTGGGGCTGACTGAAACTCTGCCACAAGGAGGAATATGCAGAGGCCGAGTGTGTGTCAGTGGTTTAAAGGAATTGATGGTCGGACCTACTCAGAGATAGGAAAGGGTGTCGGGTATACAAATGGGCTGAGTGAAGCAGAGTGTTTATCACTTATTTTTTCTGAAGTGTAATTTCTAGGATGGATTATATAGTTCAAACCCAAGGGGATAAATTATATCCTATGGAATGAAACAACTAACTGGGGGACTTTCAAAAAATAACTTTAATAAACAAAGACTAGTTGGCATTCTTTTTTGAATGAATCTTTACAATGCATACAACAAAATGTTAGATGAATACATTTCCAGACAGTTATGATTGCTGTTCTTCTTCTTCTTCTTCATTCAATAATTATTTATGACAGTTTGCTATGTGTAAGATACCATACCAAGCAGTGTGAATACTAAGCCATGGAATATCCAATGGTAGAACCACTAGTCCTTGCCCTTGGATTGCTTTCGACCTAGTTGGGCAGTTAAGACAGGAAGGCTGGGAAATTCTGTACAAGACAAGCCCATGTGAGTCAATGTTTTGGCAGTTTAGCGGAAGAGACAGTACTTCTCCTGGCTTGATCTGGAGAAAGACTTTCTCAGGAATGAGGACTAGGGATTTGCATTAGACCTTGAAGGATGAGTAGGATGTGAAACACCAAAGGAATGGTAGAAGTTACTTTAGAGAGAGCTAGCGGCAGAACAAAGGCCCCCAGCAGTGAGCTGTAAGGAGACAAATGTGACTGAAGTACACGAACTTCCTGGCAGAGTGGAAGAGAGAGCTGGACCATTGGAGGGTGCCGAATTTTGAAGGGCCTTGACTCCCAGGCTAGAGAATTTGCATTTCAAAGATATGGTTTCTATAGTTATCAAGGGAGCTGGGTGCCAAGATTAAGTGTACACTTAAAAGTGTCTGGGAAAGGATAACTCTTGGTGGAACTTGTAAAATGCCTCTGCTAATAGTTGTAATTTAGAAGCCCATTTGCTCAGGAGAGAACCCAAACCTTCCTAAGTAGAAATAACTCCCTAGACTCTCACTTGGAGTCCACTTGGAGACTCCCCAAGGCATAACATACAATGTGCAGAGACCAGTGTACCACATGAAGGGCAAATGCACAGGGCATTGCCTACCAGGAAAAGAATACAATTGGAGAATTTTATTTTGCTGAAGATAGTCTGAGTCTGGAATGTTATTTTATTATCAGTCTCCGTAACTGCCTGTGGGAATCACCTTATATTGGAATCCTGATAAAGTGTCTCATGTTACAGGGCACTCACTCAACTACCTTATTTTGAACAGCAAAGTACTATTTGGGGAAAACCCATTAGACTGAAATGACCTCACTCAGTGCTATTTTTATTTGCTCACAGAGGTGTGCTGACATGATGGGTAAAAAAAGAGGCAAAGCAATTTAATACAATTTCTGTTATTATTCCTGGAGGTATAAGTCTGCAATGGCAGGTACTGCATATAATTTTAAACATGCCTTTTAAAGCAGTACAGTAGGTATTTACATTGTGGATATCACAAATGTATACCTCAGGACAGAAGAAAAACAGCTCTCTAACCTAATATGACTGGAAAGTCATGACTTGTAAATGTTGTTTCTAACAATTTAGACATATGTGAAGATGTGATTTTTAGAGAGCTGATTTCTTAAAGTTTGAGTAGAAATGGAGAGTCTGGATAAAATTGTTTCATGAAAATTGCAATATTCCAAAATTAATATATAACTCTATAGGATGCATGTTTTAAAAGATGGACAATTAAATTACTCATATAACCACTAGGTTTGAACAAGTATTTATCATGGAGGGTCATCATAAAGCAAATTAATTTTTGTCACCTGCTGTTCGTTTAAATTTATTGTGCTCCTACTTATTCTTCTTGCTCTTGTTTGAAGTTTAGATGTAGCCTCATGACTCTTCCGGTCACTTCCACGTCCTCTGAAAGGTTATGAAACAGTCTCTGTTTAGTAACTCATGTTCTCAGTCCAGGGTATTTACCCCAGACTTCAAATTTTATCCAAGTTACAGCTTCCCTGTCATCCCAGGGCAGGGCTGTTGCAGGCTGGCCGTCTGCAGTGGGAGATATCGGGACTCTTCTCTCTCTCTCACTCAGTGCTTCTGTTTCTTCTCCTCTTCAACCAGCTTGCTAACCTTGAAGCACGGTGGCATGTGTAATCAGAGAGAGGAAAGGTTGGGCAGGAAAGTACTCACTGTCTTCCGTGGGTTCTGGAAATCTCTCCATCACTGGGAATTGCTCATCTATAATTTTCTTACGTGGGTGACAGCATTTCTCCTGGCTGGTCCCTCACAATGCTTTGCTGGGCTCCTAGGCTTCTGGCCGTACACTTCCAGGTCCTTTAGTTGAGTCCTCTTACTTGCTTATCAGCATTCTTTTTTAAAAAAATTGTGGTAAAATATATATAACATAAAATTTACCATTTTAACCATTTTAAAGTGTACAGTTCCATGGCATTAAGTACATTCATATTGCAGTTGCGCTGTCACCACCATCCATCTCCAGAAACTTTTAGTCTTTCCAAGCTGACTGTGTGCCCAGTAAACACTAACTCCCCATTTCCCCTTTCCCTGGCCCCTGGCAACCACTATGCTACTTTCTGTCTCTATGAATTTGACTGCTCTAGGTGCCTCATATCAGAGGAGCCATATACTATTTGTCCTTTCATGGCTGACTTATTTCACTTAGCATAATGTCCTCGAGGTTCTTCTATGTTGAAGAGCGTGTCAGAATTTACTCCCTTTTAATATTCCATTGTATGAATATACCACATTTTGTTTATCCATTCATCTGCTGATGGATACCAGCGTGCTTCCCACCTTTTGTCTCTTGTGAATAATGCTGCTATGTACATGAGTATACAAATATCTGTTCAAGTTCTTACTTTCAAGGTTTTTTTTTTCCTTTTTAGTATGTTCAAAAGTAGAATTTCTGGGTCGTATGGTAATTTTATGTTTAAGTTTTTGAGAAACTGTCACACTGGCTTCCAAAGCAGCTGTACCATGTTGTGTTGTGTACCAGCAAGGCACAAGGGTTCCCCACCAACACTTGTTATTTATTTATTTATTTTTGACAATAAAAAATCCTAAAGGGTGTGAAGTAGTATCACATGGTGGTTTTGATTTTTGGTTTGCATTTTCCTAGTGACTAGTAATGTTGAGCGACGAACGTTTCATGTGCTTATTTGCCACTTTGTATTTCTTCTTTGGAAAAATGTCTATTCAAGTCCTTTGCCCAGTTTTCAATTGGGATGTGTGTTGTTGAGCATCAGAATTCTTGGTTAGAATCTAAGGAGATCTCATGCTGGCCCCTGTGTGCAGTGTCACCTGGGTCTGGGGAGGACACAGATGGCACATTCCAATTGAGGAACTGAGGAGAGTTCGGTGAAGGGACTCTTCATAGACGTGTGGGCAGGGTTAAGGAACACAAATAAGGGATGTGAAACACCTGTGAATGGTGTAGGGCCATTATTGCTCCTGGGCTTGGGGGACAAAGGAAGGAAGTAGATGGAGAGCCTAGAGAGACCTATATCTGCAGGAGAGGACTGTCTGGCAGGAGGGGTGGACTTCCCAAGAGCCTCTGTTAACTTTCAGCCAGTAGGGAGGGAATGGGGGGAATAAACACACCCTCTTCTCTCTCCTCCCTTGCTCGGCTGGTACGTCCCATTGGGTGAACCTAGCTGGAAGCTTGGTAGATACAGTCTATAGAGGTCAGCCTCCAGGACACAGAGCAGGATGGTAAAAGGTAGAAGCTGGATCTGGGTTGGTAAACAAGATTTCCAGCATATATGTGTGGAGTTCCTTTGGGTGCACAGGACCTTCCACCATCATGGGAGTGCAGTTGCTTCTCAAGCCACAGCCACTCCTTTGCTGCCCCAGGCTGCTTCAACCAGCCTCTTGCCCTTTAGAATTTTCGGGTGTGTGAATCAGTTGCCATTCTACCACATCCAGGAAACACAGGTTATTCTAAGTAATTCTGTTGAGGCTCTTCACCTTAGGCTTGAGGTGAGGGGCAAGTCCTTCCCGGGCCCCTCCCTCTTGTGGGGTGGATGAGGCTCACAGCATACCAATAGCTTTCTCCAATATTCTCCTTTACTGTCTACCTATGCTTTTATGCCCTCAAGAAAAGTGAGGAGAAGGGGTAAACCCACAAAACTACAGGTCTTGGACAGTGTCTCACACCTCATTCTGGAATGTATCAGCTCTGCTCTAGGGACTTCAGCAGAAACTGGGACTGAATGAGTTCAACTTTCACATCCTGTTACAAACATCATATGCAATCTGTATCCCTAAAAGTTTGTGTATTTGGATTAATGTAAATACACTATTTTTCCAAGTCATCTCAATGGGAAATGGGGAAGATTACTTTATACTTGAGGTCCCTTTATATTTGGGGATATAAGATATGCTTTCTTTGGAAGCTTTTCTGATATAGAAACACAAGTCAATTAGAATAGCTCATGATTCCCATGAAATTTACTTAGGTATTAATTATCTTTAAAAAGCTAAAAGCTAAATTAGGAAAATAGAAATATTTCAAGTTGGTAAGGTGTGCCTAAATTAAAGTTCCTACTAGAAATATTCTTGTTCAATTCTTTGTAAGTTCAATAGAGTATCTTCCTTGGAATAAACAATTTCACATCTGATTTGTTTGTACTTTTAAATTTTTTCTAATCATGAAGACCTAATTTTTGCGTTTACTTTAGAATGAGTTTTAAGCCACTTTCTTCTTCACGTGTATGATCACTCCAAGCAAATGTGTTCTAGGAACACATTTCCCTATCTTGTCAGAGTTTCAGTGGAGAAAAGAGGATGCTGTCATCTGCATTCAGAGACAAGGTATTAAGCTGTCATTTCTCAAAGCATTCTCCGAATACTTGTCCCATAATTTTCAGGTTTTAAATGGATTTAGTGGAACTCTGGAGCTTTAACTTGTGACACATACCCATGACTTTAATAAATTACAAATATTAAATTTTGTTCTTTCTGGTGCAGATGTGTTGTCATTTTGCTTTGTTTTCACTTATAACTTACATATCTCTTATAACTCCAGCCTTCTTTCTGTTATTGATGTAGTTTCCTGTACTACCATTTTAGGTAAAGCCTTTCCTGTTCTCCCTTGTGAATCTCCTAAGAATGAACCCATTTTGAGAACCAGTGGTTCTTGGAGTGTGGGGCGGGGGGAAGGGGCCAGGATGGATAGGTGGAGTACAGAGCATTTTTAGGGCAGTGAAACTCTTCTGTATGATATTGTAATGGTGGATACATGACATTACGCATTTGCCAAAATCTAGAATTATACAACACAAAGAGTGAACCATAATATAAACTATGGATTTTAGTTAATAAATGTGTATCAATATTGGTTCACATGCCACACATTGATAAATGTTCCACAGTAATGCAAGATGTTAATAACAGGAGAAACTGCAGTAGGGGGGAAGGGGAGTATATGGGAACTCTGTGGACTTTCTGCACAACTTTTCTGTAAATCTAAAACTGCTTTAAAAAATAAAGTCTGTTAATTAAAAAAAAACTTTTGCTTGTGAAGATCGGTTATGTGCCTAGCAACTTTACCTTTGCAGAATCTCTTTGGTGAGCATACTCTTTTCAGGCTTACATAATACAGTTAAAAAAAAAATAGCACTCCTCTCAAAGAGAAATAATCAGTTGAACAAATCGGTAGTTATCAGAATGCAGACTGTAGCACATCCTGTTTTTCTAACGTCTCTAATTTACTAGTAAAGCAACCCAAATTGCACAGAGGAAAGGAGGACATTGCTTGCTTTTAATGCTGTGTAAATTGTGTTAGGGCCCCATTAGAACACTGGAGGACAGTCTTCAGTACACCAGATTCTAGCATTTTGAAAAAGTCTTGTATGGAGAGCAGGTGGGGCAGGAAGGGGAGAGGGGAGGCAGAGGGCAAGAGGGAAAGAGAGAGAGTCTGTGCTTCCTTCTATTACCTGAAGGAGACTCAACTGTAAAATAATTTTAGTGTCATTTTTTTGTGCTCACTGAATACCAGGTACCCACTCTGTGCCTGGCCGCTCCCACTTCCTCTTTCTGGTCTTGGTGTTGAAGCTCAATTGGCAGCTGAGTGGTTTCTTCTGGTCTGCTGAGGTCAACCTCTAATCATCAGAAGTGATAGGTGATGACATTCCCTTCTTAACCTGCAACAGAGCTGCGTCCACACACACTGCACTGTTCCAGTTCTAAACAGTGGATAGTAGAAACGGTCCTCTGTTAAAGAAGCTTGCTCTCAGCTCTGGATGACCTTTCTCATTCACACCCAAAAGAGGACTTTTCATGTCTGTTTCAGACAGACAACTCCACAGGCCGGGAACTTGAATCTCTTCAGTGCTGTGTGTGAAGGGGCTACCTGGATTCTGAAATTTAACTAGGTTAGATCTAATAGGGTGCATTATAGGTTTGAGGTAGCATGCCATTCCTGATCTCCATGTCCCATTCCCTCAAAGTGGAGCCGTCAGAGAGAAAAAAACAGAAGAAAAGAGGCCTTGCATTAGTCTGACGAAGTTGTACCCCATGCAGTGAAATTTCAGGAGCTGCAAAAAGGGTCTCTTTAGGGCTTTCCTGGTGGCGCAGTGGTTGAGAATCCGCCTGCCAGTGCAGGGGACACGGGTTCGATCCCTGGTCTGGGAAGATCCCACAAGCTGTGGAGCAACTAAGCCCGTGAGCCACAACTACTGAGCCTGTGCTCTAGAGCCCGTGAGCCACAACTACTGAGCCCGCGTGCCTAAAGCCTGTGCTCTGCAATGAGAAGCCTGCTCACTGCAACGAAGAGTAGACCCCACTCGCCACTACTAGAGAAAGCCCGCGCGCAGCAACGAAGACCTGACATAGCCAAAAATAAATAAATAAAATAAATAAATTTATTTTTTTAAAAAAAGGGTCCCTTTGCTCCTTTGCTCCTGTCCCCCCTCCCCTCCCAAAAAGTATACTGAGGGCTGGTTCCTTTAATTCTATAATTAATCATGTGTTTAGTAACACTTGGATCAAGGATGGCCTTATGTTAAAGTATAAATATCTCAAGGGTGTTACTCTTTTCAATCATAGTCTTTATGGTGAATGAGTTGCTGAGCTCAGATATTGATAAGGCAAATGGAGCAGAAAGTCTCATTTGGGTGGGAGTGGTGGAGAGTGATTCTAAGGGACACAGGAAATGAAAACTGAAGTCAATGGAAGAGAAACTGTACTTGTTTATCCAGTTTTACCTGGGAGTTTCGTTGAGAAGAGTTGAGCAGGATGTGTGCGAATTATATGAGTGTGTGTTTGTGTGTGTGAGTCTGCACGTGTGTGAGACGTGTATGTATTAAAGGGTATTGTGGAAGGTTGGGCTAGGAAATGACAGTTGGGAAGAGCCAGACATCTAATGTACTCTTTTTAACTAACATACATCTTCTTGGAATGATGCTAGGTTCCCTGGAGATTTTATGATCATGAGTGCTGAGTCTGTGAGAAGTGTGTGAGTGGTGTGTGTGTGTGTGTGTGTGTGTGTGTGTGTGTGTGTGTGAGTGGTGTATGAGCAGGTTGCATGTGTGTGAGCAGTGTGTGTGTGTGTGTGAATGGTGTGTGTGTGGTGTGTGAGTGGTGTGTGTGTGAGAACAGTGTGTGTGTGTGAGTGGTGTGTGACCAGTGTGTGTGTGTGTGAGTGGTGTGTGACCAGTGTGTGTGTGTGAATGATGTGTGTGTGTGAGTGGTGTGTGAGCAGTGTGTGTGTGTGTGTGTGAGCGGTGTGTGTGTGTGTGAGCGATATGTGAGCAGTGTGTGTGAATGGTATGTAAGCAGCATGTGTGTGTGTGAGTGGTGTGTGAGCAGTGTGTGTGTGTGAATGGTGTGTGTGTGTGAGCAGTGTGTGAGCAGTGTGTGTGTGTGAACAGTGTGTGTGTGTGAGTGGTGTGTGAGCAGTGTGTGTGTGAACGGTATGTGAGCAGTGTGTGTGTGAGCGGTGTGTGTGTGTGTGTGAGCGGTATGTGAGCAGTGTGTGTGTGAACAGTATGTGAGCAGCGTGTGTGTGTGTGAGCGGTGTGTGTTTGAGCGGTGTGTGAACAGTGTATCTGTGTGTGTGTGTAGGCGGTGTGTGTGTGTGTGTGAGCAGTATGTGAGCAGTGTGTGTGTGTGAGCCATGTGTGTGTGAGTGGGGTGTGTGTGTGTGTGTGAGCGGGGTGTGTGTGTGTGTGAGTGGTATGTGATCAGCGTGTGTGTGTGAGCAGTGTGTGTGTGAGTGGTGTGTGTGTGTGAGTGGTATGTGAGCAGTGTGTGTGTGTGTGTGTGAGCCGTGTGTGTGTGAGTGGTGTGTGTGTGTGAGCCGTGGGTGTGTAAGCAGTGTGTGAGCGGTGTGTGTGTCTGTGAGCCGTGTGTGTGTGAGCTGTGTGTGAGCAGTGTGTGTGTGTGAGCAGTGTGTGAGCGGTGTGTGTGTGAGTGAGTGGTATGAGAGCAGTGTGTGTGTGTGAACGGTGTGTGTGTGAGTGGTGTGTGAGCAGTGTGTGTGTGTGTGAACGGTGTTTGTGTGTGAGCGGTATGTGAGCGGTGTGTGTGTGTGTGAGCTGTGTGTGTTTGAGTGGTGTGTGAGTGGTGTGTGTGTGTGAGCCGTGGGTGTGTAAGCAGTGTGTGAGCAGTGTGTGAGTGGTGTGTGTGGTGTGTGTGTGTGAGCGGTGTGTGAGCGGTGTGTGTGTGTGAACGGTGTGTGTGTGTGAGCAGTGTGTGTGTGTGTGTGTGTGAGTGGTGTATAAGTGGTGTGTGTGTGTGTGTGTGTGTGACAGCGGTGTGTGTAGGGAGGCAGGCAGTACATAGTGATGCTTTCATGGGTGTCCAGCACACCACTTTTGTAAAAGCACCGTTTGTCTTTGCTTGATCTCTACCTGCTACATAGCAATGTATTTACTGCCCATGCAAACCACTTCCTCCTGTTATGGTGGCCTCCTATTTCTGTGGGAACATAGAAAATCAGGAGTGTGGATGATATTGCATCGGGAAAGCTTTTATCCCCACTTGGTTTAAACCTGACCAAGAAGTTGGCTGTAGAGCACCTCCACAGACAGCTGATCCAGTGACTTAAAATGAACCTGCGCCTATACCCCAACCCTCCACGATTAAGATATGCTCATTCACCCAATCCAAAGTGTACAACTCCTTCACTTCTATTGCCTCACCCTCTTACAACCTTTATCAAACAGATGACACACTCAAAGGGCTAATTGAAGAAGAGTTTACAAAGATGTGGTGGGAAGGGAACCAACAAATGATGGTGAATCACTCAGGGACTAGCCACAGAGGAAACATTGCCACCCTTAAGCCTAAAAGGGCCAGAGGAGAGAGAGTTTGTTCTTGGAACTCTGGGTGAGGGGCCTCCCTACAGGAGTTGTGGTTAGGGGTAGAAGAAACTCAAGCACTTCAAGACCTTGGCCTGTCTGGGAGAGAGAAGGGGAGGAATCAACATCCTCTCTTCAGCTGGTCCCTTCATTGGCAGAACCCCAAGAGCAGCATGAGGACGAGGGCCCGTAGAGGTGGGCTTCCTGGGGCACAGAGCAGGGCAGAGAAAGATGAAGAATGGTTTGGGAGGGATGAGTAGGAAATAGTACCACCTCAGTTTCCCCATCTATAAAATGAAGATGATGTAGACTGCCAGGATTAAATATAATGATCTATATAAGCACTTATTATGCACTTGCAGCATAATAAGTACCCTGTAAATGTAGGCTAGTAGTAGTAATAGTAAGAGTAGGATATTTTTACTACATTTTAGCTGTACCATCCCTAACTGGCTCTACCTGTACCTTAATAACTAACTTCCATTTCATATCCCAACATTATTATGGAATAGACTTAAGTAAGAATTGTTTGTTTTGTCACAGTCATACCTGTAGTTGTGAGTATATAACTACATGCCTTCTTAATTGATGGAAATGTGCAGAGTTGTAATTTACTTAATATTTCAACTGTACAGAATTCTGTAGATTAGACGCATAGGGCATTGCAGCCCTAATGGATATGCATAGGAAGAAATACTCAGTCTGTTCTTTTCTTAATTTATACCACAATGCAGATTTTGGAAAGGACGGGATGGGCCATGAACTTCAAGTTTAATGGATAGATATGGCTATGAAAGTTATATAGAACCCACTTTCCCTTTTTTCTCCCCTACCTCCTATCTTTGTGTGAGAGTGTATGTATGTGTGTATCCACAGAGTGTGTGAGTTTGAGAAAGAAAACAGAGATATAGATGCCTAAGGTAGTGCAGTTACAAATAGCTAGAAGGTCTATTGAATGGTTAATTATATTTTTGTTTGGAGCAAGTTATTACATGCCCAAATTGACATCTGCACTGTTAAATTACCCAAAGTGTTATCTCCAATAACCTTTGACCTCCCAGAGTTGATGATAATTTCATGCAGAGAGTAGAATCTTTTTTGTGTATCCATAGTGTATCTTAGATTACCTGTAAGAAAGGTGGTGCCAGAATGGTTAAGGGGTGTGTTTCCAGTTTCGTCCCAGTTCAGTAGATTATAATTGCAATGCTCTGCACCCCATAGATACTTAGTGCAGTTATGTCTGCTTAATTTGAAGTTTTTCAAGGAAAAACTGAGATTCAGTTTAACATTAGAGATAGTCCCTTCTCTCCCAGGCCAATTTAGTGAGCTCAGAGTTGACAATGTAATGCTCTAGTAGCATTATGCACTTGTCAAAATTACTTTGACATTTAATATTCATTTGCGGGGTCTTCTGTGTGGTCAGGGAGGCCTAATATAATACACATTGAAGGGATCAGACAAGTCATATGGTTTAAACCCTCATTATATGAACTGGGAGACTGATGCCCACAGGGGCTAAGTGAGTTATTCAGGTCACAACGTTGGTAAGCTAGAGAACAACTAGAAATCACTTTACTTACTCAGTTTTTATTTTGGAGACTTTTGTTGAAAAGAATCATTCAAATTTTCTTTTAAGCCTTCTTTTATGAAGACTGTGTCCTAATTTGCTTATTTAATCAAAGATATTTATTAGTCTTCTATTATGTGCCTATATGCCAGGCACAATGTTATACAAATGTAAAAGCAAAAACTGAGTGCTGTATACATCCTCTCAGTTATTTAATGGTAGGAGAACCCTGTAATAAAGATGCCTTTAACACCAACAAGGGGTGACTGAGATCAGACTCTGCAGGCATGGTGGCTGGTACATGAGTCTGAGCCAATTTTGCTCTCTAAAGACTATTGGACCGAGAGAAGACTAGGGTAATGATAATTTAGCTAGTAAGCCAATTATTAACTTAGTTAAGCTAATTAACTTTTCAGAGCCTTAAGTCTTCTATAGACTCAGCAAACTTTGTTAGTAAAAACTTGGGCTTTGAAGGCAGAAAGGCATGGTGGCTTTTCTGTTTCCTAGCTATGTAACCAACTCACAGAGGAATAATAGCTCTTATATAGGGTTGTTTAGAGGATAAAATGAGGTAACCTGCATTAAAGTATGCGATGTTTATTCCCTTCCTACTACATCTATAAGTTGGGGATAATACTGCACAACCTGTCTACCACACAGGATTGTGATTGCCATGGAGACGATGGATGGGAAAGGGCACTGTAAACAATGAAACATTACACTTATAGAGGGATTTTTTAAAAATCCCTCTAGTTATTTTAATATGTTTTTTTTTGCGGTACGCGGGCCTCTCACTGTTGTGGCCTCTCCCGTTGCGGAGCACAGGCTCCGGACGCGCAGGCTCAGCGGCCATGGCTCACGGGCCCAGCGGCTCCGTGGCATGTGGGATCTTCCCGGACCGGGGCACGACCCCGTGTCCCCTGCATCGGCAGGCGGACTCTCAACCACTGCGCCACCAGGGAAGCCCCAATATGTTTTCTATTGAAGTTTAATATGTATACAGAAAAGCACACACATCATTAGGGTACAATGCCATGAATTTTCACAAAGTAAATATACTCATGTAACCAGAGCCCATATCATAAAATGGAGCATCCTAGAAGGGCCTGTGGCACCCTTTCCCAGTCATTCCCTCACCACAAAGATGATTATCCTGACGTCTAACACCATAGATTAGTTTTTCCTATTCTGGAAATTTTTATAAATGGAATCATACAAAATGATCTCTTTCATTTCTGGCTTCTTTAGCTCCCATTATGTTTGAGAGGTTGATTCATTTGTTCCACGCAGTTGTAGTTCATTCATTCTCATGGCTTTAGAGTATTCTGTTGTTATGAATATACCACAATTTATATATTCATTCTTTAGATGATGGACATGTGAGTTGTTTCTAATTTTTAATAACTTATATGAATAGTCCTGCAATGATCATTCTTATACATGTCTTTTGAGAACATACATGTGCATTTTTGTTGTATATGTATCTTGGAGTGAAATTGCTGGATGACAAGGTGTACATATATTTGATTTTAATAGATACAGACAAATCATTTTCCAAAGTGATTGTACCAATTTACACTTCCATAAATAGAATATTTTTTAACATCAGTAAAATTATGTTAAATCCATAGTAGGATGTTATAGAAATATAGTTTGGATCATGTGAAAAATGGGGATGTGGTTTTCTCTGTTGTTGACATCCTATTTTAGTTTTGCTCTTAAATTGCACGGAATGGAACCTCATTTCTATTAACTTAGCTTGTGGGAAGGGGTTTGCTATTGTAAAGGTTCATTTGCACTTGAAATTAGAAAAAGCTGAACTGTGTAGTTTTAGAAAGGCCATAAAAATTCAGTCTCCATGCTGTGGGATCTTGAGTGTCCTGCTGTTCAGGCTTGCTTCTTCCTGTAAGATATGCTGGTATCCTGAGGCGCAGTCCATCCTCCCTGGGCCCATGTTCAGCAGGCAGTTATCACAAGAACTGCTGTGAGCCAGCATCCATGCTGACTGTTCCAATTGGTTTCTCCCTTGCCATGTGCTTTGTTAAACATTTGATTATCACCTCTACTTAACAGGAGCTATTCTTTGCAATCAATTGTCAGAATTTCCAGCCTTCTATCTGAACTATGTACCATTCCTAACCCAATCAACCACTGGAAGCTACCTGCTCCAGTCAATTCCCAGGGAGCAGATGCATGTACCAGCCAGCCTTCTAGATTCAGGGGTTGAAAGATACCCATTGTTTATGATAGATGCTAGATGAATTACACAGAATCATTAGAAAGTCATATGAAAATTTTAGCAATCATTATTTTGAACTAATAATGAGAATTTTTTTATAGTAAACATCTTAATGCAGACCTCTACTAAGACTCGCCAATTTTTTTTTTGATCTTTATTGCTGAAAAAACAAGGGGTAGAGCTTGCCATTTTGTGCTAACTTAGACTATGCTGGTTCAACTAGTGTTGAAGTAAGGAATCTATTTATTGTGGGGGTCAAGGAAGACAGGTCTAAACAGTTCTGCACTTAATGGTCAAATGAATGTATAATACAGGTACTTCTTATGGAACCCAAGCTATGAAACCCATTCCTGAAACTGCCACATCTTGGAGTTACTTTCTGGAATCTTTTGTTGGTTCAACGGGTTTAGTTGTAACGTGGGAAGCAATAGCCAGAAACTTACGCTCTTGCTTCTAGCTTTTAGATTCTCTCCTCAAGATAGAGTACCTACCTATTTCACCTCATCTACCTTCTGGTATTAGAGATAATTTCTCCTGGGCACCTTCTTGGCCCAACTTATGCTTAATATTTTAAACTAATGCCCACTTTGTCATCATCTAGGTGGTTTGCAGAAGAATATGCAGCCTAGGCAAATAATTTCTTACTTTGCATTCTTTATACAGACCTTTACAAGTATTTCCGCAGCACTTCTGAACTGGAGCTGGAGCCATTACAGTGTTGTGGTTGGACAAAGCTGGGCTTCTAATGAGTCCAGGTTGTTCTTCAAGACCTCTTTCCACCACAGGCACACAACTGAAGATCCTAATCAGAGACTCCATTAGAAAGGACTTGGCCTAGTCTGTAACAATTTATACATGTGATGCTTTTCTGAAAGTGAAGTGATTAATATTAATCAGTGCGTGCATAAGACCAGAAAGTCTTGTTCTCATATTATTAAACTAACAGAGTAATTAAAAATTGGAACTAAAATGTCATTTCACTGCTGTATTCCTATAAATTAAATTAAACTTTACACAATATTTAAGGCTTCAATGTAATATATTTAGCATTCTTTTTAAAGCAAGTCTGGAGCTAGGCCTATTTCTATAAATGTTCTGCTCAGCAGCTAGCCTTTTGTGGAAACAGTAGGTTTTAAACACTTGGTTTATTTAAATTACTCCTCTTTTCACTTTCAAGAAAGTTTGAGAAGCGTTACAAGGAAGTTTAGTCATTCAATTTAGTGGATCATTCACAATGTACCAATGCCAGGGAACATTTAACTGATTAAAATATTCTGAATGAATTTGTCATTTGAGAGTACTCTTTGAATGAATGTCCTTGTTATACTGAGTGTATTCTACTGATATTATTTAGGCTTGCTTCCAATATTAATTCATAAGAGGCTTTGGCTGACTTATCCATAGAATGTGTGTCCAGGTTAAGTCCATGATGTATCTGGTTACAGAATTTTTGTGGTTCTTGAGAGAAATACAGGGATTTAATGGTCAGTATTGTTTATAAAATCTAGGGTGGTAATGTTTAAAGGTTAAATTTAGTGGGAAGATTAATTTTACAACTATGTTTAGGTAGCAAACCTTAAATAGTGGAAAAGATTCTGTAAAAAAATCCATAATATTTATAACCCAAGTATTTAAGAATATATGAGTCTCAGTCTTAAATACAAAAAATCTTAACTTCCAGCATTGCTTATCAGCATAAGCACCTCCTGCATCCTTTTGTATAAGAGGTTTCTTAAGAGAGAATAGATTTGCCATGTGAGACTGATTATTTGAAATCTAAGTTCTGTTTCCAATTTCAGATTCTTAAAAAGGTCTGGCTTGGCCAGTGGACACAAAAGTGCTTACTACTAAATTAGCTGTTGCTGGAGAACATGAAAGGAAATCATGAGGCCATTAACACATCTAGAAATAGTCTTTTTCTAGCCTTCAGTTCCTAAAATAGCTTAGTGAAAATAAAATATTCAGATAAGGTAGGGTACGTAGGTGAGTTTTTAAATTATTTTCTTTTTAAGCTTTCCTCCCTTCCCACCCTCCCTCATTTCCACCACTCCTTTATTTCTCTTTCTCCATGTGTGCTAACTTAAAACTTCACATTTAAGATCTTCCTGGTGCTAAATGATGGGAACAGTGAAGTACACACATTATTTTTGCATATGCAATGAGTGAAAAAGAAGGGAAATTATAGCACATTCACCATTAGATTTCAAAGGTTAAAATGTCCTTCCTGTACCAGCATTTGATGTGACTTTCAGTGGAACACACCCACTCTGTTGATGGGGAAGGAAAATTCTCCTTCAGGGGCTCAAATGGAGACTATGCTTTATTTTCACCCTGAGAGTCCCTCTAGGCCAGTGCTTGAGAAAGATCTTTATTTCCTTCATTTGTTTATTTCTTCAATACAGAATATTTATTGACTGCCCACCTATGTTTGGCACTGACTTCGGTTCTGGGGTCCTGCCCACAAGATTGAAGTGTTAAGGAAGAGGAAGATGTTAATTAAAGACACACATAAATATCAACTGACACAATGGGATGAAAAGCTATGTGTTGCCATGAGAGTGTGCAACATGAGGGAGGTGGTCAGGGAAGCCTGAGACTGGTTAATTGGGCAAAGGGGGCAGAGAAGGTGGCTCCAGGCACATCTCCTGAGGAAGGGGAGGTTAAGGCTGGTGGCCGGGAGAGTGGACTGTCACACACAGCGATGCCAGAAGATGCAGGGGACTGGAGGCTTCTTTTCAGCCAGGCAGATGGTGCACATTTCTTCAACTCAGACTGTCCCTTTTCTAATAAAAAGATGGGAACATCCACATCTGTACAACACAGCCCATGTGTGTGTGTAATAGCAACTTAATAAATACCTACTGAAATAGGAGAGCTGATTAAAGCACTTATGCCAACAGTTGTAGAATGCTTAACACATTCAGAGATGATTCCTGTGTGTCTGGAGAAGAATATTTTAAACACAGAGAAGAGAGAGTCAGTTTAACAGTTTCTTTCCTTCAAAAGAAGCAACATAAAAGGATGGGGGTTGTTAAAAGTAGGAGTGAAATGTTTGATGACAGAAAACATGAGAAAATTACGTTAATGATGTGATTCAGAAGTAAGTTATTGCTGTTGAGAGTGATAATGGCATTGATTTTATGAAGAAGGGCTCTTCTTTTTTCCCATTAAATGTCAATGTGTGTGTATGTGTGTGTGTACATGGGTATGTGCATATTTGAGGCCAAATTAAATTTTTGTAAAAGAGGGTAGGGTTGCCAGATTTAGTACATAAAATATAAAATGCCTAAATTTGAAATTCAGGTAAATCAAAGAATAATTTTTCATATACGTAGGTCCCAAATACCCTACAAGAGGGACATTTTCCTCTAAGAACTTCAGGGCTAAGTTGTCCATTTTCCCATATTTTAAACCATTGCTTATACACTGTTTATTTTTGTATTTATTTATTCTCAGTTCATTCCTGCCGCATATATTTTTAGACTCTGAATTTTCTCAACAGTCTGGAACCTCTGGTGAGTGTGCAGGTACATGATGGAGGACCCCTTTCCTGCTGATTTATAGATGAGGCTCTGCCTCCTTGCTCTGGGCTTCTGTCTCTCCAGTGTTAATATTCCAAGAATGAGACTGGAGCATTTTGCTAACCGTGGTGCCCTTTGGAGCATTGAAACAGAGGGCAGCTTTTGCTACAAAAACCTCGTAGAATGATTGTTGATCTGCCTTCTAAAAACTGAGTTGTACCCCAAAGCCTCTAACCAGTTTCATAAGGCATCTGCTTCTTCTTCATAAGAAGGTCTTTCAGGTGAGCAATGGGAACCCTTGTAGCTTTGCAATGACAAGTAAACAGCTCACTGTGTGTAGATATGATGAAATAGAAATAGATCTATGAAGATAAAGATTAGAAAGTAATCTATACAAATGAAATTTTTTGCTTTAGGTGGGAGAATTTTAAAATGTTTCTCAATATTGATGATGATGTTGATGAATTAAAAAAATAGAATCAGATTAGGAGACATGAACAAAGCTATCATATAAATAATGGACTGTTTTTCTAAAGAGGAAAGTAGAAATTTAAAACTGGGATGTTACTCTGAAGATTGATGTCAGATGAAACACTGTCCATAAAAATGTTTTGTAAACTATGAAGTATTCATACCCCTGCAATTTAAAGGCAACACATTATTAGAATTAATACATTCCCTAAAATGAGTAAATTTTTGTGCTTTAAATGTTAAGACATTTTGAATGAAAATTGTAGACCATCAAAGCCGGCAGATGGCACTGAAGATCAGCTGGGCTCTTATTTCGCTGATGTGGCTTAGAAAAGGGCAATGATTTGTCTTAGGGTCATCTGGCTGATTAGAACCTGGTAGAGAATCCAGATATCAAGATGAACTCTCTACCGCTCTTCCTATTTCACTTAGCTACGTCAGTGTTGAAATTTCCACTATGGGGCTCAAACCTGTGTTGCTGAAACTTTCGTAGAAGGAACGGGTTATTTGTCATATTTCACACATAGCACAGATTATAGTCCAAAGGGATTTCATGGTGTATTAGTTTCCTGAGGCTGCTATAACAAATTTTCACAAACTTGGTGACTTAAAACAACAAAAATTTATTTTTTCAAAGCTCTGAAAGCCAGAAGTCTGAAATAAGATCTCAGCAGGGCTATACTCCCTCCAGAACGTCTAGGGGAGAATCTGTTCCTTGCCTCTTCCAGTTTCTGATGGCTGCTGGCATTCCTTGACTTGTGGCTGCATCACTCCAGTCTCTGCCTCTGTCTTCACATTGCCTTCTCCTCTGTGGTCTGTGTATCTTATCCCTTCTGCCTTTCTCTTATAAGGATACATGTGATGGCATTTAGTACCCACCAGGATAATCCAGAATAATCTCCTCATGACAAAATCTTCAATTTATTCACATCTGCAAAAATTACCGTGTAAGGTAATATTCGTAGGTTCTAGGGGACTGGTATCTTTGGGGGTCACCATTCAGCCCACTACACACAGTAAGGAAATAAAATTCCTTAGAAACCTAGAAATTGAACCCAAAATTTTCCTACCCGCCTCATTTGTCTGTATTCTCTTCTGATAACTACTAGCTGTTAATTACAAAGTGGTTTTGGAGGTCAAGAACCCATACAGAATAGCAGAAACTACCAGTCTCAACAGAGACAACTAACGTATATGTGTGTGATTCAATACATGTATTAAAAATTACATGTATTGTACCAGCAAAAGAGCCCACGGATGTGAAGTTTCACTGAAATGGTGCAAAGAAAAGATGTTAATTAAATATCACTATTTGTATCAGTGGAATGTTAGCCCTCTCTTTATGAGTCAGTTATGCTGATTTCATCGAAACCTTAAAAGTATAGGTTTAGCACCTAGCTGTACTAAAGATTTCCATAACTGTTTTCATCAACCAGTTGTTTAAAGTTCCAATTCCACTCCTCTTTCTCCACAACCATTGATACATCCTAATTTATTTATAATTTACACCCTGACTACCTCCAAAAAATATAAAGTGGCTTATAAAAAAAGGTATATGCAACTAGATATAAAATTTCAAACAATGGTTGAGGGAGACGAAAACAAACATGCCTTCCCAAACCTAGGCTAATATATTCATTGAGAATGAGTACTAATACTTACTTCTGAGCTCCCTGGCAGCCAAGGCAAAAGGAGTCGCCAAGAGCAAAATATAATGCTTATTATTTCAGTGTTTACTTTTACTGCTTCCCCCCTTCCCAAGCTGAGATTGTTATAGAAATATTAGTAATCAGGTCCAGTTTTAGTTATTAACTCCAGAAGCAAATTTAAATTTTGATTTTCAATCATAATAAACTCTTCCCAATTTTTATATGCTCTGTTACGTTTGCTTGAATAATTCTTTGGTCCTGGTCTTGGATTTTATACAGTGATATTGAAAATCAATCTGTGATGGTAAGTGGTATGACTAAACAAGACGTCATCATCCTTTATCTGTGGGCATTTTATTAAGACAGGTGCTTTTCCCTCAAGGTCGTTTTTTGTTTCCAGCTGAATCCCATTAATTGATTCAAGGTACCCTTTGAATAAATCTTACCTGGAGACTCTAACCATGTCCGTGTACCATCCTTATAACTGTTACACTGGGAGGTGGTTTGCTGTTTTATTCAACCACAGCTTAACTGAAAATCTTTTGACTTTCACTAAGAAAATCTGAGAGAGCATTCCATAGATAGTCAGAACGGAAGGCAAATATGGGCAGTGATTAGACCAGTTATAGATAAGTGGGTGAGGAAGCTGTGAGGATATGTGTCAGATGAATCATTACCAGACACCAGAAAACCAGCACAATTGGGGATTTAGACAACTTTGTGGGCTTAATGAATCATTTTATATAGCTAAACCAAATTAAAATGGTATTTTGTGTGAACATTAAACTTTTCTTTCTTGAGGCTGAATACTGTAGGGGATTTGGCATAATAGATTTACTAATTTTCAGCCCAAGTAGTTCACACCTCTTTTGAGATCTTAAAGTAATTTGTGGCCATTTGAGCGTGTGCAACTGTGAAGCAGTGAACTCTGCTTTCTTCGTGGCCACAGCTTTTGCCCCTAATTCCTCTGGCCTGTTTCACCCTGTGTATTATTGCTTCCAGGCTGAACCAGGAAAAAGAATGTTGAGAACTGGTGTGCTACCTATGAGGACGTGCTCTGGTTTAGAGATTCTCCGGCTATCTTAGGTAGAAGAGTCTGGATTAGAAAGAAAAGTGACATGTGTTTCAAAGGAATGGAAATTCTTAGGCTTTAACTATAGTTTATTAATTAAGAGCATAGCTCTGGCTCAAGTGTCAGACTGCTTGAGTTCAAATTCAGATTGCTCCATTTACCATCTGTGTGACCTCCGTCAAGTTATTTTTCCAATCATGTCTCCTCATCCAAAAAATAGACACAGTGATAGGACCAGAAGTTAGTGGATTCTGGTTAGAATTAAATGTACTAATATGTGTAAAGCAGTGATTAGCACAATGCCTGGCACATGATAAGCTCTCAAAGGTATTAGCTCTTTTTTAAAATTTTTGTTGTTTATGTTATCTTCATTATTATTATGTGGGAAAGTTTGTGCTGAATAATAAATGATACTGGATATTGTTTTTAGAGAGAATATGTGATAGCATCTGTAATGAGTGCATAAACAATTCTGCATTCCCCCAAGTGCCTCATTTATTTTAAATGAAAGATTCATGACTCAGTTCAAATGTACAAGTAGATTAGCCTTTGCAAATAATCCATTTAATACTGGCTACAATACGTGGCAATTGTTTTAAAGTCCTTGATCACTGGGAGATGTGCAGAGGACATCTGTCTGTGTAAATTGCCTTCTTTTTTATTTCATCAACTCTGAAAACGTAGGTTGATTGCAGGAATTTTTTTTCCCCCAAAGATTTTTGAATCTTATGTAATTTTGTATAGTTGTAGCCAGTGAAGTTATCCTTATTGCTTTCTCTGGCAAAGTCACTGAGTCATTTTTGTCTTAATGTTTCAGAATTTATTGTCTGCTTTACCCTTGGCACTTACATGTTCAGAGGCTCAGAAGAAAATAAAATGAAGGAATTCTTTGATTTCCACCCCACTAGAAACAGGGTGGCCAAAAAAAAAAAAAAGTGACAAGATATATATCATGTTTTCCTTTTATTTCATTAAATCTGAAATCTTGGGAAGATTATGGCTACCTGTTGGGCATCTTGCTTCTCTTGTCTCTATATCTATCTATCTTATCTAATCTATATCATTTGTTTTAGGGGCACAAAAGAGTTTAGCAGGATTACAAAAGCAGAGTAAAGTATCATTGGCAGATATATTTACAGGAGTGGGAAATGGTAACTACTTAGCAAAAGAAATCCAAAACATTGTTTCATAAAGTATAATTTTTCACAAATTCTTCACGATTTAAATAATCACTTGAAAAATCAGAAAGCAAAATTTATTTGGCCTAAATCTAGTTGGTTTGTAGAAAATCTTGTTTGTTACGGCGAGCAATTAATTAAGAGCTGTTAAGAAATCACTAAGTAAGAGATATATTGACTGTTTCTTGGTATGGAAATGGTTAATTTCTTCAACAAATATTTACTGAGTGGGTTAGATACTGTTTTAAACACTGGTAATACAAATGGTGAATAAAACGATCTACAGTCCAATGGGGGAGACTGACAGTTCCAAGTTAACAAATAAATAAAAATATAATCACATATGTAATACAGGTAGTGCAAGACAATGAGGGGTGGTCACTGTGATGATGGTGGTGGTGCTAGTAGTAACCTACCTGAACTAGTGTGCTCAGAGTATTGTGCTAGACAAATGAAGTCATTGCAGCATGTTTAAAACGTTGGAGCCAAAATTTTGGGTGTAATTTGTGGCCAGTTGAGCATGTGTAGCCTTATATGACTATCTCTCTGAAGGTAAACTTATCTTACAACTTTATCTGACAAGATCTTTTCAAGATTACAATGGATTTTATCTGTTGGAAAACATTTAGGTGAAATGTACAGTGAGCCTGAGATGTGGATTAAAAACAAATTTTTTTTTTATTACTTTCAAAGTTACTACTGTGGCCTGTATAATACCTTGTAAAATAGTGACATGAATGTCTCGCTCAGTGGGCAGGCAGATGCTGTTGGGAAGGGACAGATGAATGGTTCCAGTTGGTAGCAGCACCTTTGAAGTTCTGGCTGATCAATAGAGTCTTACACTTTTAGGATCAAGGTGGGAACAGCTAATTAACAGGAGAGCAGGCTGGAAAAAGAGTAAAAGATCTACACGTTAATGTTACTTGTGTTGTTCACAAAAAGCAAACCGGTTTTCTGTGAGAAAACTGTTTCCCCCTAACTTGAAAGCGTTAAGAATTTGTTCACCCTTGAGCTGTCTTTGATATGCCTCCCTTCAAGTCCCATATGGCTCTCTCCCTTCTAAGAAAGCCTTTAGAAACTGATGCTCTATGCCTCTGTGTAAGCACCAGAGGCTGTGGCCTAGTGGAAACGGTTTGGGGTCAAAAGTAGTTCTAAATTCAAATCCTGGCTGTGACTCTCTCCTGCTGTGTGATTGGAACAAGTTATTTAACTTCCCTGATTGACAGTCTCCTTGACTCTAAAATGGGTGGTAGAAAACCTCCCTTCTAGGGTTGTGTGAGGATTAGTGAGATGGCCATAGGGAAAGCGGCTTGTACAGTGTCAGGCACTTGGTTCTGCTTAATACTGAAGGCTCAACTCTGAAAGCATTTGAGGTTACAAAGCTCAGTGTCAGGTTATTTTCATGTCCTTTCATCTGTGAGCCTCGTTTCCTCC